>NC_068937.1:112425067-113025067 GCF_016801865.2 Culex pipiens pallens
AATGAGTGAATACATAAACCGTGAAAGTTTCTTCAATTTTGGCAACTTGATCCAACAACCGGTAAAGTCTAATTTTCATGCGAAGTCTGCGGCTGTACCCCTCTTCTACCACAGTGTCAGGAAACTGCAAATAATGAAAACCAGGCAGAGGTTTGGCTCTTATTTACTCTGTCACCTCATCCATTTCCGGTTTGCAACTTTTATCGTCAAGGCATTTTCGAACAACAACCTGCAACGGTTTCGCTGGCTTTGGCTTGAATGACTTTATGCGCCAAAAACACTCCGCCTCTTCTGTGCAGTGGCACACAATAAAAAAAAACTTAAAAAAAGCTTTCTAAGATTTTATAACTCTCTCAAACACTCTTTCATGCAAAGAGGCATTTTGTGATTTAATAGGCAGTCAACTATTCAAATTTAACCAAAATGGGGCCACATAAGTCGATTTTTTTCAAACTTTTGGACAATCGTTTCTGGACTGTACAAACAAACAAACAAACTGGTCCCATTTGGAAGTCAGAGATTCCGTCATAGTTGTGACTTGCAAGAAGAGATATCCTCATGATTTTTTTTTTCAGCAGTGTCACCCTCAGCGTTGAACGCCGTTGACAATGTGTGCCAAACTCGCTCAAAACAATCATCATGCTGTACGATGGTGTCGCGCGACGCGTTTGACTCGACAACTGGGATGTTTTGTTTGCACTCGACGGTGCTGCTGCTTTGCAACGGTATCGTTTCGCACCTCGGAAGGCTCAATAATGGCGCGTCATTGAGGGGGCAGTTGAGTGGGTCGGAGGAACCGAGGGGCTGGAATCTCACTTTTTTTGCCTTTCTTACTAAAGAAAGGTATAGGGTTTGCTTTTGGCTCCGACGCCAAATCAAGCTTCGTTCCCAAATCATTTCTCGAGAAATATTCATTCGAAAAATCTGCAAAAAAATCATGGACGATCGATTTTCATCGCCCGATCGTTTGACAATGACAGAATTGGTCTATCTCCAATATCCGAATTTTGGCGCTCAATTTACCGTAGAGCACGCGTGACGTCCGTGTGTGGTAAAAAAGTGCTCAATTTTGTGGTAGGGGGTTTCTCAGAGCCCACATTATGGATTTGAGCTCTCTTGGGCGCATTTGAAAGGGGATGTGCTGAACCTGAACCAGTTCCATACCAAATTTGAATTTATCCATTTTTTATGGGAACTCGGAGTGTGTTTTCACCAAATCAGGCGGTTTTCAAATGAAAATTCGGTCGAAAATTGAAGTATTGAAATCGTTTATTTATCCAAAAAAATGCATTTTTCCAGCCCTACATCCTCCCAAATTTTCATCCATGTCGGTAATGTGGTTCTTGATTTACAGCTTGTGGACTAATTCACTGTGAGGGGGAAAAACCCCTAAAAAAGGTAAAAGCCCATTTTCACCAAATGCCAAAACTATTCCTTTGGCATTTTATCTAATTTTTTTTCTCCACATCATAATCTAGACCATACTCGATGTTCTGATACAAATTTGACCTCATTCGGATTTACCGTTCAGATTTTAGAAAATTTCCATTTTTGCCTTTCTTACTAAAGAAAGGTATAGGGTTTGCTTTTGGCTCCGACGCCAATTCAAGCTTCGTTCCCAAATCATTTCTCGAGAAATATGCATTCGAAAAATCTGCCAAAAATCATGGACGATCGATTTTCGACGCCTCGTCGACAAGTCAAGTCAAGTTGAGCTTCACATGTAGACGCGAGCAATGCTGGCGCGTGATGCTGGCGCGTATAGAGTTTTGATACTAGATTACCCCCTTTTAGTGCAAGTTGCTTTATCGATTGCTCGTTCATCACACATCGCGTTCATCACACATTATTTTCTATGCTAAGCTTCAGTGAACGCAAACTAGACGCAAGCAGCTATCTGTTCTGAAGCCTCATGCTCATTCTTTTGCCATTCTTTTTTGTTTTGCTCATTCTATGATCGAACTCTGAGCGAACGAATTTCTGGGAAGCGTCCAAGCTTCCCATGTGCCAGTGACAACGCACATCGCGGGTTTTGTTTTCTAGCTTCGGTACTAGCCTTTTTGTGTATTAGTATTTTTGTTCATCGTACCTGCGCACCAAGGTGGTTTATTCGGTACGTTTGCGTTTGTCGTAGTGAAGTCCCACCGAGCGCTCAGTCGTTGTATGCTTCCCAATCCCAAAAACGCCTAAATGCATACTACATAATTTTCTGGCTTGCTTATTGAAAGCTCACAATTTTGCCTAACGCCTAAATGACAGTTTAGTGAATTACAGTAGGCGTTTCAAAGCTTTCAAGAACATTTATGCGGCTTTACCGTTACATCGTTGTTTACAACACGGCAAATTCTCGGGTGTTGAAACACTTTCTGCCAGTCATTTTGTAACCACTTTAACGCATTGGAGCAAGACGGAATTATTTTGTTTTCTCATTACGAACATCGCAAATTGTGAGCTAATTCTTTGTCTCAAAAACAATGTGTTCTGATTTAAAAAATCGAAAATGCTTGTGTGCGAGCACAGCTTACATCCGGCCATGGCAAATGGAGCAAAAACCAGCGCTTTTCAGTTATATGAAAAAATATGGTTGAGTTTCGAATGGTATTATGAATGGACCATTCTTTATTTTGCTATTTCTTTGAAAAAAAAATCAACTGCCGTTAACTTCCTTTTGTAAGAAAGGCTCTATCTCACCCCAGGTGGGATTAAATCGGGTTTTTTATTAAGGTAGTAAAGTACTTTCAAGATTCCGTTGGCACATCAGCCAATATTTAGCTAATTTTGAAAAGGACTTTCCAAAAATCAAATTGGTAAACCCTGGTTTTGTATTTGTATTTGTCCCTCGGCCCCTGTCAAATGTTTCAAGCATAATTTTATAAATTGTAAAAATTAAAAACCTTTTTTTTATTTTTATGTATTTATATTAAGACACGTTTTTTAGTGATTTCTAGATTGAAGCACGGGTATGAATCTTCAAGCAATTTCAATTTTTTTTCTCACTGTTCTGTGTTCTGCGTGCACGTCCGCAAATATCGACCACACAAAGACTAACACAAAGCGCCACCAAGAGGCAAAAGGTAGTTACGAATATTTGTGGCACTTTTGTTTAGAAAATATGCTGTTTTGCAAAAACAAATAACAAGACCAACTTTTAAGGGTAGTTCGACTATCAAACTTGTAATTCGTTGCTGATTTGTTAGGATTTTTTTTTAAATAAAAAAGTTTTTTGCTGCATCCCTTTTGGGCGGACATTTTTGTTGTCACCTTTTGGTTCCTTGGATTAGCCATGGATAATTTCACAGTGTAATAAACAGGGCATCTACCACCACGCGGCGCCACCGTTTTGATTGAGAAAATGATACAGGTTTTTCAGACGAGTTTCAATCCCGTGATTGAAGCCTTGTATAGATATAAAGGAGAATGGGCAAATTTGTATGGGAGCTGGTCCAAGGATGTACACGAACGGGACCAACTTTTTACGAAAGATCTCGTCGAGACATGAAAAAAAGTCTTCTGGACCAACTCTCTAAACCCCGGGGTTCAAAAGTTACATGTTGTTGAAGTTTGAGCATTTTTGGTTAAAATGTAAAAATCGAATTTTTGCTATTTCTAAAATCATTTATAAAATCTCTGTTTCATTATGGATTTCGATTTTCTTGACTTCATTCGACGCGTATCAGCAAAAACTATGAGTTCTGATATGTCTTAGCATGATTGAAACATGATTTCTCTTGTTTTTATCCGTTTGAACCGTTTGTGCAAGAGGCATCCCATAGAAACAAGTCGAAACTTCAAGGTTTTGAATCCGGATCCGACCCAGACTGCTTCAGTGAGTATGGAAGGCTTCAGTGCAATGTTGTAACAACTTATTGGGATGGTCTGAGTCATCCAAGAACTCCTTGGAGTTAAGACCGGAGAGTCTACCGCCGTAACAAGCAAGATGTCGGCGGTTTTTGACAACGGATCATACCCGCATGGCTTCAGTGAGTATGGTAGACTACTATGCTGATGTGTTGGAGTGTCTTGGGTTCTCCAGGGAGTCCTTGGATGACCCAGGACATCCTAACACATTAGCAAAGTAGTCTACCACACTCACTGAAGCTATGCAGGTATGTTCCGTTGTCAAAACCGGTCGACATTTTGCTTGTTACGGTAGTAGACCCACAGCTCTTAACTCCAGGGAGTCTTAGGAGAACCCAGGACACTCCAACACATCAGCATAGTAGTCTACCATACTCACTGAAGCCATGCGGGTATGATCCGTTGTCAAAAACCGCCGACATCTTGCTTGTTACGGCGGTAGACTCTCCGGTCTTAACTCCAAGGAGTTCTCGGATGACTCAGACCATCCCAATAAGTTGTTACAACATTGCACTGAAGCCTTCCATACTCACTGAAGCAGTCTGGGTCGGATCCGGATTCAAAACCTTGAAGTTTCGACTTGTTTCTATGGGATGCCTCTTGCACAAACGGTTCAAACGGATAAAAACAAGAGAAATCATGTTTCAATCATGCTAAGACATATCAGAACTCATAGTTTTTGCTGATACGCGTCGAATGAAGTCAAGAAAATCGAAATCCATAATGAAACAGAGATTTTATAAATGATTTTAGAAATAGCAAAAATTCGATTTTTTGTACATTTTAACCAAAAATGCTGAAACTTCAACAACATGTAACTTTTGAACCCCGGGGTTTAGAGAGTTGGTCCAGAAGACTTTTTTTCATGTCTCGGCGAGATCTTTCGAAAAAAGTTGGTCCCGTTCGTGTACATCCTTGGACCAAATTTGCCCATTCTCCTTTGGTCTTAGTGTTACGTTTGTATAAAGTTTGGCACCTGATATAATGGTGATCAAAAATCCGTGGCTCAATTGTCAAACATTACAAGACATGTAATTTTATGAAAAAAATTGGATTTTATGTAACCTGTTGTTAATTTTTTTTTGTATTTTGAAATCATGTATTTTTGACACTTGTACGTTCTACAAAGTTGTAGAACAGACAATAAAAAAAATTGCAATGCATTTTCATAAGGTCAATGGCAAATTTTACCTAAAAGTCCCTTTGACGTCTATATTCTATCTTCTATCGAAAAGAGATCGGGGCAACTTCTGTGTGCGTTGGCGGAGAATAACTGTATTTTTCAAATAAATATTGAAATCTGATAAACAATAATTGTAAAACTGATTGTTCGTGAAACGTCAGTTTTTCCCAGGTGAGCTATTCTCTATGAAATAAATCTTTTTTTTAATTTATTTTTTTATTTTTTTATCCGTCTGAAACTTTTTTGGTGTCTTCGGTATAAAGAAGACAAAGAAGACATTTTGTATCATTAGTTTGTACATATATAATTATCCTTACAAATTTGGCAGCTGTCCATACAATAATGATGTATGAAAATTCAAAAATCTGTATCATTTGAAGAAATTTGTTGATCGATTTGGTGTCTTCGGCAAAGTTGAAGGTAAAGATAAGGACAACACTGAAAAAAAGATACACGGTAAAAAACTAGATGACCTTTAATTTAATTTTTTGTCACTGAAACTTGATTTGCAAAAAAATCACTTTTTATTTTTTTGTTGATATGTTTAAGGGGAGATCAAATGCCAAATTTACAGAAATTTCCAGAATGTTCAAAAAATCTTTAACCGAGTTATATTTTTTTTTGAATCAATACTGATTATTCAAAAAATCGAAAAATTGGTCGCAATTTTTTAAATTTCATTTTCGATGTAAAATCAATCATTTGCAATCAAAAAGTACTTTAGAGACATTTTGATAAAGTGCACTTCGAAAAGATCGGAAATTTTCACGATTGTTTCATATTTCAAGATTGTAAATCGAACCATTAGCTGCTGAGATATCGATATTAGAAAATGGTGGGTTGTTTGGGTGAGACTTAGAAAACATCAATTTTCCTGTTTTTGAACCTTTGCATGGCAATATCTCAGCAACTAAGGGTCGTACCAACAAAGTTCCTAAAGGCAAAATTGTGATTTTTTTTTTCAGAAGTGGGCAAACATGTGCAGATATTTTCAAGAAAGTTACCTAAAATGGCTTTATCTTGAAAACGGTGCACTTTATCAAAATTTCACTGAAGTACTCTTTGATTGCAAATTTTATTTTACATCGAAGCTGAAATTTTCTTGCGACCGATATTTTAATATTTTTTTTAAAACTGTATTGATTCAAAAAATCATAACTCGGTCAAAGACTTTTTGCACAACCTGGACATTTCAGAAAGGTTGGCAGTCGATGTCCCCTAAAACATTTCAAAACATTAACATAAATTTAAAATAGTGTTTTTTTTCATACCATAAATCATTTTTTCAGTGTAGTCCATATCCATGACTACAACTTTGCCGAAGACACCAAATCGAAGAAAAAAATTCTTCAATAGATACACATTTTGGACAGCTGCCAAAATTGTAAGGAAAATTATATGGACAAACTAATGATGCAAAATGGCACTTTTGGGCATACCGAAGGCACCAAAAAAGAATCAGATTGATTAAAACATACAAAAAAAATCGAATTACCGAAATCAGAAAGAATTGCTCAGGTTTGAGAAAAACAACATGCTGCCAACGACTAACCATCTTTAATTTATTAGCATGACAATAATCCATCAGATAACCCCCCGTAGCGCGTATCAATCAAACACTACATTGTCATGGCACAGAAAACTCACCGGGAATAATTTCCGGAGAAATGAAAGTACCACTTTGATGACGACGACGACGACTTGTGAAGAGTGTTGGGAAAATATTTTGCAACTCCGGACGCGCTGCATCAATAGCTATCACTTTGAAGGCGGGCGCATGGCTGGATGCATTCCGACTTAAACAAAGTCGACGGGAAACCTCACTGGCAATATCCAACTCTCGGAAAAGGTCTGTTTTTTCCCGGTAGGTGTTGGAAATTATTGAGTGTAATAGTGTGAGCTGAATTTCCAGGAGAGATGAATATTGCTTAACAATGGAAAAATGCTTCGGATTTGTGCAACATTTGCAGAACTTCCCTCAATTATATTTCCTCAACGCTGGAAAATTCCTGATCCAAAATATTTCCAAACAACTTTTTTTTACCAGCGATTCAGAATGCAATCCAAACCCATTTCAGCTCGTTTTCCAAGTAAAGCAACTCGAATGCTACATTGCTGTACCAAATGAAGATTCTTGAAGCAAAATTACTTCTCGATTAAATAGCTACACAGGACAGCAGCAGGGGCGACGAACACATTCTTCATAGCTCGTTTTTTTTCCTTCTTGTATCCGATCCAACTTCCTGGACCTGGACCCCCACCACTCCTCGTCACATCATTGTCATGTGAGTCATGTCCGGTTTTCAGCACTCTTCTGAACCGATTTCCTTCGCAAACCGTCGATGTTTCGAAATTCATTTAGAAAATTGATTCCGCACTTTGCTCGGTGTAGGGTGTCATTGGGTTTTGGAATTAAAAAAAGTAAAAGGTCCGTTTTTGGGAAGGATTTTTTTTTCTTGAAATTGAGTTCAGTTGCCCAAAACGTAATGAATTTTCTGTGATGGTAAAAGCCTCCCAGAGTCCCCACACATGATGTCAGTGTTGCAAATGAGTGAAATAAATAGCGATCATGATAATCTCTACACCAAAACATCAGAGAGTATAGCGACCATCACACACTCTTCCCCTTTTCCACATTAGCAGTTATAAAAAATGCAAACTGCGACCATTTTCAAAAAAGTTACCTTAAAATGGCTTCAACTTGAAAACGGTGCAATTTATCAAAATTTCACTAAAGTTCTTATTGATTTCAAATACGATTTAACATCGAAAAATGAAGTTGAAGTAGGCAATTTATGTCCCCTAAAACATATCAGAAAATGAAAAAAATAGCGTTTTTTGCAAATCAAGTTTTAGTGACAAAAAGTGAAATTAAAAATCACCAAAAAAAATTTCCCGGGTATCATTTTTTTTTTCAGTGTAGTCCTTACTCATACCTACCACTTTGCTGAAGACACCAAATCGATCAAAAAATTCCTTCAAAAGATACAGATTTTTGAATTTTCCTATATCATTTTTGTATGGACAGCTGCCAAATTTGTAGGGCGTCCAATTTTCCCGGGTTTTGAATTTCCCGGGAAACGGGAAAAATATTTTTGAAATCCCGGGAATTTTTTAAAACAGTCATAAAATCTAAGTTTTTATTAAATTTGTTATGTTTTTCAAGCTTACTAATATATAATTAGCTCAATACTGTTAATTTTTGATATTCTATACTTCAATATAAACAAGAAGAGTAATTTCTAGTTTGTTTAAAAAATATTAAAAATTGTTGGTTTTTGTTGTGTTTTGGATTTTAGATGAATCATAATTTTTAATCCAATGTGATTTAAATTATTTCATGTTAATCATCTTAAAATCATTAAAAAATTCTTTTAATTTTCATATGAAATGACTTCAAATACTTAAAGAAATTCATTGAAACTGCAAACAAAAACAAGATACGAAAACAAATAAAATGATACCATCCAATGTTAAATTTTAAAAATGTTTATAATTTCATGTTTTACAGAAAAAATATCTAAAAAATTATCTTTAATCCACTACCACCAACTGAGGGAAATCGGGACTGCAGTCTGAATTGGTTCAGGATATTTTAAAGCAATAAATTAGAAAATCGGTGTACTAATTATTATACTAAATCAGAATATTATGCAAAAAATACTGGCTTAAACAGCTGTCTTAGTTCGTTAATATTGTCCTAATTTACTCCAGATGCCGATGTTTGATGAAAAATTATTAAATATTTTTTTCAAGTTTAAAATCATCACTAAACGTAAATATTTATAAAATAAATAAAATTTTATGTAAAATATTTAAAGCGTTAAGCATTCTGCGAAATTTTAATATTTTTTCCTTATAAGCCTAATATGTGCCGAATACAAATTTGCTAATGCTTTAAAATTCCGTTCTATTACTAAGTATTCATTCATCTATTTCAACAACCAAATCTGAGTTTCCAGACCAAAAAATGATTTTTATTTAAATTTCGGGAATTCCCGGGACAAAATATAAAAAAATCCCGGGATTCGGGAATTCCCGGTTTAGGGAAAATCCCGGGATTTTTGTCCCGGGAATTCCCGGGATGGACGCACTACAAATTTGTATGGACAATTATATGGACAAACTACTGATGCAAAATGGCTTCTTTGGGCATACCGAAGGCACCAAAAAAGTATCAGCCGAATTAAAAATAAAAAAAAAAATTAAAGAAAAACGACCGATTTCGTAGACAATTGCTCTCAGGAGCTGTTTTAAGTTCAAGAAATTTTGACAATCAAGAACTACAAAAAAAAAACTGCTACATTTCCTGACCCAAGTTTCCCCTTTTCCTGGAACACAACCACTTGAGGTCTTGAGGACATTTCGCAAGCCAAAAACAAGACGTAGTGGGAGACAAGTGGCGGACACTTCTTTGAATTGCTATGCTGTGGGGACGAGGTTGAGGAAATCGGTTGGAATCACGATGGCAGGATGGGAGAGATTGATTTCAGTTCGAACCAGTAAATTAAATGATTGCTGTTGAGTTTCATCATGCCATGTGTGGACGAGAAGAGTTCCTCTTGATTTGTAATATAATATGATAAGTGGCCGTTATCAGGATTCCTTATCAACTGTTATGTTCTCACATGCTATTTAATTTTAATTTGACTTTCACAGAAAAAAAATTATGGTAATATTACATCTGGGAAGGGGTACATCTTTTATGTCAGAAAAAAGATGTAATTTTACATCTGGAAATGTGTAATTTTACCACTTTTCTGGAGTAATGTCACTTTTTCAGTCTAAATTGAGGCAAAATTACATCATAACCTTCCAAAATTACAGCTTCCAAATTTACATTATTTTTTTCTGTGTATTTAAAAGAACATTACTCAAAGTCTCGGTGGAGTCACAGGTAATCAGTTGTACTAACAATCCAAAGGTCGTCAGTTTGAATCCTGGGGTCGATGGAAGCTAAGGTGTAAAAAGAGTTTTGCAATTGCCTCAACAATCAAGCCTTCTAACACCTAGTTTCGAGTAGGAATCTCACAATCGAGAACGCCAATAATTTGATTTTGATTTGACTCAATCCGAAGTATATTTAAAGTTGCGTTCATAAAGTTCCTTCTTAAAGCTTCTCCTAAATCCATTGCTTCGAAAAAAGGATGCCTGCTGAGCTATCATCGTTTTATTTTTCAACCAAAAAAAAAATGAAGAACTGAATCGATTCCCCAAGAATGAGGCAAAGATAAAATCTCATAAAAAGTCATTTGAAAATCGTCGGTCGTCGATCGATGTGTGTGTATGTGACACTTCCCCAACAGACATTTTCTTGGGTTCCTTTCGCTCCTTTGGCTTTGAAATTTGATTCCGATTAAACCTTCTCCGGGATTTTGACTCCACAAACGATTCAACACAATTCACTGTTAATTCGATTGATGCTGTTTCGACTGGGTGGCTGGGTGATTCTATAGCTGGCACTTTCACTTGGGACCTCATAATTTGTCTTTAATATTGGGAAGAAGTTTAGTGTTGTAACATGTTGAAACCTGCTATAAAAAAAAGTTGTCTGACAAATTTAAAACTAATTCTTCAAAATATTAGTCATTAGAATATTTTACAAAATGCAGAGACAAAAATGAATGTGAATTTCCAACGAAAATAGTTTTGATATGATAAATTGTTTTAGAATTACGCAGTTAAAAATTATATAAATTTGGAAGCTGTAATTTTGGAAGGTTGAATATTACCTCTTTTATGTTGTAATTTTACCTCAATTTAGACTGAAAAAGTGAAATTGCACCAGAAAAGTGGTAAAATAACACATTTCCAGAGGTAAAATAACACCTTTTTTTCTGACATAAAAGATGTACCCCTTCCCAGATGTAATATTACCATGATTTTTTTCTGAGTACATGTTCCAAAATTTGGTACAGTTGCGTAACGAAAAATGGCAGAGTTTTTGAATATTTTTAAGTGTTTTTTTGTCAAGTACGTTTTTCGGAATTTTGAGTTCGCTATCAAATTGGGCGTCTAATTTTACATAAAGTCCCTTTTTCCAACTTTTCAGGCAGCAAATTATTGAAAAACATGTATTTTTTCTCATGTTCAAAAATCGACTGGGTCGTACCACCCCTCCGTCACGAGATATATAAAAAAACGGACATCGGATTCGTGATCAGGGACAAAAGTTACCCCTTAGAACAAAGTTTCTCGCAAATCGAAAAGTGTGTGTGTACTGTGTGAGTGATGAAATGATTTTTTCCACACCTTTTTGAATTACTCAAATTTCCCTTTTGTTGAAAACCATGAAACGGAGTAATGACTATCCTTATCCATTAAATACATAGTAAATAAAAATCGTGGTAAAATTACATCTAAAAAGGGGTACATCATTAATGTCAGAAAAAGGTTTAATTTTACCTCTAATAATGCGTAAATTAACATCTGGCAGACGCTAGGAAAAAATATCTGTAATCCCAAAAAAATATCAAACCGTCGATAGTTATATCTAGCTTCCTAAGTCCGCGCCCCAACCCGCACGGCACTCGTCGCTGTGAAAACTGTACGGTCAAAGCCAATGGAGCTATATGTGCTCCGTACATTGTATATGGGTCATTCCAGGTCAACTGAGTACACTTTTGGACACGACCTTCACCGATTTGGACCAAACTTGGAGGGAACGTTTATCTATCGATAGTTAACAAAAATCTCAAGTTTGGTGCTGATTGGACCATCCCTCTATTTTTGGCACCGCCCTCTTTTTTGGCGATTTTCTAAAAAACTTTTTTTTCTTTTAATCATAACTTTGCAACTATTTGAGCAAAAGACTTTTTACAGGTTGCATTTTATAGAAAATTGTCCAAGGAATTCGATAAAAATAAAATTTTAACCCTTAAATGCCCACTTATATTATATTTTAACGTTTTAAGTATAAAAAAATCAGTTTTGACCAATTGATTATATTTTTATTTTTTTTATTTTATCGCCATCGTGTTCCCCGGACAATTTTACATAATAATCAATATAGACTTCAAACTAAAATGAACTATTGGCGAGATACAGCGATTTTACTGAAAAAAGTTTGATTTTGCACTGCACTCTGTCCTATGAATTCAAATCCGAAATAAGTTTCTCACATATAAAAACCGAATTATGCGAGATTCATTCCTTTTTGTTGAAAAGTAGACCATGAACTTCCGTGTGCTGCGCAAAATCAAACTTTTTTCAGTAAAATCGCTGTATCTCGTCAATCGTTCATTTTAGTTTGAAGTCTACATTGATTATTATGTAAAATTGTCCGGGAAACACGATGGTGATAAAATAAAACAAATAAAAATATAAGCAATTGGTCAAAACTGAATTTTTATACTTAAAACGATAAAATATAATATTAGTGGGCATTTAAGGGTTAAAATTTTATTTTTATCGAATTTCTTGGACAATTTTCTATAAAATGCAACCTGTAAAAAGTCTTATGCTCAAATAGTTGCAAAGTTATGGTTAAAAGAAAAAAAAGTTTTTTAGAAAATCGCCAAAAAAGAGGGCGGTGCCAAAAATAGAGGGATGGTCCAATCAGCACCAAACATGGGATTTCTGTTAACTATCGATAGATAAACGTTCCCTCCAAGTTTGGTCCAAATCGGTGAAGGTCGAGTCCAAAAGTGTACTCAGTTGACCTGGAATGACCCATATTGTATTTACTGCATATACGGTACATATTAGGATGTATCAAAAATGACTTTTCGGTGGTGGTCATTCAAGGGTTTGTTCCGGTGGGCATATTAAGTCCAAATCCAAAATTTGAGCTTGATTGGACGTAACAGGAGCTGGTGCTTTGCATTGCAATTTTAAATGAGATTTAACCCGCAAAAAAAGATTTTTTTCAAAAATGTAACTTTTTCAGGCATTTTGGCCACTGAAGCGTTTATTTTCAACATCATTGGCGTGTAGGCCAGATCTTTGCGCATCTTTTGGTATATATAACATTGAAATTTGGAGCACCCTGGAGCTCGGTAAGACCTTCAAAGTTTGGCATTTTTTCGAAAAATTGGCCCTGCCAAAAAAGATATGCGTCGCGTCTCGCGACGCCCTAGACGCCATTTGATTTTTCTGGGTTTAATTAACAGTCAAAACCCGAAGCCTGCGAAATGCGTTACAGTAAATTTTCGCAGGCTTGGGAAATATGCAAAATAGCACCAAACTTCAATGTTTTATAGTGTTTTGGAATCGTCAGAATGTCTACTTTAAGGAAAAAATATGCAAACTAGTGGATTTTAGGGCGGGGCTCGGGGGGGAGGGGGTGAACGAAAAAATATCCGAGCAAAATGCGTTACAGTAAATTTGTAAAATTTATATCTCATGCAAAACATGACCAAAACTCAAAGTTTTATAGTGCTTTGGAAAGGTCTTCACCTGAACTTTATGTTAAAAATATAAAAAGACTACGTTTTCTATAAAGTTTTACTAAAAAAGTTAAGTAAACATTTATTGTTCTATATACTAACATCAGTAAGAGAATAAAAACATGACTTTTCATTAGAAACATAATCATGCGACATATCTAACTTCTCAAAATTTCATGAATAGTCAATCTGTAACAAAATTGAACCGATTCAGCTGAACCGGTTCACCCAACCGGTTCAATAGTTGTACCGGTTGAACATTTCTGGCACAAAATGTATCATGCGACATGTCTAACTCTTTCAAATTGCCTGAAAAGTCATTTTGTAACAAAATTGAACCGATTCAGCTGAACCGGTTCATCCAACCGGTTCGATAGTTGTACCGGTTGAACATTTCTGGCACAAAATGTATCATGCGACATATCTAACTCTTTCAAATTGCCTGAAAAGTCATTCTGTAACAAAATTGAACCGATTCAGCTGAACCGGTTCATCCAACCGGTTCAATAGTTGTACCGGTTGAACATTTCTGGCACAAAATGTATCATGCGACATATCTAACTCTTTCAAATTGCCTGAAAAGTCATTCTGTAACAAAATTGAACCGATTCAGCTGAACCGGTTCATCCAACCGGTTCGATAGTTGTACCGGTTGAACATTTCTGGCACAAAATGTATCATGCGACATGTCTAACTCTTTCAAATTGCCTGAAAAGTCATTCTGTAACAAAATTGAACCGATTCAGCTGAACCGGTTCATCCAACCGGTTCAATAGTTGTACCGGTTGAACATTTCTGGCACAAAATGTATCATGCGACATATCTAACTCTTTCAAATTGCCTGAAAAGTCATTCTGTAACAAAATTGAACCGATTCAGCTGAACCGGTTCATCCAACCGGTTCAATAGTTGTACCGGTTGAACATTTCTGGCACAAAATGTAGCATGCGACATATCTAACTCTTTCAAATTGCCTGAAAAGTCATTCTGTAACCAAATTGAACCGATTCAGCTGAACCCGTTCATCCAACCGGTTCAATAGTTGTACCGGTTGAACATTTCTGGCACAAAATGTATCATGCGACGTGACATTTCGCCTCTCCATATAGGCTCTCTAATAGAAAGGGGCAACTTTTGGTTTGGTTGAACATTAGGGTGGTTCACTATTAGGGTGATTTAAAAAATCTGACTTTTCAGGAATATTTTTGGGATTTTTTTGTCTCATAAAAAGTTGTTGGGCTTGCTAATCCAAGCCACTTTGTCGAAAACACCAAAATTCTATCTCGTACGCCTTCTATGACCAAATTTATAGAAAGCATCTGAGCAAACCTTCAAAATCAGTTTTTTGAATGTGGTTATTAAGGGTTAAGTTTTAGAGAAGAGTGATATTCGGGGCACTTTTAGAGCTTTAAAAACATTATTTTTTATTTTTTGACAGCTCAGTTTAGACTTAAGGGTCAAAAGTTACAGGCATTTTAAGGTAAAAAAGATGCAAATTTGAAACTTAAATATCTCGAAAAGGCGCAAGCCTAATTTTAAGCACCAGATTGCATTTGAAAGGGGAAATCCAGCACTACATACGTTGTTAAAATCTCAGAGGTATTTTTCTTTAAAATCGAAATATCTTCATTTGAAAAAAATCTAATTTTCAAGGGAAAACCATATGGGACCACCGTAACGAAATTCGAAATTTTTCCAAATATATATTTTTCCATGTTATTTTGCCCGCTGAATCTGAATCTGCCCTCAAAATCGAGCCAAAGTATCGAAAAATCGATTTTTGGTCATATTTTGGGTTCCCATGTAAAATTTTCGTTTAAACCCAAAATATGACCAAAATATGACCCCTCTCCGGTTTCGGTCGATTGGTTGGCTAACTGTTTCCAGCATGTTGCGCCAACAACGGTCAACAACTCCCCACTTTTGGGAAGGAATCTGGCCGCGAGTAAATTTTGGGCAGCGATGAATTAATGTTAATGTAAATTTATACTATTTTTCCTAATTCGCGAAAGGAATGTTGTGAGATGTGGCCATCGCAGTCTCAAAACATCGAATCCCAAACAAAAACCATTCTAAATTGAGGTGTTGACAGATGTGTTTCACCGTCTGACGTCCACTCAACCAGAAAAAACAACTGCCATGAGCAGCCACAATAACAAAAAAAAAGCTTTATGATCGGAAAATGTCACCTGCAGCAAGAATAATGATGACATCAAATTTAGTTGCAAATCTATACCTGGACCAGAGCACACCTGCAAACGTGACGTTATGAATGTGCTAATATTGTGAGCTTTAGTTGGATGCTGCCGGTGGGTGCCAACGTCCCACCCCCCACACAAATCACCATGCAATCCGACATAAAAATCGAATGTCGCGTGTCTCAAAGTGTGTGTGCGTGTGTTACTCGCTTTCACACCCACACTCGCTGCAAAGAAACAAGATTTTAGTGAAATACAAAAAGTTTGAATATTAATTTAGGAAAATCTTCAATGAGAATTTAGAAAAAAAAAGCCGCTTACATAAACACGCTAAGAAAACCTTTTCCCACGTGGCGTCAGAGATTCTGTTATTTGCACTCTCGAAACAACGACAACGCCCACCGTCATCCCCCACCCCTGCTCGAAAACCTTTTGCGTGACGGTATGTCTGCTGGAAATCTGTTGGAAATTTATGAGAGTGTGCATATATTGTGCTTCCTCCCGAGAAAAATTGCACGCGAACAAAGCGCTTTTCCATGGAAATATCGTTCGCAGTAACGCAGTTCGTGAAAAAGGTGAAAGACGTGATGATTTCGCCCTCCTGCAATCATTGATTGTGTGTTTGAAAACAGGGCTTAACTGATACCGGAAACAGAAATTAATAAAGGTTTGAAGGTATTTTCGCAGAAATTTAAATCAAATGGTAGATTTTTCTATTTTATTTTTCTCATGGTGGAATAGCAATTTTTGTATTGTAAAGAGCAAACAATTTTACAATTGTTCCATTTTTTTGACTCTGTAATGACCAGAGATTACAGATACAGATTTTAATTTATATGAAAACTCAATTAGTATCATTGTAAACATCAGATTTACAACGATTTTTAACTTTGGAGTAATTACCTTTTTTCTACCGTTAATTTGTTTTGCCTTTCAATTGAACAGTTTCCAAGAAACATGATAAAAATGTCATGCTATTTTAGTACCTAATTAATAACCAGAACAGTGCTGCCAACCTGCTCGCAAAGCACTCTCCATTATCATATGATTGATCTTCAATAATTTATGTTCCGCAGTAGGCACTACCAACGACAGGAAATAATACCACCAACCTCGCTATGCTCACGTTTTAACTGAACAACAAAAAAAACAACCCCGACAAAGCCACCCACAGAAAAACAAAAAAAAAAGAAGAACGAAACCCCCAAACCAACCCTCCCAAACCGTGAGCCAGCTTTGCAACCCACAAGTCTGCGCTCCCATAATCGAACGCAAATAAAATCACAAATAATATTTTATTTTAATTTTCACCCCCACCACCACTCGGCTGCGGCATTGTTTTGCAAAAAACAATGCAAACCGAACGCGTGTGCACCACCCTTGCTCACAGACACAAACAAACACACGTGAACCACGTGGCACTGTGTTGTTCCACAGCCTGCTTGTGGCTACTCGCAAGAGCTGTTCAGCGACGCCGCCAACCCACCACTACCACCAACAGCAGTGTGTGTATGTGTGTGTTTTCATTTCAGATGCTTAAGAGGCAGTATTTGTAAATATTGCTCGGTTTGTTCTAGAGGTCGTATCGAGGTGCTCCGATTTGGATGAAACTTTCAGCGTTTGTTTGTCTATACATGAGATGAACTCATGCCAAATATGAGCCCTCTACGACAAAAGGAAGTGGGGTAAAACGGGCTTGAAGTTTGAGGTCGAAAAAACATTAAAATCTTAAAACAGCTCGCATTTCCGTAAAACTTCATCAATTCCAACTCTCTTAGATGCATTCGAAAGGTCTTTTGAAGCACTTCAAAATGTGCCATAGACATCCAGGATTGGTTTGATTTTTTCTCATAGCTTTTGCAAATTACTGTTAAAAATGGATTTTTTTAAAACCTTAATATCTTTTTCCAACAGCCTCCAACACCCATACTCCCATAGGTCAAAAGATAGGTAATTTTATGGACTATAAGCCTTCAGAAATAACTTTTTGGCCAATCGCAGTTTTTCTCATAGTTTTTCGATTTTTCTATAACAAACATTTTACAACGTTAGTTTTTGCCCTGTAGGCCGTCATAGCGGCACATATTGGTCTCAATTTTGTCATATTCGGAATCCTCGGACAATTTCACGTAAGTTAGAAGTATTGGAGTTGTAAATTTGATTTAAAAAATAATTAAATAAAACATTTTCGAAAAAAGAAATAGATCTTATTTACCTTGTGATCAAAACGTCAAATGCCGTATTAAGTAGGCGAATATCTGTTTTACCCCTAATCCGACAAAATGTTAAAAAATATTTTAATTCATTTTAAATGACATTTTTTCCAATCAAATTTACAACAAATTTACAATTTTAATTTAGCATGAGCAAGAGCATGAGCATGGTTGACTGCCAATGATCTACTGCTCCGTGATTGACAGATCAGCTGTAGTTAAACAACCACGTTCACTATTTAACCTCTGAAGATCCCTACTTTATTGGTCAATACCGGCGCCCTCCCAAGAAGCCTGCAGTTCAACAAAGGTAGGAATGTTAGTTCGATAATTGGCGTTGCAGACGAGGATGCAAGGATCACGGGATTATTATTTTTTTTTTTTGATTAGTAGGAAAAGATTTGTTTCGATCCCTCCCAAGCTACGGTGCTTTGGGAAGATCGATCTGGTTTAACACACAAAACAAAGTTATTTCAATATTGGCGCTGTCGTGCTAACTTGTCGTACGTCGCCTATTGACGTTTCGACAGAAAAGACTTTTTTATCTTTGACCTTGAATAAGCAAAAACGAGAGCACGCAATGTAAACAATAACAAACACGTATTGTTTGGTTGACCATTTTGTGAATTGTCCCGAAGTTTGTTCGAATTTGATTGCCGGAGTCTCGAGTTATTATTACAAATGTTTACGGTTGTCGAGCTCGTACTTGTGTCAAACGCATTCTGACCTGAAATCCCTTGGCCCTTATTCGCACTGACATCAATTTCCAGGCTGTTTCAAGATAGCACGACAAGATTGAAAGTTCTTTCATATGAAGCGTGACTAAGATGCACAGAGTTTTTTTTCGGTTTTTATTGAATATCTCAGAATTGACACCGAATTTGGAGGATCTGTGAAGGTCAAAAGATGAGGTATTGTGAGCTGCACTAAATGGCGTTCTTAACTCAATTTCGTCTGAAATGCAAAATCACCAAATCTGCACAAATTTAACTGAAAATTTCACCGAGGCCATATTTCGATAAAAAAAATGCCTACTTTTATTAAAAACTGAAAAATCGATAGCACATTTTGTTCTATTTTGCATAGAAGGCCAAAAACTAAATACAATGTGCAAAAATTTCGGCCATCGGCCTTTTTTACCTACAGAAACGACCACTAGTAGTACAAAACAGATGGCGCTAATGTAAAATGGCAGTGTTGCCAATTTTTCGAAAAAGAAAGATGTTTGAAAAACTTGTTGACATTATTTTTAGATGTAAAATCATATAAGCAATCAAAAAGTATTTTACACAAGTGTTGATATCGTGCACAGTATTCACAAAAGAGAGAGCCCTAGTAACATTTTAGGTTTTAAGTAGGCCATAAAAGCCTATTTAGGCCGTATGAGGGTTTTCAGAACCATGATAAAACCTGTAAGTTTAAAAATGTTACTAGGGAGCTGTTTGCTATTATAATCAAATGTTTTGGAGCTTAAAAATAGTTTCTCGATCTCGAATTCAAATATTATAAAAAGATTTATACCTTCTTTGATTTTGTTCAAATTTGAACCTAATTTTATATTCACCTAAAGAATCGTAAAAAAAGTTTTGCTGAATTGAGATTCGTCTTTTCACTTCATTCATTTGTTTTCATGTTGCTAAGTTAAATTATTCTAAAATGAAATGTGAATTGTTAGAGCTTATTTGAAAATGTTTAGTAAATTTTTATTCGAAAGATTGTGAAATTTCACGATACTCAACTTTTTCAACATTGAAAATCCTCATATGTGCTGATTTGTTGTCTTGTAAAAATGGTACGTAAATTTGTAAAATAGAGAAACCCTTATTTTCCTGTTTGCTTTTCTTTTGAGGGCTTTATCTTCAACTATGGTCCAATATTCCATATCTTTCAAGCAAATTGATGGTACATTTCCTGATTCCTTCGAGAAAATATTTTAAGAGCTGGCCAAGCATGACTTCTACAAGTTTAAAAAGATTACATTCTGGGCTATTTAGCAAAATTCAAAAAAAAGTTGGAAAAAATAAGATTTTACATTTAAATATAAAAGCAAAAATATTAGTCTTTTATAAACTTATTACAATTCGTTACGGAGAGGGAGAGGGCCTAAAATCCCAAATTTTGCGTAATTAAAGAACACACCGAAATCAATTTCGAAAATATACCCACAATTGAGAATTTTCAAAAATAGTTATATTGCGCAAATATAGTACGATCAGTACCTTGCTGGACTCGGTCGTTGGAAACGACCGTCGGCGCAACGACCGACGAAATAGGCGGCGGGCCAGATGCGGGCATAAAAATATCAAAACTTCTCTCCCTCTTACTTCGTCTCACCATCCAGCTGCAGCTTTGTTGACAAACAAACGGAGCACGAGGTTGCGTGATGGCAGCATCGAGTCAGAATTAGGGGTGATCATGTGGTTAAAAATGAAACTTTTTTCAAAAAATAATATTTTTCCGTTTGAATAAAAAATTTGCGAGCATGTTCAAACAATTATTCCTAATGTCGGGGAAGTGATTAAAAATCAAAATTTTAATCCATATTTTGTCTATAACTTGAACTTTTTCACTCCAATTGAGAAAATCCAGCTACCAACTAAATCCACATGTTGGTTTGATGTGAAAAGTCCAATGATAAAAGGGAATTGTTTTAGCTTGTTATGAAAAGTTTTCTCAGAAAACAGTAACAACAGCACGCGAGAGGGGGATCGAGAACCAACCACGCAATACCTCCCGTTAAGCTGCGTAGGCAAATTTTGTTTTGTGGCGGCTTTTGTGGATACGCTCTGTTGAGGTTCTGTGAAAGTGGGAATGAGTGAGAAAAACAAAACGTCACTCGGGATTGTATAAACACGCGATAGTATCTGGAAATTCTTGGTGCTGAGAATCTCGCGACGGAGAGAAGGGCAGTGAAAGTTGGGATATAAGATTTCGGGCAAGATAATTGAAGTCGCTAGCAAATGGAAGTTTGATATTATTACTACACTGTGCAGAGCGATAGTTTAAATGGATTTTAATTAAGAAGCCGGCAGACCTATAACCTTATAAGTATTTATTTTTAACCTAATACTTTCGTCTTTTCTTCCTCTTTCCAGACACCGAGATCCAGAGCGTTCTGCGGTACGTGGCCGTCGCCGGCCGGAACGTAACCCTGGGCTGCCCGGGCGTCAGCGAGCGCTCGCTGGTGGACAGCCTGGTCTGGCGGACGCCGTCGCAAACCGTGGCCGAGTACGCGTCCGGGATGCCCCAGCTGGTCGTCAGCACCAGGGTGAGTTGGGTTCAGTTTATTTCTGTACAGACTACAAAATACATATGTGTTTATGTTTTAGATATTTTTGGTGGGGAATTTTTTAGTGAATGTTAGGTTACTAGTTTATCCAACTAAATGGGAACTCATTGTTGCTGTGTGATTACGAATATATTTTTATATAGCTAAAACATCCTTTGTTTCAACCAACCCATTGTTCACTCTAACAATTGCCTGTCGAATATTCATTCAGCGAGACAAATCATACCTTGGGACTTAATTATCTCCAATAACAATCCCTTTCCTATCTCTTCAGATCGAACCCTGGGGGAAATTCAAAAGAGGAGCTTGCACTAATTTCACCTAACCTAATTTGTGCTCTGAGGAATGCATGCTCAAAAATCTGATTGATTACTCAATCCTTGGCACAAAGACACTTTCGATGTTTGTATGAGTGGAAACTTCAATTGCCGGAAGGCATTGAAAAAACCTGTGCGCAAGAAAAAGGAAACCTTATCCGATTCCAATCAAGCAAGTTTGCGCCATCCCTCCTCCGTTTCACATAATGATAATGGCACAAATTCTAATAAAACAATCAATTACGGTAATGAAAGCTAACGACTTATCATCTCTGTCCCTCCCCGGGAGCATTGTCTTCGCCAGGCTCGGGATTTCCTCCTGACTCTTGCCAAGAAAAGATGCCAAAGTCGGAAGAGAAAGATATTTCAAAGTGATTTCAGTTTTAAATTTCTAATGAAGGAAATAGGGTTACCAGATCGCCCCTCCGATCTGATTCGAAGCAGTGTTCTAACCTCAAAACGCCTTTCTTGAATTGACGGTCGCCCCTGAGAAACTATAGTTTCCTCCCAAATTGGATTAAAGCATTGCACTAATTACGCATCGAACTTTTGTGCTCTCCGGGGGGGAACAAAAAATCTTTCCTCCCGAAGCAAACCGTCCGCCATCTTTCTTTTGTCACAGTTAGACTTCTTCCATAAAGTACGTCACGCTTAAATCAGCCAAAATTTACCCCCCTCCCCCTTTGTCACGCTTTTCCTATGCTTATAACATTGAACGTCACACTCGCTCAGACCCCCCTCCCCCCCTAGTGCGTGACATACTTTATGGATGACGCCTTACCCCAAACCAACAGAGCCCGGGAAAAAAAGCTCATTAAGCCATCGTCGATTTTTGGCAGCAACGTCCTCCTCGTCGAAAAAAAAAGACGATGGCATCAGTTGGACATCATCATCGTCATCTGGTTCCACTTTCATCTCCCGTCATGAATCTTGTTAACATGGAAATTTATCTCCTGGCCACGTTCCTTTTTATGTGACCAGTCACGAGAACGGGACTCACCGGGATTTAGATTAATGACAGGTTGGACGGTTTTCGATGGCAGGGCTGAACTGCTGCCAGGTGTTTTTAGGGCTAAGGTTGATGCCAACCGGCGCAAGAACGCAAATGTAAACAATCTTTGAAAGTCAAGCTCAGTCCAGGATCCCACAAGCTGCCAAAACGAAAACAATTTTAAATTTTCTTCCAACCTCTTGTTAATATACTCGGCAAACTTTGACAGCTAGTGGCAGTGTTGCTCCAGTCATGATCTTTTCCCGCAACCGAAACTTAGCCACATGGCATAATTATGATGCCACTGTCAAGCTCTGGACGAGAACCAGAGGCCGGCCCAAATTACCGTCATTATCGGAAGTGAGGTCTGACCTTCCGCTTCGGCTCCGGAAGAGCCGTCACGTCAATTACACGCTCATCACTCGGGGACCGCAGCACACTTTCATCGTCTAATTAGTGACTCTCACGTGGCACAAAATCCATACTGATTATGTAACTATCGATGTTCGTTCTGTCATTTCCTCCAGATCACGCTGCTTCCGGATAACTTCAGTCTGCACTTTAACCCGGCATTTGCGTCCGACTCGGCCGAGTACAGCTGCCTGGTGAACGACCGGCACAGCCCGGAAGCGCTGGTGGAGTTGATTGTGCAAGGTAAGCTATGAAACACAACTCAACCATTCATTCAAACCATTCCTAATATTTTCCAGATGTTCCGGACGCGCCGGGCCGCCCACTGGTCGTCAGCTTCACCTCCCGGTCCGTGGACCTGTCCTGGGCGTACTCGCAGGATCCTCGGAACGCGCCCATCAAGCATTTCGTCATCGAAACAAGGTCAGTGTCACCATGGCAACCGGGGCAATCTGTCGAACCGCGTTATCGCCAGCGGCCGCCATTATGGCCAAAGTCCCAGACTACGGAGGAAGAGCGAAAACGGCAAATCGACTAACAAGTGCGCCGTATGATTCCGGTGAATTAATTAGGCACACCCGGGGAAAGCTATTAGCGCCCGGGCAAAACCCTCTTGGAAGGCTCCGCCCGGCGAAGCCAGCTGGCTTCCGTTTTTGGGACCGCCTCTGCCGGAAGAGGGAAAGCTCATCTCGAAATTTGGCCCGTTCTATCAATAATGTATGAATGGCGAGATGATGCTGCGAGAAATTCACATGTTTGAAGTGGCAGTGCTGCCAGCTATTTCGAACCATCGTTTGACAGCTCTAATTTTGACTACCCTTTAGGATTGTTTCCACTGTCAATCGACAATGACACCTGCCAAACGCAGCGTTGAGCTGAATCGCGTAATAAACCGTGAACTTTCGGTGACATTTGGCAACTCTGCTGGAAATATACCCTCCGCAATTTTCGCAGAACACGGTGGGAGCTATATTTGTAAATAAAACGGTACGACGCGATTCAAGTTAGTTATTACACAGAAAATGTTCAGTTTTACCCTCTCTCTCTCCGTCTAACTCGGTGAATCTCCACCTCCAGCCACCGCGAAAGTTGTGGGGTTTCGCGCATAATTTTACGTGTTTGTATTTGAACGGCAACTGTTTCATCAAATATGCATTAATTCGAAGTTGTTAGCGTTACATTATCGGGTGGTGAATGTGGAAGTGGAGGTGAGCTTGTTTCGTTGACGATTCAACTTTCTTGGGCTAGAGGAATCGCGACTTTAGATAGTGAAAGCAAGGATTTAGTAGAGAAGGATGGGGGAAAGTGTGAATCAGCAATTTTAAAACTTTATTTTTGAGTTAAATGTTCTTCAAACTCAAATTAATGAATGTAAATAAATACACTCAACCCCCGGTGGTTGGTCACTTTTTCGTTTGACACTTTTTTAGTTGGGGTACAAACTAAAAAGTGACAAATTGTCACTTTTTACACGGCGCTTACGCACACTATCAAAACAAACGTTTGGTGATATGTGTGAACTCCGTGTAAAAGGGGTGTTAAACTAAAAAATGACCCCGTTCGTTTGACAACAGTTGTTGCCAAAATGATGAGAAATGGTCTCGCAAAATAGAAATTATGATCATTATGTTTGATCTTTTTGGCCAGTAAATGGCGTAAATTTGCGAGCTTACTTAAGGCGGTGCTGTTGCTGGTAAGTTTATAGCCTAAATAGAATTTTTGGAGTTTTAATCGAGCATCAAATTCATCATATGACGAAGATAGGTGTTTGATTAGAAAGGGTATAATTCCCCTATTTCAAAAATGTCTGTGATGACTGAAAAATCACTATTTTGGCTAGTTATTTTGTCCCTTCCTGTGATAATTTGAAAGACATTCTGAAAATCAAGGTTCATTACAGCTTTTTGTAAGAAACACAAAAAAGTAACTCGATCGGAGAACGAAAATAACTCCGAAATGTAGAAAATCCATTGTGCACAAAAATTCAAACGAATCTCACCAATTCCATTAATCACGCTAGACCAGGTACGACGTAAGCAACTCAAGTGTCACGTTGCGCGTCGGGGAACGTTCCGAAACAATTAGAACACGGCCACATTCAAAATGCAGAACCCCTTGCTCGCAAGAATGCATCTCCCATGTCGGAGCAGGTGACCACACCGGAGAGAGCTGAAATCTGGACGCCTCCGGAAACCACTAATAGTTAAAGCGAATGAAGAATTTATATTTTTCATCACCACTCTGTCGGGCGGACACCTCCCGGGATTGCCTCTCGTGTGGGTTAGAGGTGTGTTCCGGGTTTGGGACGAGGGGAGAATTCGCTCGAAATAAATTTCCACCAGCGCAACCGTCTCGGGCCACCGTCGGGAAGGACCAAAGATATTGTTATCATTTGCGGACCAGTTCCCTGGAAAGTCTCCATCTGTCAGCAGTGCCAACCAACCAACGCCAGCTTTCTGGAAATTGAGCAAGAAAATTTATTTATTCAAGACAGAGAAGCTCCGGGGGGGGGGGAGGGGAAGGGCGGTGTAGGAACCGCAGCCAACAATATGCGGGCAAGAAGGGGTTTTGGGGAGAGGAGGGAAAGTGCAAAATAGTTGCATTTTCTTGCACCAGGGAGTGCCACATTGGTGTGCCCAAGTGTTCCGAGATGAATGGTTGGTTCTGGCGCTTGGGTACTGGGGTTTTGCCACAGTACGTGATAAAAACATTTTAAATGAAAATTTCAACCCACCAGCAGCAGTCCCCGACGTAAATTAGTAACGATCACGAGTGAACGGTAGATGCACTTTGGGTTCGGTTATGAATGGGCGAGGTTTTTATCAATTGTTAATTAATGTTTGGACGGGAGCCAACTATGGCCGAAAAATTGCTTCCTCAAACCCTTTTTATTGCAGTTTGAAAATACATTTTGAGACAGCATTTAATTGGATATAAGTCCCACTTTCCGTTAATTTATTTGAGATCCAGGTTTCATCAGATTTTTTATTCCAAGTAGAGGGTGACGGTTCTCGAGATTTTCAATTTCCCGGGAATCGAGAGTTGAACTTTGCATTGTCCCGGGAATTCCCGGGATTCGGGAGTTTTTTTTCTACGCCAACAGTGTCAATAATTTAAAATGAATAGTAATGAATTTGTTTCTTTTAAATGAATTCAGTTACTGTTAATTCATACTAATTCTATGAAACGTTAATTTAGGCAGCCTTATTGTTTTGAGGAACTATATAAAACTTTTGATATTTTTTTCTGAATCTGCGAAAACAAAATCGTTTCTTGTGTTTTTTTAAGACTCAAAATTGTAGTTTAAAATATTTACGAATCTTTATTTGCACTGAGTGTTTTTTCATAAATTTGTTATTAGATTTAAAAAAAAATATAATATAGCTTATATATAATTTCCCATTGTCGGGAATATTGATATATATTAAACAACGACTCAAAACAACATATTAAATTGCTTTTTTTGTAATTTTTAAGTTCAAAATTAAATATTCATTGAAGAAATGTTTACAGTTATCAGGAAAACCTTCGATATTTATAAGTTTAAATTTCTCGACCGTATTTCCCGGGAATCGAGAGGTCCAGAAATTGTCAATTTCCCGGGAAATTTTTCTCGGGAATTCCCGCTCGTCACCCTCTAATTCCAAGATTTTTCACCTCTAGTCAACCCGATAAATCTTTTGGACTTACGAAATTTGCAGGCATTGTTTAACAAACTTAAAATCAGATGTGATTAACAAGACCTCGACCATCAACATTACCACTTCATTGCATTGAAATAAAATAAAAAATATGTTTTCCTGTTTTTAAAAATAATGACACATGAAGGAATAACTGCAACTGCTGGCTGCTTAAATTTGTGATATTATTGTTCACAAACTTAATTAAACTTATTTTTCTGAGTACAACGACCCAAAGTACCGTAATCTGGGGTGAATCGGGACATCAGTCTGAATAGGGACAGCAGTTTTTAGAGCACATAAAGCTTTTAAAATTGGAAATGGATGTACACATTTTGTTGGTCTGAGTCTGTTCTAACCGAAACCAACCAGAAAAATCAAAATATTGTGCTCCAACATGGTTAAAACTGCTGTCCCAATTCGCCCCATGTGTCCCGATTGACCCCAGTTTACGGTATTTAAAATTGATTTTTAAATCAATTTAGAAGAAAATACTTCGCAGCCCTTCTTGACAGAAGAGCAATTCTCTACGAAATCGGTATTTTTTTAAGAATTATATTTCTTTGTTTTTTTTTTGAATCCGGCTGAAACTTTTTTTGTGTTTTCGTTATGCCCAAAAAAGCAATTTTGCATCATTAGTTTGTCCATAGAAATATGATGTATGAAAATTCAAAAACCTGTATCTTTTGCAGGATTTTTTTGATCGATTTGGTGTCTTCGACAAAGCTGTAGGTATGGATAAGGATTACATTGAAAAAAAATATACTTTTAATTTGCGATTTTTTATTTAACTTTTTGTCACTTAAACTTGATTTACAAAAAACATTATTTTTAATTTTTTGATATGTTTTAGGGGACATCAAGGACCAGCTTTTCTGAAATTTCCAGGTTGTGCAAACAACCGTTGACCGAGTAGTGAATTTTTTAATCGAAACTGATTTCTTGAAAAAATCGAAATATTGGTTGCAAAAATTTGTCAACTTCATTTTCCGATGAAAAATCAAATTTGCAATCAAAAAGTACTTTAGTGAAATTTTGATTAAGTGCACCGTTTTCAAGTTAAAGCCATTTGAGCAATTCTCTACAAAACCGGCCGATTTCGACCATTTTTATTTTTTGTATTTTTTGATTTGGCTCAAACTTTGTGGGGGCCTTCCCTATGACCAAAGAAGCCATTTTGCATCATTAGTTTGTCCATATAAATTTCCATACAAATTTGGCAGCTGTTCATACAAAAATGGTACGTATATATTCGAAAATCTGTAACTTTTGAAGGAATTTTTTGATCAATTTGGTGTCTTCGGCAAAGTTGTAGGTATTGTTAAGGACTATTTAGAAAAAAATAGGTACACGGGAATAAAAATTTCCCGATTTTTTTATTAACTTTTTTTTCACAAAAACTCAAATTCCCAAAATACGTATTTTTTGATTTTGAGAATTTTTGATATGTTTTAGGGGACAAAAATCCGCAACTTTTGAGCTATAGAGAAACATGGTCAAAAAATCTGCCGCCGAGTTATGATTTTTTGAAAAACTGGTGATTTTTGGAAAAAATCGAAATTTCATACATAAAATTTTTTTGACCTCATTTTTTTTATGCAAAATTGAATTTGCAATCGAAAATTACTTTACAGATTTTTCGATAAAGGGCTCTGTTTTCAAGATATAGCCACCGAAAGTTTGATTTCAGTGAAATATTTGCAGTTTTTCAATTTTTAAAAATAGTGACCATGAGTGACCATTTATAAAAATATTTTTTCTGAAAAGTTCAGAAAATTTGCTATAAAATTGTCTAAGAGACATTGAAGATTGGACCTCTGGTTGCTGAGATACAGTGGCTTAAAGAAAAAGAAACACGAAAACTGAAGTTTTTTAAGTCTCACCCAAACAGCCCACCATTTTCTAATGACGATATCTCAGCAATTAATGGTCCGATTTTCAATGTTAATACATGAAACATTCGCGAAATTTTCCGATCTTTTCGAAAAAAATATTTTGAAAAAAATTAAATCAAGACTAACATTTTAAAAGGGTCAAACATTGAATATTATGTCCATTAAAAATGCAAGTATTGATTTAATTTTTTTCAAAATATTTTTTTCGAAAAGATCGGAAAATTTCACGAATGTTTCATGTATTAACATTGAAAATCGGACCATTAATTGCTGAGATATCGTCATTAGAAAATGGTGGGCTGTTTGGGTGAGACTTAGAAAACTTCAATTTTCGTGTTTCTTTTTCTTTAAGCCGCTGTATCTCAGCAACCAGAGGTCCAATCTTCAATGTCTCTTAGACAATTTTATAGCAAATTTTCTGAACTTTTCAAAAAAAATATTTTTAGAAATGGTCAGTCATGGTCACTGTTTTTAAAAATTGAAAAACTGCAAATATTTCGCTGAAATCAAACTTTCGGTGGCTATATCTTGAAAACGGGGCCCTTTATCGAAAAATCTGTAAAGTAATTTTCAATTGCAAATTCAATTTTGCATAAAAAAATGAGGTCAAAAAAATTTTATGTGTGGAATTTCGATTTTTTCCAAAAATCACCAGTTTTTCAAAAAATCATAACTCGGCATCAGATTTTTTGACCATGTTTCTCTATGGCTCAAAAGTTGCGGATTTTTGTCCCCTAAAACATATCAAAAAATCTCGAAAATCAAAAAATACGTATTTTGGGAATTTGAGTTTTTGTGAAAAAAAAGTTAATAAAAAAATCTGGAAATTTTTTTTTCCGTGTACCTATTTTTTTCTAAATAGTCCTTAACAATACCTACAACTTTGCCGAAGACACCAAATTGATCAAAAAATTCCTTCAAAAGTTACAGATTTTCGAATATATACGTACCATTTTTGTATGAACAGCTGCCAAATTTGTATGGAAATTTATATGGACAAACTAATGATGCAAAATGGCTTCTTTGATCATAGGGAAGGCCCCCACAAAGTTTGAGCCAAATCAAAAAATACAAATAAAATCCATTTCCGGTTTTGGAAGAGAATTGCTCATTTATAGGTAACTTTTTTGAAAATAGTTGCAGTTTTACATTTTTTTTAAATTGGTGTACATGTTTGCCCACCTTTGAAAAAAAAATAAAAAATTTAAAGTTTGAGAAAATTCTCTATATTTTGCCTTACTGGACTTAGTTGATACGACCCTTAGTTGCTGAGATATTGCCATGCAAGTGATAAAAAACAGGAAAATTGATGTTTTCTAAGTCTCACCCAAACAACCCACCATTTTCTAATGTCGATATCTCAGCAACTAATAGTCCGATTCACAGTGTTAAAATATGAAACATTCGTGAAATTTTCCGAGTTTTTCGAAAACAATATTTTTATATTTTTTAAATCAAATCAAATTATTCGCTCTACAGCATTGCCTTGGCGTTCTCGATTGCGAGATTCCTACTCGAAACTAGGTGTTCGAAGGCTTGATTGTTGAGACAATTGCAAACCTCTTTTTACACCTTAGCTTCCATCCACCCCGGGATTCGAACTGACGACCTTTGGATTGTTAGTCCAACTGCCTTCCAGCGACTCCACCGAGGCAGGACCCAGGGAGACGACTCCTACACCTGGACTGAGCTTACGACCTAACCTTTTTTAGGTTAGTCCGGGACCAACATTTACTTCCCTTCCGACGGAAGGCGTGATCAGACAAATCTCGTCTCGAAAAATGCCACCGGGACCGTCTGGGATCGAACCCAGGCCGACTGGGTGAGAGGCAATCACGCTTACCCCTACACCACGGTCCCGGTATTTATTTTTTAAATAAAGACTCATATTTCAGAAGGGGCAAACATTGAATATTATCATTTTTTGAAAACTAATGATTGCAAAACACCTGAACTTTGAAAAATATTGGCGTCGGCCTAAACTGTTTAAATAATTAGGACATGTCGTTTTATGGGAACCTTAATGTACATTTCCACTAAGATTTATCATGTTCATATCTGATGCAAGAATTCAGCCTTTCTTCAGTGCCACAGGTAAAACTTTCTTTTTCATGCAATCTTGATAACATTTACTAGATTCGTTTTTCCAAAGCCATTTCTCAGTTTTCCCGGCTTCTCAGCGTTTCACACATTTCTATAAATTTTCCTCGCGTATTCAACAAACCCCCTTCATGGTGTCACTTTCCGACCCCATTCGCCAATCCTCCCTCCATTCGAGGCGAGTGTTTTTATTTATTCTCACGGGTTAAAATTTATGCTTCTGATTTCGGTTGCCCCCCTCCCCTTTCCAGTCGGTCCCAACAACTGGGGCCCACTTCGCGTACGCTCCACTTTCGGATAGCGAAATGCATGTGCAATGCTAGGAGCTTTTCCCACATGAATCTTCGTTCGCGGTTGGCCGTAGAAATAGCTCTTAAGATGACTTTCAACAACGCCTTTCTGCTGCCGCACCGTTTCTGCTGAACGCAGCAAAATCTTGCCGTGCTTTCGCGAGAGCAAAATAATATTTCTTTTCCACTACTGGTTTGGGGTTTTTTTTTCTTCTGATAGTCGCTAGCGCACCATGTGGCACACGGGCTGACAACTTGTACTACTAGGGCTTTGCCACACGCGCGTACTGTTGCTGCAGAGCTTTCGCCGTTTTGACGTTGCATTTGCAAGCATATATTAGGATGCTGGAGGGTTGAGGTGTCTATACCTACATGCGCGCGAAAAGTTTCATCTATTGGGGAAATATACATTGATACAAACTCCTTTTTTATTGAATTTACCTTATTTAAGTAGCACATAATCTTAAACTACAATTGATATCCAAAGCAAACTGAGAAATTAAGTTCATCAAATCACCCAATCAACCAAAAGAATTACAAAAATTACAAAAAATAAAATAAATAAAAACATATTGTATGGGCAACTGTCAAATTTGAAAGGATAACTGTACTGCCAACCATTGAAAAATCGGGAAATATCCACATTTGGCAAAAACGAGATATTCACACTAGGTAGTAGAGGATGTTCCTACGTATCTTCTGAAACTTGAATTTCACTGAAATGGTGCTGAGACTTGCCTGCCAATGCGAAAATCCAAAGTCTAAAATGCCACTCTAATGGGAAATTGCCTTAAAGGAGATTATACAACAAACACTAAAATGCGTTTTTCTCGGAATACTAGATTTGGCATAATATCCGAATTTTCATGATGGGCAGTGTATGGATGATGACATAAAATATCTTTTTTGGTCACAGGGAAGGTACTCATAAAGTTACAGGCAGACAAAAAAAAAATGCAAAAACAAAATTTAAAAAAAAATCTGGCCTTTGTTTTTTTACCTTCCTTACCTTACTGAGGAAAGGCTATAAAATCACTCGAAAAATTAACTTATTAGTTTGACCTCGTAGACCCACCTTCACGTATACATACATACCATACCAAACAGCTTAGAACACCATACGCGGTGCCCGTGCTGTATCAAGAAGGTTGTTCCATGTTGCTCGGTTCTGGGCTGCAGCTCGCCAGTCTCCTAGGTTGCAGATCTTTCTTAGGTCCGCCTCGATCTGATTACCCCATCGTGCACGCTGCGCTCCTGCTCTTCGGCCAGTGCCGCCATCCGGTCGCGCGCGTTCAAAGAGCATCCTGACAGGATGGTCTTCGTCCATCCTCGCGACATGGCCGGCCCACCTGAGCCTCCCGATTCTCGCCAGGGTGACGATGGTCGGTTCTCCCAGCAGCGCGTGCAGTTCGTGGTTCATGCGCCTTCGCCACTCGTTCTGAGCTGTACGTACTCCACCGTAGATCGTTCGCAGCACCTTCCGTTCGAAAACTCCAAGGGCTCGTTCGTCCTCTTGCCGCAGCGTCCAGGTCTCGTGGCCATAGAGGGCAAACGGTCTAATCAGTGTCTTGTACAGGGTCAGCTTCGTGGCGCGTTGCACTCGATCAGATGTCAAGGTTTTCCGTAATCCAAAGTAGGCGCGATTCGCGGAGTGGATACGAGTCCGGATCTCTAAGCTGGTGTCGTTGTCGGCCGTTACCAGCGATCCCAAGTACACGAATTCGCTCACCTCCTCCAGCACATCGCCATCCACAGCTAGAGGGGTGAGTCTTGGGGGGTCAACGTCCTTTGAGCCCCTCCCTTTCATGTACTTTGTTTTCGTCGTATTCATGGCCAATCCAATTCGTCCTGCTTGCGTCTTTAAGGCGGTGTAAACCCTTTTCACCGTCTCTAGGTCTCTCGCTATAATATCAATGTCGTCCGCATAAGCAAGAAGTTGGACTGTCCTGTTGCAAATCGTGCCTCTTGTGTCTATACCCGCTCTTCGGACAACTCCCTCAAGTCCGATGTTAAACAGCGCATTGGATAAGCCGTCACCTTGTCGTAACCCTTGGTGCGATTGGAAGGGGTCCGCTAGCTCCCCTGCCACTCGCACGTGACACATCACACGATCCAAGGTAGCCTTGATCAGCCGAGTCAGTTTGTCCGGAAATCCGTTCTCGTGCATGATCTGCCGTAGCTGTTCGCGGTCGACTGTATCGTACGCTGCCTTGAAATCGATGAAGATGTGATGTGTGGGCACGTTGTACTCACGGCATTTCTCGAGGATCTGCCGGAGCGAGAAAATTTGGTCCGTGGTGGCCCAAGCGCCAGTAAACCCCGCTTGATAGGGGCCCACGAACCTCCGTGCGTACGTTGTCAGCAGACGGCAGAGGATCTAGGAGAGGATTTTATAGGCCGCGTTGATAAGCGTGATGCCGCGGTAGTTGCCGCAGTCCAGCTTATCGCCCTTTTTGTAGATGGGGCACACGACACCATCCATCCATTCTGCTGGTAGTTTCTCCTCCGTCCAGATCTTAGAAATCACCAAGTGGATCGCCCTCGCCAACTGCTCTCCTCCATATTTGAAGAGCTCACCGGGTAACCGATCTTTACCGGCGGCCCTGTTGTTCTTCAGCTGCCTGATCTCCTTCTTCACCGTCTCCAGATCAGGTGCCGGGAACTGTTCGTCGGCAGCAGGCGGTCCAAGTTGGGCTTCAAAGCCGTCTCCATGCGCTACATCGCCGTTGAAGTGCTCGTTGAAGAACTGCTGCCACCTGTTCAACACCTCGCCTTTGTCCATAAGAAGGTTTCCCTCGGCGTCCCGACAAGTGTTGGCTTGCGGCGCATAGCCTTTGCGGGACCGGTTAACTTTCTCGTAAAACTTACGCGTCTCGTTCTGCCGGAACAGCTGCTCCATTTCGGCGCGATCGCGATCTTCCAGCTGGCGCTTCTTGAGCTTGAAGACCGTTCTCTGCTGTTTCAGCGCTTGTTTGTATCTGGCCACGTTCTCATCAGTTGCAGCTCTCAGCTTCACCGCATAAACTGCTTTCTTCTCGTCAAGTAACCGCTGGCACTCCTCGTCGAACCAGCGCTGCTTTCCAACTCGGACCATACTACCTAGCGCGGCTTCAGCGGCACTGCCGATGGCCGAGCTTATTCTGCTCCATCCATCGTTGAGCGAGGCAGCGCCGAGTTCCTCCTCCGTTGGCAGGCTCGCTTCCAGCTGCTGCACGTAGTGCTGAGCCGCAGCCGTGTCCTGCAGCCGCTCGGTGTTGAACGGCGGTGGGAGCCGGCTCCGTCGTCGGTGATACGTCGTCGACAGTTTTGAGTGCATGCTTGCACCCACCAGGTAGTGGTCCGAGTGGATGTCCGCACCGCGGTACGTGCGGATGTTCCGTATGTCCGAGAAGAATCGGCCGTCGATGAGGACGTGGTCACGTATACATATCGACTTAGAATCATGTTCTGAGCAAATGTCTGTGTGGATGTGTGTAGGTGGGTGGACACAAAAATTGTCACTCGATTATCTCCGGACTGGATGAACGGATTTTGACCATATTAGTCTCATTCGATCCGTCTTGGGTCCCGTAGGTCTCTATTTAAAATCAGCAAGTTGAGTTAAGTACTTTAAAAGTTATGCTTAAAAAACGATGTTGACGTATGTCCGGAAAATTGTAAAAAGGTGATTTTTGCAAGAAAACCTATCATGTTATACATTTTCAGAAAGGTATTTAAAAGACCTTTCAAATGAGCCCAAAACATCGAGGATCTGACAACCCTATCAATCAGCACTTAAGTGTTATTCATACACTTTTTGGAGGCCGGATCTCAGATATTTCAATGAAAATGATGTCCGGGTCCCTTATGCAACCCGTCGTTAGTTAGATAATTGAAATACCTTTCAAGTGAGTTTAAAACATCGAAGATTTGACAACCCTATCAAAAGTTATCAGCACTTAAGTGTTATTTATACGCTTTGTGGAGGCCGGATCTCAGATATTTCAATGAAAATGATTTCCGGGTCCATCATGCGACCCATTGTTAGTAAGATAATCGAAAGACCTTTCAAATGAGCCTAAACATCGAAGAACTGATATCCCTATCAAAAGTTATTAGCACTTAAGTGTTATTTATACACTTTTTGAAGCCGGATTTCAGATATTGTGATAGAAATATTGTCTGAATCTTCCATGCGAACTATCGTTGAATAGGTTTTTTTATCAGACCTTGCCGATGAGCAAGAAATATTGAAGGTCTGCGAACCCTATCAAAAGAAATGAGTAATAAAATTGATTTGTTAAACATGTTAAGGGGGAATGTTGCTATTTTTACTGAATGCATTAACTTTATAAATGTGAGGAAGGCACCAACCACCTAATTAAGTAACGTTTTTAGTAGTAGTTTATGCAACAAGTTGTAAAAAGAAGATTTTTTCAGCACATGTCGTACATTTATCCAAAGAGGTTCACCGAGTTGGATAAATACGAAATGTGCTGAAAAAATCAAGGTTTGCAACGAGTTCCATACAACATTTTTTGCATTTCTGAAAAACACCCATTCAGTGAAATTATAAGTCGAATGTTCATGTATTTTGTCAATAAATCGTTTAAATCAAAAAAATGTTGAAAAGTATTACATCCATTTCAGTGCTGAAAAGTAGAACTGTTCAGCATTTGTTTTGAAATGTGTTTCTATTCGATCTGTTATTTTTAGTAGATAAAAGTAGGCTGTTTCGTCACGCGAGAATGACAGGAAAAGTAGAAAGTTTCAAGACGGAATTGCAAAAGGATATTTTGAAACATTCCTCAATTTCAAAAGCATCTTATAAAAATAATAAAACTTCCTTCAGCTGCTATGATAGTTTACTGGCTCACCGCAATAACCCCGTTTTAACACTATTATTACTGTACTGCCTGAATATATATTTTGCAGTTCTCCTATTCTTAGAGTTTGCTTTGCCCAACCAGGTGAAAACGAACAAACGTTAAACCAAAAGCTGAGCTGACAATTTATTTCCTCGCACACACACACACACCCACACACAAACTAACCCGTGTCTGTGCAAATTTACGACTCGAGTGACACTTCTCCACGTGGCATAATTTGTGTCACACATTTTATTTCATTTTAGTGCTGGGGTTTTTTTTTCTATCCAGCTTTGATTCTACCTGAATCTTGGGATTTTTCCTTCTCTCCGTTCCGAAAAGAGGACCGTAATCTGCTTTCCCACCGGGATAACCGGAGCCCGTGCGAAGTCGCGGTGGTTTTCTTTCGAAAAGTACGGGGGGAGGGGGGAGAACGAGGCAGGCTTTTAAGATTTATTTCCGCTGGGAATGTGGTGGCTCCACATGGGACAACCCGGCCGCAGATGGCGTCTTTCGATGAACTCTCTTAACAAGCCTGACAGATGATACGATTGCGTCGGTTGTACTGGCAGCACCTTCCTGAACCTTTGTACACAAGCGGATTAGCCGCGGTGTTTGACATTCATTTGCCGAAAGAAGCTGGTGTCAATTGCTACATGCTACTGTATCACAGTAAAATATTTTTGTGTAAAATCGCATGCAAAAGCACATGCACATCACCTTTGTGAGCATTAGCTTGTAACATTGTATGAAAAAACATTTACACGAAAAGCGTGTACGGAAGGAAGAAAATGTTGCTCGATCCAAAAATAACCACACTCTGGTGAGAGTCATATCCAGATTACCAAGTCCGGGCCCCAACCATCTCGGTTATCTCGCCGCTGTGAAATTTGCCGGATCAACATTGATGTAGCTGTAAGTACGCTATACATCGTATACAGTTAATACAGTATACAACGTACAGGAAAAGTACTGGTAAATCGGCTTTACTTTTCAAAATTTTAACATGCTCAAACTATATTTGTACGTTAAATGTATCATCACTAAAGTAGCTCATATTGTTTTTAAGAAAAAAAAATCAATGTTTATATTTAGTTAACTGTTTATAAACTTTTTAACAAAATATATATATAAATTTTATGGTAAAATTGTTAAAAAGTCGGAATTTTGCCAGAAATTTGTTAAAACTAGTTCTGCTTAAAACATTTCCGATTTATATTGCTTTTTATACTGAATTCGAAGCACGAATCAAAAGTTATCATATCTTACCGAAAATTTGTTAAACTGAGATTGCTTATAAATTTGGAGATATTTTTTTTTAATTGTGTATCAAAAACACATATATCCAAAGAATCCGAAACTGCATTCCGTTTTCCGCTTCAAAATCATGTTCATTGAGTAAATCATGACACTTAGAGAAGTTTAAAATAACGACTTTCATGAACATTTTCTCAACTATAGTTAACTAACTTTAAAAACTTTTCAAAATTTTATGAAAAGTTCTTCTTGAGGTACTTTGAACACTTCTCTTCCACGGTCAGTATGATTCTAAACCATTCCGAATGTATTTTAATTGCACTCTTCATTTTGCGGAAAAATCGCAAACATATCAAAGTCGGTACTTCCGTTACAAAATTAAAAAAAAAACAACAAATTTCAAGGCCTACTATGCTCTAACGCAACGGAGTTGAAAATTGATGGTTTAGTAAATCATTTGCTATGTAATACAGGGCTTTCCAACAAAAAAAATGTGATATCTCAAGAAATAATTAATTTACGCTGAAGTTTTGATGGAATTAAATGTGAGGGCAAAATTTTCATGTCTGTCAACACTGTACGAAAAATTTGGAGTACGCCATTCGAATCTAGGTCAAAAAATCTTCATATTTGCATACCCGAAAAATGACTTTTTGTTAGCTTTTCTCTTGGCAAAATGCATTTTAAAAATAAGGGTTTTCAAAAATCTCAGAAAAAAGTGGTGGATCAAATGTCACCAAACTTGGGATTCTTTGTTTTTGGGCAAAAAGCAACCCCCATGCCAAATATGAGCAGATTTGGCGAAGGTCGATGTTGGACGCGTGGTCCTTTGGGAATGACCCATATCTCAAAATGTTGAGGTGTGAATGTAACGGGCATATGAAATACTTATCAAATTCACCCAAGTAAGATTTAAAAAGTAGCACGGTGCAAATTGGGGCATTTTTGCTCTATTTTTTATAGTTTTGTTTCGTTCTAGGTGACAGCATCAAAGTTATAGCAAACTAAAGATTTAAAAGTATATAAATAAACAAAATCTTACTTTTCCTTTCCCAGAATCGGCGAAAACGGCGACTGGGACCAGGTGGAGCCAATCTTCACCAAGGGCAGCCAGTCGTCGCACCAGGTGACCGGCCTCGTCCCGTTCACCGTGTACAGCTTCCGGGTGGTGGCCGTCAACGAGCACGGCCACAGCTCACCCTCGAAGGAGTCCTACTACTTCGTGACGCTGCGGGAAGGTAAGTCGCCTCGCCGCGGAAATTCATTATCACACTGCACCAAAGTCTCGGAATCGGTGGTGGAACAAACAAAGCTCAACAGACGTTAAATAATTGCACAAAAGTTATAGTTAGCGCAAATATTTGCTTAAGGGAAGGGCGAAATCGAGCAAATTCGGTGCAACAGCAGCCGTGGGTCACGGTCTGTGACTCCCGCCGCAAAGACGCGCGACGGCGATACGTTATCCTGGGGGGGCCGACTGTTGACTCTGGGTGGGCAGGTCCTGGGTGTTAGGCACACGTGAGCTAACTTCTTCTGAAACGGTTGACGGTTTTATTTTTCTCTTTTTATACTGCGGAACACTATGGTGTGAGGTCACGGCTGAGGTGTACGGTTCACGCTGTGGTTATAGACTTATGGGCAAGAATGATTAAGTAATTAATTGAATTTTGATTATGCTGTCTTGACTCAAATTTTATACAAGTTTGTACAAACTTTAATTTCTGTCAATTTTAAAATGGAAACACGTCCAATCTGGCACCCCTGCCCGTGCCGGCCCTCCCAACTCCAAATCTCTTGCAGTTCGCCGTGTCTCTCGTTCAAACAAGATAAACGTTTGCCGAAGGTGTGCACGTGGCGGTCTGAGAGGGGCCAGACGTTTGTACAAGCCCCGGCGGAGAAGAAAAAAATATATATATATCCAAGGACCATAATAAAACACCGTAACACGACTCGCGCGATGCAGCGGTCCCAGCAATTGTTTTAAATGCTAGTTCAAGCGTGTACTCGCTTCCAGTCTACCGGAGCAACCCAAGGCGAGAAGGGCTCGTCCCGATATGCACCTCACCCGCGTCGTTCCCGCCATCCAGAAACCATTAGAAGCTGGTTGAAGAATTTCAAGGAATTTTGATTGTATAAATTTCCTCCCCTCGGTGGTGGTGGTGGTGGTGGTGGCTCCTTCGTCCTCGATGACCTGGAAAGAAGGGAAGGGCAGGTTAAGGGGGAAGAAACTTTTTGTACAGAGTTTTTTTTTTGTGTGTTCCTTTGTCCTCGAGCTCCCCAGGACCCGGCGTTATCGGAAGCTATAACTTCTTCCGCAACTTGAGAGCAGCCAGGAGTCAAGTAGATGAGCGACTTTGGCACACCAGACGGAACGGTTCTCTCCCTCTCTACCATCTCTCGTTTAGTCCCGAGACACCGCACAATTGTTACACAAAATTTGCCTGTTGGACCGGTGCCAAGCTCTGTCCCAGGAGATCCAATTAAGAGGTTCCTCAAGAATTTGGCACGTTCCACCCTGGAAGGACCTGGAAGCAGCAGTACCTTCTATTGTGTTGAATTATAATTCGTAGGTCCACCGTGCCACGTTCTATTGTTTTCCGTGCCGATGATTTTGATGGCCGAACGAATCACCAGCGTCATTTTCGTGTAGCCAACAGAACCGGACTTTCAATTTTTTTGCCCAGGATTCCAAATAAGAAAAATTTTCTTTAAAATAAAACCATAGAAATTTTCATAAAACATGTTAAATAAATTTAGGTTGATTTAAAAAAAACATCTGTAATTTTTAATTAAATATTGTTGGTTGGTAATAGAGCCATTCCAGCTCAAATCAGGTATTTTTCTGGAACTTTTGTACCCGACTCTCTCCGATTTCAATGAAACTTTGTCGACATGTTATACTAGGCCTAGTACTCGTACTCGAAAATAACATTTTAGAAGGGCGTAAGTTATTTCAATATTTATGTATTTTGCAATTTAAAAATTACTGTATCTTGACCCGGGCAGACGGTAAAAACAAAATTAATAATATTTCAAATCCTGTTAAAATAACAAAAAGTATTATTATTTTATCCTGAAGTTCAACTTCAAGAATAAAAAATAATAACAGTTTCTGATAAAATAACAAAATTTGGTATTGAAGTAATATTACATTGAAAATGTTTACTAACACGCTAATAAGAGGAAATGTTATACATTTCAAAAACTCTCCTTATAACAAAATTTGTTATTCGTTCGTTATACTGACTTAGAAATAAAATACCATAAACCACACAAATGGACTTTGTTTAAAATGGTTAGAACTATGGGATAATTTTGACCAATTTCGTCAGGGTCATTATTCTGGTCATGAAATGGGGTCCTAAAAAGTTGAAATTTTGAAAGGTGATTCTTTTAATTATTTGATATACCCCCTAAGGGACTTTGCTAAAATTGGCTAGAACTATGGGATAATTTTGACCAATTTCGTCGGGGTCATTATTTTGGCCATGAAATGGGGTCCTTAAGCTAAAATTATTCTGAAAAGTTGAAATTTTGAAAGTTGATTTTTTTAATTATTTGATACTTTGTTTAAAATGGTTAGAACTATGCGATAGTTTTGACCAATTTCGTCGGGGTCATTATTTTGGCCATGAAATGGGGTCCTTAAGCTAAAATTATTCCAAAAAGTTGAAATTTTGAAAGCTGATATTTTTAAATATCCCGAGCAGACGGAAATAACGTGGGAATAACATTTTTTGATATTTGAAAATACTAGGCCAATAATATTTTATGTTATTTATAACAAGATTTGTTATTCGTCGTTATGATTTTTTCGCTATTGGATTGTTATTGTAATAACAGATCAATAACATTTTTAGTTATTCTTCGAACAAATCTTTGTTATTATTTTTTGCTATTTTAACAACTAATCCTATCATCCCAATAACAGTTTGAGGTATGCTTCCATAACAAAAAATGTTATTCCAAAGTTGTTTTGGCTTTCAATCAATATCAGTCCAATAACAGATTTTGTTATGATAACATAAAATATAATTGAACTCTTATGCAAAAATGAATTTTTCAAGAAGAATCCATAACAATTTCTGTTATTTTAACAGTATTTGTTATTGAAATGGCATGAATTTTGTTATTACCGTCTGCCCGGGATTTGATATACCCCCTAAGGGACTTTGTTAAAATTGGCTAGAACTATGGGATAATTTTGACCCATTTTGACAGGGTCATTATTTTTGCCATGAAATGGAGCCCTTAAGCTAAAATTATTCTGAAAAGTTGAAATTTTGAAAGTTGATTTTTTTAATTATTTGATTTTGTTTAAAATGGTTAGAACTATGCGATAATTTTGACCAATTTCGTCGGGGTCATTATTTTGGCCATGAAATTGGGTCCTTAAGCTAAAATTTTTCCAAAAAGTTGAAATTTTGAAAGTTTTTTTTTTATTTATATTTATTCAAATTTCTTTTCCATGTACATTCATTCAGTTAAAATATTATTGAGTGTCCAATCACAAACGATGACTTTTCACCTCAATTTTAAATACTAGCAACTTTCATTTATTCATGAAATATTGTAGCTTTCGCTATTCAGTGATTTCAAATGTAGGAGGTCCTACATGTACAAAAGGGAAAAGGGATACCTTAAAACTAACTTATAAACTATATAAAGAGCGGATCAATGCAGCTGAAGACTGCAATGATTTTTGTCGAAATGCATCAATTATCTTATTGGACATAACATCCAAAGTGTCAACTTCGGCTAATTGATGAAGTTTACTGGTGCTGAACCAGGGAGGAAGTTTCAGAATCATTTTCAGAATTTTGTTCTGAATCCTCTGAAGTTTTTTCTTCCTGGTTAAGCAACAGCTTGTCCAGATCGGCACAGCATAAAGCATGGCAGGTCTGAAAATTTGTTTATAAATTAACAGTTTATTCTTGAGACAAAGTCTAGAATTCCTGTTTATAAGTGGATACAAACATTTAATATATTTGTTACATTTAACCTGGATACTTTCAATGTGATCCTTGTAAGTAAGGTTTTTGTCAAAACCAAGTCCAAGATATTTCACTTGATCCTCCCACTTTAAATTTACCTCATTCATCTTTATAATGTGATGACTTTTTGGTTTAAGAAAATCAGCCCTTGGTTTGTGAGGGAAAATAATAAGTTGAGTTTTTGCAGCATTTGGAGTAATTTTCCATTCTTTCAAATAAGAATTGAAAATATCCAAGCTTTTTTGTAATCTTCTTGTGATGACACGAAGGCTTCTACCTTTGGCGGAGATGCTTGTGTCATCAGCAAAAAGTGATTTCTGACATCCTGGGGGCAAATCAGGCAAGTCAGAAGTAAAAATATTGTATAAAATTGGACCCAAAATGCTTCCTTGAGGGACGCCAGCACGTACAGGTAGTTGATCAGATTTGCTATTCTGATAACATACCTGCAGAGTACGATCCGTCAAATAATTTTGAATAATTTTCACGATATAAATCGGAAAATTAAACCTTTTCAATTTCGCAATCAAACCTTTATGCCAAACACTGTCAAATGCTTTTTCTATGTCTAGAAGAGCAGCGCCAGTAGAATAGCCCTCAGATTTGTTGCTTCGAATTAAATTTGAAACTCTCAACAACTGATGAGTAGTTGAATGCCCAAGGCGAAATCCAAACTGCTCATCAGCGAAAATTAAATTTTCATTAATGTGCGTCATCATTCTATTAAGAATTATTCTTTCGAATAATTTACTAATAGATGAAAGCAAACTAATGGGCCGATAGCTTGAGGCTTCAGCAGGATTTTTATCCGGTTTCAAAATCGGAATTACTTTGGCATTTTTCCAACTACTGGGAAAATATGCCAAATCAAAACATTTGTTGAAAATTTTGACCAAGCAACTTAAAGTTGCTTCTGGTAATTTTTTAATTAAAATGTAAAAAATGCCATCCTCACCAGGGGCTTTCATGTTTTTAAATTTTTTGATAATAGATTTTATTTCATTCAGATCCGTATTAAAAACTTCATCTGATGAAAATTCTTGTTCAACAATATTCTGAAATTCTATTGAAATTTGATTTTCAATAGGACTCAAAACATTCAAGTTGAAATTATGAGCACTCTCAAACTGCTGAGCAAGTTTTTGAGCTTTTTCCCCATTAGTTAATAGAATATTATCACCATCTTTTAAAGAAGGGATGGGTTTTTGAGGTTTCTTAAGAACCTTTGAAAGTTTCCAAAAAGGTTTGGAATAAGGTTTAATTTGTTCGACATCTCTTGCGAACTTTTCATTTCGCAGGAGAGTGAATCTGTGGTCAATAACCTTTTGCAAATCTTTTTGAATTCGCTTCAGTGCAGGATCACGAGAACGTTGATACTGTCTTCGGCGAACATTTTTCAGACGAATCAGAAGCTGAAGATCGTCATCAATAATGGGAGAATCAAATTTGACTTGAACTTTAGGAATAGCAATATTCCTAGCATCAAATTTTGAAAGTTGATTTTTTTAATTATTTGATATACCCCTCAAGGGATTTTACTAAAATTGGCTAGATCTATGAAATAATTTTGACCAATTTTATCGGGGTCATTTATTTCACCATAAAATGGGGTTTCAAGCTAAAATTAATCCGATAAAATTAACTTTTGAGAATTAATTTTTTTAAATTTTGTTTTATTCCCTAATGGAATTGATTTATTTATTGAGAATTTTTGATGTGTAAATAACAAAAACTGTTATTATTTTCACAGAGCCAGGAAGTCGGAGCTGACGTTGAAGTTCGAGCTGGAGTGAGACCTCGGAGTCTACATCGGATTCAGCAAATTTTCAGCAACTTTTACTTGGAGTCGGAATCTGTGAATTCGGGTATTTTTAGAGAGCTGAAGTCGTCGTTGACGTCATATCCTGCATCCAGAGTTGGAGTTGTCTTTAAAGTATGGATTCAAAGTCGCTTGGAGGTACCCGACTCTGCAGCCCTGACTAGTACAGAGGAGTTATGGCAACTGCAGGTTTATTTGCAAATTACAAATAAACCAAAACAATAACTTTTTTTTTGTTATGGAGACATACCAGTTCAATAACATTTTTTGTTATTATGCTGCTCCACCTCTCCGCACAAAATAACAAATCTTGTTATTCCTTCATGATTCCTTCTGTGTTATTGGTTTGTTATTGCAATAACAACATAATAACAGTTTAAGTTATTCTTCGAACAAATCTTTGTTATTGATTTTTGTTATTTTAACAACTAATTCGATCATCCCAATAACATATTTCGATCTTCTCACAATATCAAAAACTGACCTTCCCAAGTTATTTCCGTCTGCTCGGGGAAGCCGTTGCTTCGTATCAAAAAGTGGTCAAAGACAAACTTGTAAGAAATTGGACGGGCTTTCTGAAAAAAATACACTGAAACAAAAATACACGCCACTTCTATGTGATTTTTCAGTTTTTAAGTTTAAAAGTTAAATTTGATGGTGATGTCACGATTTTTTTTTCGCTCAAAATTTTTGAGAAAATAACCCACTATGTTAAAATCATTTTGGTGATAGCTGACTCCCAAGCTTTGTCGAATATCAGTCAATCAATGTTAGTGACCGATCCCTTTTCAAGCCTTGATTGGCACTGTTCATCTTTTTTTCATCAAATTTGACCATCCATCGGAAACAGACTAGAAACATATTTTGTATTTAAAATTTAGCCATTTGCATACGGTTTATTTAAATATTGCGTAACACAATATTTGGCAATCTCCTTCCGTTCTCAACATATCAAACATGCAATACAATTTTAATTAAAATTTATGTATCGTAACACACTCGTCAAAATGGTACGATCAGTTCAGTTTTTATCGATTTCATAATTTATCTGCAGTTTTTTTTTTTTTTTTGCAAATCCACGGTCCGTCTCTGTCCGCGTATTCCCTCCTGGTTCCGGGTTGGCAAGCTGTCTGGGCTGGCAGGAAGGCATGCAGACAGGAGCCCCGTGCCGGCAACATTGTACTCATATTGTGGTGGCCGCCACACGCCATGTCAGAAACTGGTGGGAATTTTTATGTCCCCAACAGCCCGAAGAGCCAAACCATGGCGCGCACACACACACACCGAGCCATACACAAATTGAAATTATGTTAATTTAATTCAACGCCGTTTCATGATAGTAATTATACAATTTTCTTATCATGGCAGCAGTGCCTTTTAAGGAGAAACGTGAACTGTTGCGTGAGGCCGTAGCGCGACATGCGGAACAACACCATTGATGGCGACAATAACAATAACTTGTTATCATGTCATAAAGTGTCGCGCTGTTGTTGTTGTTGTTTTTCCGTTGTGTTTTTCTACTGCCAATGTTGTTGTTTCAGGCTAGCGATACACGCTTTTTATGGATCTGCGCTTGGTGAGATAGGATGTGGTTGGCAATGTTTTGGTAATTTTTAGCGTGGAAAACAGCGAGGTTAAAACTGATAGCAGGCCCTGCTTTTGGGAGGCTGTTGTTGTTTTTTGAACGATAATTTGTGATCATATTTCTAGAAAGTTGGAGAAAAATAAAGCTCTGTTCAGAGCAAAAACACCTGGGTAAACACGGGCGCGCACAGCAGCAACCAACTGGAAGTTGTCAAAATATCACCCTTCAGAAACACGTTGACATAACGATTCGGTAAATTCGATGCCATAGGGCTAAATTTGGTATGCAAGAAACCAAAAATTAAAAAAAATAATTGATTTATTATCGTTTTTTGGATTTTAAAAACAAATTTTTAAAGCAACACTGAGGTCCTAAAATTCAATTTAAATTGCTGCTATTATTGATCCTAACGATAATAAGGTTATTCTTCTGAGGTCATACCCTTTGTACGACCACAATTTTAAAAACTTACTTCGCGGCCCTTCATGACAGTAAAGTTTCTACGAGACAACTCTTTCCAAGGGGATTTTAGTTGTCGGCGCCACTAAAGAGATATCTTTAAAAGTATAGTAGCTGCCCATTTTCTTGAAAGAACAAAACTAATCGTTTAGGACTGCACAGCAACCAAAGAATTTGTTGTCTTCTTATTACAAAATTGTCAAACTTACGGACCCAATCCTGAAACAATCAGATTATAAAAACAGTCAAACTTGTATTCTTTTTCACATGTATTTCTGAACCCTTCAGAAATGTTGGTGTAACCTGTGTGTCTGTTTTTATCGAAACCGTTAATTAACTGCATTTATCTCTCTCTCCAATTTCACCCTCTCGGCAGCCCCCACCGGCAAACCGGTAACGACGATCGCCCACAACACTTCCGCCACGTCGGTGTACGTCTCGTGGAAATCGCCGCCACCGGAGACGATATTCGGCGAGTTCCTCGGCTACCGGATCACGTACCGCACGCGGGACAAAAACCCCGAGGACGACGCCCAGGAGATCTACATCCGTGACAGCACTGTCGAGGTGGGTTTTTATTCTTCTTCTAGATACCAAGATGACAAAGCCTTTCAGTCAGCACAGACAAAAACAGCCATTCCCAAAGGGATGAATATTGATAAACATCTCCCGTTGTCACCGGGTCCCCGGGCGTCATCGGACCGGAATGATGTCTCTGTTTGTGTCCGGGTGCGTCACACACACACACGCACATATTGTACGGTCTTATTCTGTTACCACAGTCGTGTCGAACTTGTGTTGTTTCAAAACAACTATCTGTGTGATGTTGACAGCTGTCAATGCAAAACCCACACGGCGTCAACAGAGCACGCCGTCGACAAAATACTCATCAATCTTGCCGTTCCTGCCAGCTCGGCATGGCACGGCACGTTGACGGACAAACAGAGAGTGGATCTGCTGCTGCCTTCTTTTTGCAACAGCCAGAAAGACGAATGCGAATGCATTTGTGCTCGTGTTTGTTTATCTTTACGGTCCGGTAGAGCACTTAAAACAATCACAGACGAATGATGTCGGCTAATGTTGGCCATAAATAAACATATCATTGTGTTCAGTGTGTTTGGACTTCTTCGGCCACCCTTCAGGAACGCCTTCGGGCCGTAGATTGTTTCAAGTTGAGCACGTGCTCAAGCTTCAGCGAACTGATTTGTTTCTCAAATTTTCTTTTGAAATCAACACAACGTTAAAGTTGTTCTTCCAAAATCCATCATCCGAAACGCTCATCAAGATCGAAAGTCATTTCCAACTGCCCGGTATTGACCGGTACTACCGATGTTGATGAATATATTTAAACTGCACTTAATTCGATTCGTGACCCACCGAAATCATTCATAATTGAGCACAAATGAGGGGAAATTGGATTCTGCGAGGACCACCAACGCAGGGCCTGACATCTGTCTCTGTGAAAGCAGGTTATAAATGAATCGAAATGATGGGTCCAGCTGGTAAACGGATCGGCGTAATTTGTTTACAAAGTTCCGTAATTGATGTGAAATTCGCTGGGTTGAAGCATTCTTGGAATTGTTGCGCTGCAAAATCAGTAGTGAAATTTATTTGTGTTTACTCGTGACCCACATTAAAAGTCATAGGGTTTTCGTCACAAACAAGCATACTTTAAATGTGTAAGTGAGACGTTTTCTTTTTAGATGGCTGCTACGAGTAAACTTTTTTCAGACCACGCGTTTCCATGGAATTCCTCTAAACAAGTCATTCCAATGGAGACGCATGGTTTGATTGTAAAATAATCAGAAATCGCGTTTCTCCATTTTTGACGTTTGTACGTAAGAAACATTTTTTAACTAATCCAGCAAGCCTTGAAGTTGAAAAAGCTTCTAGAATCTTAACATGACATGTTTACTGCCCACCATTGAAAAAACGGCTAATATCCACTTTTGGCATAAACGAGATATTAGCACCAGGTGATAGAGGATGTTCCAGCGCATCTTCCAGACCTTGAATTTCACTGAAATAGTGTATAGACTTGGCTGCCGATGCGAAAAACCAAACGGCTAATATGCCACTCTTATGGGAAATTGCATTGACGGAGATTTGGTGACAAACACTAAAACGCGTTTTTCTCGGAATGCTTGATGTGGCATAATAGCCGAATTTTCAATTATGGGCAGTTTAACTCTAGTGCCCTTTTTGAATAGGTCCTATCCACAAATGAATCTTATTGAACACAACCTGTATTTTTTCAGGTGCGGGTAACTCTGCAGATTTCTCTAATTACAATAATACCTTTTTTTAAATTTTAAATAATGTGAAAATCAATCAATTATTGTGAATCATTATTTCGTCCATACTTGTCTCTTTACATTTTGGGCAATCGTTCATGCAAATCGGCTATAAAAGTATTCAAAAATCAGTATTTTGAGAACGGATTAACTGATCGAATTGGTGTCTTGGGAAAAGGACTTTAAAATCTAAAAAAAAATATCCATTTTTGAAAAGGACTTGTCACATAAAAAATTAATTGCGCAAAATAACCACTTTGGAAAATGATCGGTTTAGGATATGTTTCACATGAAAAAATGCTTCTATTGAGCTATGGCACAAGTTGATCGAAATTCATTTGGCAGTACAGTACAGACTCGATAATTCAAAAGCCCTTGCAATTTCACTTCGGATAGTCAAAACTTCGGATAATCGAATCACGATTTTTTTTTTTTTCGTTGGCTTATTTTTTATTAGTGAGCTTTAACAATTCTAACGTGATTTAGAATTTTTTTAATCCAACATGGGGACCAAAATGGCGGTGATGAAATATTAAGAAAATGCATTTCTTCCGTTTACTTCGCAACCAACCATTCAAATTTGACTAGTATGGGGTCGCAAAACTCGATTTTAATGTTAAAAGTAAGAAAATAAAAAGCACGAACAAGTTTTTTTGTTCGTGATTTGATTATCCCAAGTCCCATACAAACCTTCTGATAATCGAACCTCGGAGAATCGAACCTTCGGATAATCGAGGCTTCGGATAATCGAGTCTGGACTGTATTGGGATTTTCCATAAACCACGTGAAAACTTTTTTGGAAATAAAGAGCGAGTTTTTCATCAATGTGTAACAGGTCGTATCGAGATGCTCCGATTTGGATGAAACTTTCAGCGTGTGTGTGTCTATACCAACAAGGTATTTTTAAGCATTTCAAAATGTGCCACAGACATCCAGGATTAATTGATTTTACTCATAGCTTTTGCAAAATACTGGTAAAAATTAATTATTTTAAAACCTTAATATCTTTTTGCAATAGCCAATACAAGTCAAAAGTTAGAGAATTTAAGCCTACGGTATTAACTTCTTGGCCAATCGCAGTTTTTCTCATAGTTTTTCGATGACAAACATTTTACAACGTTAGTTTTTACCCTGTAGGCTTCCATAGCGGCACTTTTTTATGTTTTCGGCTCTAACTTCAATGCCCGTTTTACTCCACTTCCCTTTGTCGTTGAAGGCTCATATTTAGCATGAGTTCATCTCATGTATAGCCAAACAAACGCTGAAGGTTTCATCCCAATCGGAGCACCTCGATACGAGCTCTAGAACAAACCGAGCAATGTTTACAAAAACTGCCTCTTAATTTAAAAAAAAAATCGAAAATAGTTTTCCGCGTAAATATTATTATTATTATTATTTTATTCTTCCACACAGTAAAATAAGCAAAATAAGTAGTCATAAGTAAAAGACCTGGGTGTAAAATAAATTTTACTAAATGTTATGTAACATTACACCCTAAAATATGTAGTCTATCCATTCTTCAGCGGTCTGATGGGCGAGTGGGCTAAGGTGCCAAGCACTTTATTGTTGGTGCTTGGTTTAAATGAATTCCGTCGGTTGCAACTTTTTTGTGTTTAGGCTCCCATAGTGGCAAAAATTTTACATGCAGTGTGTGATATTTAGTAACCTTTTACACGCACGTAATATGCATACTTTGGCATGCGATTTTACCATGGAATTTTTTGCTGTCTACATCTTAGCTGAAGACTCCAAATCGATCAGATTTTTTTTAATGATACAGATTTAAAAATGGATTTAAAAAACTACACCCAAAACTGGCAGCGCTAGTCCGAGAGAATGATTGTCTCGAGTCGAGAGAATACTGGTACCATTCACGGACGCAGAGAACACAGCTCGAGATGGGCGATAGAACTATTCTCTCGAGGTTCATTTGCAAAAAAAGTTCATCCGTCAAACAAAAAACCAAAAGTGTCGACAACGGGAATCGAACCAGAGACCTTTGATAAATTTTGATTTATTGATTCAACTAACGAATGAACTCATTTGTTATGATGGTGTGAGTTGGTACCATTATTCTATCGATTTTGGCACTGAGCCCTCAATAAATTTTGAGAGAACGATTATCTCGACTCTGAATTTTGGGTGTATGGGTGATACAAATTAACATGTGTTGGATTTCAATGCATGCAAAATGTTTGTACTGTGATTTCCTTCAGTTTCAAGGTAACGCTAATTACGTTGCAAAAATTACAAAAATGTTAAGGCATGCTAACTTGGGCTAGTATTTTTTGCAGTTGGTAATTTCTGGTCCACCATCAAAATCACCTTTTCTTTTGGGAATTTTGCAAAAAAAAACACATATATATACAAAAGTTTACTAAATAGATTACAGTAATATAAGCATGACAAAAATGTTTTGAGTCTTAAAAGAAAGTACACATTCTGTTTGACAGTCCGTTCTATAAATCACAGTTGATTAATCATAAACATTGTTGGAATTGGTAACCCAAATAACTGCTCTAGCACATATTATAAAAACTAAGTTGTCCAATTGAGAGGAAGCCATTCGCAAATCTGCACCTAAATGACCTCGCGAGAGCTCATCTAATCCGTAATGAATGTCAAACGCGTCGTCGCTTGCCCCCGCAATCAGTGGCTATAAAATTAATTAATCAATAATTTATTCGTTTAATAGAAATTTTGAAGTAATTAATTTATACCTCAGTGCGCACGACTGTGTATGTGCCCAAAGTCCAAAACACTACCCAACTGAGTGTTGACGCACTTGCATACAAACACACAAACACAAACACGTATCTAGATTGCAGTGACACTCACACCTCCGTCACGTCGCCCTGATTCATGAAATCGCAGTCATTATGATAATGGGGTCATAGAATATTCAGGCGCGCGGAACCGTTGACCGCCGACGCCATTAAATTGATCAACTGTTAATGCGGTGCACCGGCCAATCTCGGTCAAGCCGACGACGCCGACGCGGGTCTGCCTGCCTGCACTCAATTTCGATAATTTGTCAGCATATTTGCCAAAAATCAGCGAATTTAGAGAGGCCGAAGCGTGCGGCTAAATGGCTGACTGGCCACACAGATGTGATTAATTGTGGTCAAATTAGCCTAAAAATCAGAAGAGCAAACGCCACGCAGAAACACGTTCCAAGCGTTGCGCAAAACATTTGCTTTTCAATAACATGCTGCTTGTTCTTTCACATAGGAAAATTCTTGATATAATTTCGGAATTAGATAATGATGAATTCCAGTCACTTTTATTTATTCAAGCGGTTCATAAAAATGTTTAAAAACTAATCGAACACCTATCTTCGTCATATGAAGAGTTTGATGCTCGATTAAAGCTCCAAAAATACTATTTATTTTGTTTATAAACTCACCAGCAACAGCACCGCCTCAAGTAAGCACGCAAATTTATGCCACTTACTGGCCAAAAAGATCAAATGTAATGCACTTTTGATCATAATTTCTATTTTGCGAGACCATTTCTCAATATTTTGGTATCAGAGGTTAACTACTTAACAAAAGTCACCATCAATATCTTTCACAATCGCTTAAGATATAAAATTGCTTCCAACTACCGACAACTCTTGCTTTTGCACATTAGTTAATCACTCACTTGAAAAATAATCCCGAAACATGTAAATAATTAGCAAGCGCCATAAAAAAAAACAAACGCGCCAAGTCTTTTGACGTTTGAATTTTGACGACCCTTTCCAATCGAAGGCTGAAGAAAACCGAGCGAGAAGCGAAGGCAAATAAAGAACAAAGGGTGGCCACCAACACCACTACCCAATGAGAATTTTGGCTCGAGCCTCGAGTCGCCTGTTGGAGTGCACCAGTGATGCCAGGAATTTTTCTCTATAAATGGTACTTTTCGTGAGTGTGCACTTAAAATTTCATCAATTTTGAAAACACTAAGCAGACCCAAAATAGCACTGGAAGAAAAAAAGAACTAAGCTGAAAATGGGAAAATGGGCGTAGCCCAATGCACTCGACTGATTGGAATGCATTTGGGAAATATTTTTTTTAAGTGCTTGTAAAAGGAATAGAATAACTTTTGATAAGAGTGAAAATAAACAGAAATGTTCACAAAAAGTTGCTCTACTCGTTGGTGTACTTGGTATTAGTAAATTTCAAGGAACACTCCAGATTATCCAGCATCATTCAAACACGATCACTCATTAGGCTTAAAATGGGTATATTTCGCCTATTTGTAATCAGGAGATTTTTTTTTGAATTTTGACTTTGACTTTGCAACCTTTGAGTCTCGCCAGAAAAATCAAACCGTCAAAATCCGATTCCCTCTTGATAGCCTATACCGAAGAGGATACTTTTAATCCCTCAGTGTTTATTAAAACTAACAAATCCAGCCTTCAATTAAACTTTGCTCTCAACACCACTATAATTCGATAAGTAGCAGCTGGGTTTAGCTGTTTTTACACCCTCCCCTATGTTACGTTCACCCCCCGTTTTAAGGCTCTGATGAGGTTGGTTTTCCAAGCAAAACAAGGGGAAAGCGAGCAAAACTTTCCCAACATAAACAATCCCTGCAGCATAATGGGAAAGTCAGGGGTGAGGGGAGCAAACTCGAGTGAAAACTAGCAAAACTTTTGTAAACAAAAACATACATCATGGCGGTGGTTTCAGTGAAAGTGTGAGTGTGTGGGTTAGTGTAGGTAATAGAAAGGGAAAACTTTCAAGCCCTGGAGCACGGTCCCCAAGATACCAGGCCCGGGTGGTCCGTCCCCGTAGGCAAATAGATCTGACCTTTTCCCCTTGGTTACGTTCGGGCTAGGGGTTAGTGAAAAGGCACCTAGCGCAGCACGGACTCTCCCCCGGACCGCCGTAATTACCCCATCAACAATAACATAACATGCGAAATTAGCACCGGAAAAGCAGAGTGGATTTCAACTGGGGACAGGGTGGCGGCATTTTTTGTTTTGAGTTTTTTTTTCTTATGCCAATTTTAGTATTTCTGAATATAATATAATCGATAGCGAAATTGAAAGAGTAGCCAATTATGCTGAAAATATTTGATTGTTGATTATAAACGCATCTTCCCCTTAAAATTGCTCAAACTGTATAGGGACTGTCACTCCAAACGCATTTGTTCAAAAGTGATTGTTGGCCAAAATTATTTGGCAACACTTCCAATGGAATTTTAACCGATGGCATGGCATTTTAAAATGTATTTTAAGGGCTATACATTTTGAAAAATATTGACAACGGCCGAGCAAATAAATTTGACTTTTTTTTAAATATAAATAAATAATTACTCATGTAAATTTATACAGTTTTACAGTCAAAATTGAAAAAAATACCTAGTTATATTATATAAACTAAAAATTTACGAATTACGACCATTAAATATGAAGTTGGTTTCACTTCAATATTATTATTTTTTTAATCTAATTCTGAGTCGCCACCCTACCTCCTTAACCGGGCCAGGCAATCTGCGGTAATTATGATTTAAATTTGTACCTCTTTCCTGATGATGAGATCCCGGACCCAGACCATCTGCCACCGCCAACGAACGGTACAACTCCATGTCCATTACAAAACCAGGCTGTAATCTCACACATGAATATTGCTTTAACTTTTTCTTTGTTGAACATGTGTGTCTGTGTGTGTGTTCATACGAGGGTCTCAGATTCCAAATAGTTGGGTTTCTGGCAGTGCACAGCTCCCAAAATGGGGCTCAAAGTAGAAAGTCTTGTACCCACATAAAGTTTTCCCATCTGGCGGTTCGGGTGGTGGTGGTGTACTCCCCGGAAACTTGCTAGTCGGTTCCACGAGACAACCAGGTACTGCTGCCTTAAAATTTGCCTTAATTTCTGCCCAGATTTATGCCTCGTTGGTAATAAAACAGCGTCACCGCTCCAGGGCTAGCAGATTAATTTTAAGCGATATTTATGCTGCTCTTCTACTCTTCGAGACAGCAGCCTTAAGAGAGAAAAGCATAAATTTTCTCACGTCTCGAAAAAAAAAGTCTGAAAGAAGCCTCCGCCGCCGGAACGGAACTTTGATAACGCCCCAGACGCCTCTTAATCCGTCCGCTTTTTTGGAGCCTGGGCGCGCGAAAAGCTCATAAAAAGTGCCGCCAACCCACTCATTTTTGGGATTATTTATTGATAATTCGTCTCGCGTTTTTTTCTTCCCTGTTCCATTTCAGAGCCACGAGATACATAACCTTGAAACATACACCCAGTACCTGGTGTCGATCCAGGTGTTCAACCCGGAGGGGCTCGGGCCGCCGACGACGGTGCTGGTCATGACCGACGAGGGCGGTAAGTGGCGGGGGTTTGTTTACGTTATTTGAGGTTATGCAGTCCGATTTGCAGCTAGTTTTGTGATCATATTTCTTGAAAGCTAAGAAAAACCTAAGAGGAAGAGGTGCCAATGAGCTTCTTGTTTTTCTTTTCCACCTCTTTTTTTTGACAACATTGTGCCCTATCAAACATTTCGACGGGGTAGTGCGAAGAGGGATACCGAGTTGCCAGAAAGTGTCATTCTGTTGCATCCTACTGCTTGTAGCGCACGCGTTTGTTTTGATTGGAGTGTGTGGTTTTGATTTTCAATTTTTTTGTATTTTTAACATGAAGTGTACGGTTGTTGGGTGTGGGAGGACACAAGCTGAGGAAGCAGTTCCGGCGAGAGCGCCAGCCAAAAATCATCGGATCTTCGCCAGTTTCCAGAATGGTAAGTGCGTGGGTGACGAAAACCGTTCCGGGTTCTGAATACAGAAGACATTTTGCTGAAGATTTTGTTTTTTGATTTTGTTTTTTTCTAGCGATGGTCGCACAGGAAGACTGCGTGGAAACACGCGTGGCATTTCCAAAGGAGGATGCGCTTTGGAACTTCCAAGTTGGAATTGATCAAACCGGTCGTCGATCAGGAGTTAAACTATTACAGCTTCCGGCAGCTGAGGGCCAAGAAGATAATCCCGAAAAAGGAGACTGCTAGCATATCCTAGACGAGCTGGTGCATACTCGGGTGCATCCGACCATGAGCTGATTGCTTAAAATAATAATAATTTAAAACTGAAAAACCCCAAGCTTTTTTCTTTATTTAACTTTAGTACTAAATGTTCATTACTCTTCATAAAAAAGGTTTACTTTTTACTCAAAAGTCGATACTTTTACTGTAACAGTAGTTTTCCAACGAAAAAGTACTGTGGCATTAAAAGTAGGTGTACTTTTGATCCAAACATTTTATACTTTCTACTGAAATTCTCTAATACGTAGTTTTATCTCAACCCACAAAGCTTTCGGCCCAACAGTAGTTTTTCTTTGTGTGTACGAGTTTTGGCAATATGGGTATCAAAATTCATGGTTTTTGACACTGGACATGAAAATTGCCATTGCCTTTCGATAATGAATCTGACATCCAGAATAAAATCGAACGTGAAGCAGAGGTACTTCCGAACATCTTCCACTGCGGTAAATTAAAAAAAACCCTGATGGGAAGATTCATCCGCCTACGATTGAAGACATATCATCCACGAAAATTGAGAAAAATGAAGTTTGACAGCAGGAGTATGTATGTTTGATCTTCGTTTGAGTTGACTGATTTTGTTGTTATCACTTTTTTATTTTAAACGGTTTTTGCTACTGATTAAACATGAATTAAAACATTACTTGAAATAAAACTTTCATTTAATTATTTGAAACATAAAATTCTATCCATTCTGACAACACTGCCAAACGCGATGGATGATGCCCTGTTGTAGTTTTTTGTCTACGGTGTCGACTGAGCATCTGTCAAATTTCGCTGGTTCCTGAGCTGGTTTCAAAACAGTTAGCGAGTCGGCATCTCTTCCTCTTAGAGAAAAACACACTTTTCCTGACCTGACACTGCACGTTGACAACGAATGACAACGCGGAAGCAACTGACAGGACAGCCCTTCAGAATTGTGATTCAAAAAGTGACATCTCGTGCGCGCTTATTTGAGATCAGTAATTTCAAGGGAATGATGGAACGAGAGAAATCACAAATCCACATAAATAATTTCCAAAGGAATGGTGGAAAGAGAGGAACCACAAATCCGTATAAATAATTTCAAGATTTTTCAGGTGTAAACCGAAAACGCGATCAAAAATTAAAGTGGAAGAATAAGGCTTTTAACTGCTAATTTAATTGTCGGTGAACAGGATGCCGCACTGTTCAATCATTTTCTGAAGTCCATTCAATTTTGCAGTCCAAACCCAGTCATTGAATTGGAAAAATAAAATCTTTTTCAAATTTTCTTTTGTTGATTTGTGTGCACCTACGTCGAAGACCAAGATTGTTTACTTTTTGCTCTTTGGTCTGACAGTCTTGGTCTGACAGATTTGGCCTGTCAGTTTTATCTTGGATTTTGGTCTGGTCTAGGCGAGGGATAGGACACAGCACCTTCCTGATAATTTCAAGATTGTTCAGGTGTAAACCGAAAACGCGATAAAAAAAATGCAAGTGGACGAATAAGGCTCTTAACTGCTCATTCAATTGTCGGTGTACAGGACGCCACATTGTTAAATCATTTTCTGGCGAACATTTAATTTTGCAGCCCAAAACCAGTTATTGAATTGAAAAAAATTAAATTCTTTTTCAAATTTTCTTTTCTTGATTTGTGTGCACCTATGCCGAAGACCAAGATTGTTTACTTTTTACTCTGACAGTCTTGGTCTGACAGCTTTATCATGGATTTGGTCTGGTCTAGGCGAGGGATAGGACAAAGCACCCTCTTGGCGAACACGGGAGTTAAAGATTCAACAATGACAGAACGCGTTAAACGGAACTTTGGCATTTTTTTTTTTTTTTTTGCAAAAGTAGTCAACCATAAACTCAATTATCGCGCTTTGCTGAAGTCTGCTTTTCGGGTCAATGGAAGTGCATTTTTCCCCCACCCGAAAACGGCAAATGAAATATGCACGTGAAAGCTTTTTAATGGGCACAGCCTCGCATCGGTTAGATTACTTTTCCGAATTTTCACCGAGGCAAATGTGGTAACTGACAGGCAGGCGGTCACTGCGTGTTTGCACTCGTGCGAAACCGTTATCGTTGGTTTGACAGTTGTTGGGTACACGGTAAAAAAAAATACGAAAGAAATTTGGCAAATTAGAAAACTCAATAAAGCTTGTTTCACCGGAGTGTCTCAATTTACAGTCGAGGAATTTATATTTGTACTGTGTACGTTGGAGCGATGCGATCTAATTAGGTTGTCATTTTTTCCTTAGGTTTAGCTTCAGCTTTCAGTTCAATGTGGCTGCGTGACTCTGCCCGGCCGCGATGTGGAATAGAATCCCTTTTACCCAGAGTTTAATTAGTTTTCGATAGCACACAAACGATAGATAGCGGGTGTAAGGGCGACAGCGTGTCAGTCGAGTTGTTTTCCGATGCATTAGTTGGTTATTCACTAGTTCGGTTTTATGTCAGTTTTAATCAGAGACTAGTGCCGACTGTCAGTTATGTGTGATGGTGAGAGTTTCGTCCGTTATTTAGCATGTAATATTCTGATGAACATCACAAAATAAATCTTTCAGAGTTCAGTAAAATTGAGGAATAAATTAAATTTTCCTTTAAAAAATAATAATTGTCGAAGAAAACCGATGGTCCTAATTTTTATTTCAACGATCACTCAATCAAATCTCTTGAATCGTCAACCAGTAACCAATCTTGAGCGACCACAATGCCAAAGCACGTTTATATGTTGCTAACGAAAATCTCAACCCTTTACAGTGCAAAGCTCCTCAAAGTACACCCGTATTGCAAGTTCGTCTGTGTTGACACATGAAAGATAAGGGTTATTAGGGCAACAAAATCGATTTCTACCAGATAAAACGCAAGCCAAACCCTCATCCCAGTGCAAAAACCTCCCTGGCTGACGGTTCAAAAGTTGCTCGCTCATATAAATCCACTTTTACACTTTAGAAGCACCACGCCACCCAAACTCTGGAAATGTGCTGGGGGTTTGCCCCCCGAAACATTGTTTTATTCATTGCAGACTTCCTCGTTTGCGCTCCCGGGGATAAGGGATAACCTCCTTTAATTACATTAGGTGCCCCCCTCCCCCTCCTTGGCGCTTGAATTCAAGATGGCTGCTAGACTGATTCAGCGTAACCATCTCTGAAGAGCTGTACTCACCTTGCATGCAAGCAATCGTTTCTGAAGGGTTGGCGTTTGACATTTAAGTCAGTCCAATAAGTTGTTATTGTTCAAGCGGCACAATTTCCAAGCTTTCAAGAAATATGATCACAAATTCTCACCACACCTTGAACCAGTCTACCGGGAGGAGGAGCACCATCGACAACTGTAGAACCGGTTGAACCCGCCACCACCGCGGTGGTTCCGTCAACTTTATCTCCCGGCTTCGCTTCGTCAAACCATTAATCCTTTCGTTGGTTCTCGGCTGAACCAACCTCGACGACGACGACGACGACGACAACGACGATGAGGGATCGGTTGGGTTTCCAATTCCGGGGGATTAGTTGGGTTACGCCGAACCGGCCAAAACTTTGTCCAAACACTTGGTCCGCAACGGACCGGCACGGGTTGGCCGTTGATGGATTCAAAGTGAAAAGTTTTAGCCCAGCGAGAGCTGCTAATTTCCTGTTCCGACGTGTGAGTACTTTGAGAGATTGATTTTGGCAGAGCAGAGGGGAGTGTGCGCTTTGAAAAGTGCTGTTTGATATTCCACGTGGAAACGGAGTTCAAGGTAAACAAAGACTTAAAAGTCAGAAGTTCGTGGAACCACACAAGCTGCTCCCTTCGGAATCGTTTTCTCAACGTGTGACTTCGACACAATTTAGCCAAATCACACAAACGCACTTAACTCCTGAACTTAATTAATCCGGACGCCAAACTGGGCCGGCAGGGGTCATCCCATAAACAAAGGCTTGCCACACACTACGGTTGGTTTGAAGTGCCCCGCCTTTGCCATAAACCGATTCTCATCTCAGGCCTACATCTCCTACCCCCTTTCAACAACAACAACAAAAAAATGCCTTTACAGCACACTTGGCTGTCATTTCTCCGGAACCATCGTGTGGTGCTGGTGGTAGTCCGCAACCACATTAAAATAAATATTTAACGGATGGACACGGTGTGACTCTTGGCCTGCGGCTGGCTGACAGCCGGCCGGTGCGTTGGCGAATAAAACTGGAACCATAGCCTGGAAATAAAAACAGACACCTACCTACAAAAGTACGGAGACGGCGAGTACCCGCGTGTATCCTTGATTCAATTTTGTTCGCTCAATGTTTGTTTTTTTTTTCGTCTGGCAAATTACTGTGAACCTTACTTTTTTGTACTCTGAGGTGTTGTAGAATAAACATTGATCAGATCACCTAATGAGATGATGGATCAACATTCAACTGAAGAAAATAAAAAAATCAAACCAGCCACATTACAGATCCACAGGACTTTTGTGGTTGCAAGTTTCTGCTCGAACTTAGGAACCTGTTACCCCAGGGTTCGAACTGACGACCTTTGGATTGCGAGCTTGCTGCTCACTGAACAATAGTATTTTTAAAATAATATTAAGAATTGTGAAAGTAAATTTATTTTTACAACAATATCTAAATTATGTATGGACAATTTAATATTTAATGTTCGATAGATGCTCATGCTGTAAAAAAAAGAAAATTTGATTTATTTTAGAGAAAAAATCAAATGAGTTTCGGAGATTGTGATGGCTCATTACGAAATATTGCTAACTAATCCGAGATATATACTAAAATGAATTTGTATTATAATTATTGTATGCTTGTTTAATTTAGGTTACAAGATTTTTAATTATTCCAATTTTTTTAAGTTTCCATTTGATAATTCTTATCAGGTAGATTTGGGCGTTTATTTTCAATTTTTATGATAAAATCATTAAGTTCTTACAACTTTTCCCCCAAGTTATTTATATGGAAATTGTATTACGAGGTTTAAACTATGTATTCAGTTTCACAAGAACAGTAACACGCCAAAATAAGACCAGTCAGCCCACTTCACAAGCCCAACCCAACCACTACTGGCTGGTATAAGCTCACCACAACCGGCTAAAGAAGCTTTCGCGGAAAGTCATAAATCGACAAAAATATTTTTTGCTTTCACCATCTTTCTTTTTTCGGCCCATATTTCACAAGACTGCTGGATGAATGAAAAGAAAAAAAAAGCTATTTTTTCTCACATATCCTCAACCACCAAAAGGTTAGCGAAATGAATAAAACAATCGACGCGCCCTCTTCCACCACGTCACACCTCCGCGACCGTTAGGGGCCCTTCAGAAACGCGCCCCCGCAAGACTTGGCCGCGTTCATATTTTCCCAACCTAACACCGTAAGCCGATATGTTCTGACCGAGACTTGTGTTGTTTCTGAAGGGGGGGACACCGCATGCAGTGACTGACGCCCTTTGGGAAAGCCTCACCTCCCCATTGCCGCCAATGATAACAACAGCAAGGGTCGTTTCCCAAAATGTTCTAAACCATCAAAAAACTATTACTCTTGCCGGGGCTTTCACTCTTCGCACTCTTCAGGCGAGGCCATCAGGAAGCTTCGGTTAGTTCCGAGGAAACAGATTTCGCAAGAGGTGTGGTCTCTGCGAAGGTGTTTGTTTATGATCGGTAGGTTTTTTTGGTAGATTTTCATTTCTTATAAAAGAGAAAATCAAATTTCGGCGGCATAGTTTTTACCCGTACTGCTTAAAAGTTGCTAGTTTTTGTCCCTTGAAACATATAAAAAATGCATTTTATTTATGAGAATTTATTGATTTATTGTTACCAACTATTTAATAACCTGCAAAAACATCCGTGCATCTATTTTTCTCAACAGTTCGTAATTACAACTTTGACGAGACACAAAACGATCAGAAAATTCCTTCAAAAGGTACAGATTTTGGAATATGGAATAGATTTGAGGTTTTCAAACATTATTTTTACTTCGAACTTACCATCACTTAGGTTGCTGATATAATTTTTAAGAAAATCATTTATGTCAATACTTAGTTAATTATGTTTATAAGCTTTTTAATATAATACATATAAATTTTAGGTAATATTGTTAAAAATTCAGAACTTTGCCTGAAATTCGTTGAAACTAGTTTTGTTTATTAAATTATGGATTTATATTACATGTATAACTGAATTTAAAGAATGAATCAAAAGTTTTCACATTTTATATGAAATTTGTTTTACTGGAAATGCCTTTAAATTATGAGATTTTTTAAAATTATGTTTCAAAAACAAATAATATTTAATAATATTTATATTACTTATTTTACCTTTTCCTAGTAGAAGATTGTCCGAAGAATCCGAAAATGCATTCCGTTTTACGATTCAAAATCATGTTCATTGAAAAAATCATGACACGTTGAGAAGATGAAAATAATGCTATTTATCAACATTTTCTTAGTTATAGTTAACTAACTTTTTAAACTTTTCAAAATTTCATGAAAAGTTCTTCATGAGGTACTTTGAGCACTTCTCTACCACGGTCAGTATGATTCCATACCATTCCGTACGTATTCAATTTTTACTCTTCATTTTGCGGAAAAATATCAAACCTATCAAAGTCACCCCGGCTATATGTCTCAAATCATAAAATTCATAATGTTAACATCGCATTAACCTCTTATGCTTATTTTTTTCGAAGATTTTTATTTTTCTAGCTGGTTTAATTGTGTTTCTAACATGATTGACACGGTAAAATTTAAAAGTGTAATTTATTATAAACCAACGCTGCCAATTGAGAACAAATCGTTATACCTGTATTTTAAAAATTATATATAGATAAATATGCAAAAATCTGAAAAAACTTACAAAAATATATTTTCCATATGTATATTTCTCTGATTAGTTTGCAATACGTCTTAAAAGCCATCACGATCTCCGACACATATTTGATTTTTTTTTCTGAACCAAACCAAATTTTGTTTGTTTTCCAGTAAAGAGCATTTAAAAGACGTGCAGATGATAATTCAAAGCATTTTTTATTTATAATTCGTAAATTGATCGAGAACTAATCGAAAAATTGATTTGTTTACAACTAGCGCTTAGGATCTTTTTAAAACTAACTCAAGATTTTTTTAAATTTAATTCATACGACTTTTTCAAAAACCACTCGTAAGCGATGTTGACAGCTCCTGTCACGGTGACAGCTGACGATTTAATGAACTAGACCCTTTAGGGTTTTCAATCGTTTCCCCTTCAATTCCAACAGGGTAGCCAGTAGCGTGGTTCACGTTCCTATGAAAAAGACAAAAGTTTTTATTTTGTCTTGCATCAACCGGAATTTCGTTCTTTTATGTCCCCAGAAGCACTCCTGAAAATTTGAGCCCATTTGGTAATGTCTAGGAGCTCCAGTTTTAATTTGAAATTTATATGGGATTTTGATTTATTTTCCATGGGAAACTATCTTTTTTTACATTGTATTAGGATTTTTTTTTATAAATCGATGAAATGACTTAATTCTTATAGTAGGAGATAGGTTTTGAACCGGGGAACAACTTTGTAGAACATACCAACAAGCTAGGAAGTGACCCTTTAAAGATACAGATACTTTTAGATGGTGGCTGGCCCCTTCAAAAGCCACCATCTAAAAGTATCTGTATCTTTAAAGGGTCACTTCCTAGCTTGTTGGTATGTTCTACAAAGTTGTTCCCCAGTTCAAAACCTATCTCCTACTATAAGAATCAAGTCATTTCATCGATTTATAAAAAAAAATCCTAATACAATGTAAAAAAAGATAGTTTCCCATGGAAAATAAATCAAAATCCCATATAAATTTCAAATTAAAACTGGAGCTCCTAGACATTACCAAAAGGGCTCAAATTTTCAGGAGTGCTTCTGGGGACATAAAAGAACGAAATTCCGGTTGATGCAAGACAAAATAACAACTTTTGTCTTTTTCATAGAAACGTGAACCACGCTACTAGCCAGTTTGCAGTTTTTGAAGCAAAAAATATATATATATGCGGCTAAATTGGTGATAATGATGTTAATCAGAAATAAATCAACATCAGTTTAAATTTTGGGATACTTTGCAATCGGTCCTAACAATCATCTAAATCTCTAGCATCAATTTGCATTTTTATCGTTTAAAAAACATATTTCCATTGTTTCTGTTAATCATTTGCTTTTTAAAGCTAAGATTTCATTCAAATAATTACAGTAAAGAAATTCAATTCAAAATATTAAATTAAAAAATTTCAATCAATTTCAATGAAATATCGAAATAAATTGATAAACAAAACTGGCAACACCTTGTTATGCATGTGTTGGTGATAGCCTTGAACCGACGGCAAAGTAGCTCCAAAAACTGATCCAACGCGGCTGATTTGAAAAAATATTTTAAAATTAGTTTTTTTCGATAATAGAATAGTTATTTCAATGGTTTGGTGACGGAAAACAAGAAAGAATTAAATAAACAACAGTTACATTGCTCGGAAACCGAACGAAATTGCTTGGTGTCAGTGCAAAACATAAAAAATCATCAAGGTGTCGCGAGCCAAATCTGATAAGCAACGAGGCCAGAATTTTTGGACCTAATCGATGTGCTAGGAAAATGAAGGGAAGTTCGAATGGCGTTGGAAAAAGTGGATGAAAAAGCGGAAATAATCAAAAATGTTAACATTTTTGAAAGAGGTAAGATACAAAACGATCCTGCCTACACTTTCTGTTGGTTGGATTCAGTGAATTCGTACTTTAAAAGCCTGAACTACCTCGATTAATAAAAATAGGTCCAAAATAGGTACTAGGTCCAAAATAGGGTCATATACCCTATTCACGTACCACTTTTGAATTGTGTGAAGACTTGTGTGGGTGAACCAATGACACAAAATGGCTTACGGCAAATGTTAGCAGGTTTGGCCGAATGGTTAAGCTGTTCGCTTAGTAAGCGGAGGATTCATGGGTGTTTCGTTAAGAAGGTTTTTTTTCCTTGAAACATTTTTGATGCTTAATTGCAGGAAAATTACAAACCTATTATTTTCCAAATACATGACTAATTCTGCATCTTGTCGTTTTCGCATAGAACCAGAACCTCGAGAAGGGGTGTTGTGATGCCGCACATGCGAGTTTTATGATTTCTCGACATGGCCCCGGCAGAGGCAGGCACTCCCTGCAGAATATTAAATTTGGATAGCACCGGGGTGTTGCTGCAGCAATTTCAAATCTGGTCGTTCCGGTAGCAGAGCAGTAACGCCACCAGGTCAGGTCCAAACACAAGAACCCTGCACGCAGCTTCCACAGTTGGGGCCTCGCCGTCAGAAAACAATATGCCAAAATTGCATTGAGTGGGTGGTGGTGGAGCTTTACGACTGTGTCTGTGATAAAGTTTGGCTCTGTTTGCAGTAGCGAGCTACCGAGCTGAACTGATAACACACACGCAAGGTGGTTGAGGATGCTAGTTTGAATTTATTACTGCCGGAACACGGTGAAGAGAGACTGCGTAGCACTTTTCAAACGTCCACACGAAGTTGAATCATACGTTTGTTCAAAAACCGAACCGGTAGCTGGAACAGGCTTTATCATTTTCAATGAAATTACCACTTAAAAGGTATTTACAGTTGATTGGAAATTTCATTTGCTGCATTCAGGAAAATGCGCCGGCTTTCCGTATGTTTTGTTTTACATTTAAAAATACAGATGTGAGTTTAAAATAAAGCATTTTTTTGCATATTGCAAATTGCATTGCAAACCATACCAAAACGACCTAACCTATCTGAAATTACAAAGGGCGAAATCTAGAATATTTTCTTAATAAAAAAGGTGATGTGACCTTACATAATTTCCCATACATTTGTTGCCGGCCCACTATACCTGCGAATTTTGACATTTCGGGAGTCCACCATTCGTAACGCCATCTTCGCATAAAAATCGGGATAGAAAAAATGTACAGAAATTATTATCATTATCGGAAGTCAGGACATGTTCTCGAGAACAGGGATCATAATCATCCCTTAAACAACTAAAAATTTTAGTCTAAAATATAAGATTGTAGGTTACAAAAAGATGTTTTCTTCAGCACGAGTCGTGTATTTATTCGACGGGGCTATGGCAAAAAGTGAGTTTTTGAGTTGCATACAACGTTTTTTTGCAATTCTAAAATCCTTAATCCACTTTTAGGTGGTTGGTGCCTTCCTCATATTCATAAAGTCAATACATTCAGTAAAAATAGCAACATGTTTAACAAATCAACTTTATTACTCATTTCTTTTGATAGGGTTCACAGACCTTAAATATTTCTGGCTCATCGGCAAGGTCTGATAAAAAACCTATCCAACGATAGTTCGCATGGAAGATTCAGACAATATTTCTATCACAATATCTGAAATCCGGCCTCCAAAAAGTGTATAAATAACACTTAAGAGCGAGTCCACGAACAGGGCATACCCCTTTGTATGGGACGTCGTTTGGACCTCACCAATCTGCCTGAAATTTGCAGGGGTTGTTTGTACATATAAAACAAGCATCTGGCCAAAATATGAGCACTCTAGGTCATCGGGAAGTGGGGCAAATCGGGACACAAATTTTGAAGGTTCAAAAACGTCAAAAATCTTAAAAAGGCTATAACTTTGGCAAAATTCAATTTAATTTCAAAATTTAAAATGCACCTGAAAGGGCTTAAAAAAATCAACAAAATGCAGGGTGAAACATCCCGATTGGTTAAATCTAAAGGGAGTTATTGGCATTTTAGTGAAAAAATAGCCTAATTTTCAAACTCAAATAAAAAAGTGTTCCATCCAGATATCAACTCGGTTTGGCCTGCAGCTTGTAGGGGACATTTGAGACTGAGAACGATTTGGGTAAGGCAGTTTAACATATTAAATAGACACTTTTAATTTAAGTGAATCTTTTGGTTGTAAAGTTTTGCTCGGGGGACCACTTAAATAAAATTTTCCGGTAATAATTTCATCATATTCTTGTTCCTGAGACAATTTCAGAATAGTAACATGCACAAAAATGTTTATTTTCATCCACTTAAACCCTTTAAAATATGAATGTTAAAAAAATTAAGAAGCTGCTTTTTTCTGGTGTCATCTAGTATCCTTGGAAACGAACTTAATTTTCAATAAATGTGAATCGAAGTTTTTCTAACTTTCACTTTTTAAAGGATTAAAATGGATGAAAATAAACATTTTTATGCATGTTTCTATTGTGAAATTGTCTTAGGAACACGAATATGATTAAATTATCACCAGAAAATGGAATCTAAGGGGCCCCCGAGCAAAAATTTACAATCAAAAAATTCACTAAGAGTAAAAGTGTCTATTTAATATGTTAAACTGCCTTACCCAAAGCGTTATCAGTCTCAGATAGTAGACCCAGATGTTTCCTACAAGCTCCAAGTCGAATTGAGTTGATATCTGAATTGAACACTTCATTATTTGAGTTTGAAAATTATGCTATTTTTCACTAAAATGCCAATAACTACCTTTAGATTTTACCAGTTGAGATGCTCTACACTGCATTTTGTTGCATTTTTCAACCCCTTTCAGATGCATTTTGAAATTTTAAATTAAATTAATTTTGCCTAAGTTATAGTCTTTTAAAGATTTTTGACGTTTTTGAACCTTCAAACTTTGTGTCCCGATTTACCCCACTTCCCGTTGACCTAGAGTGCTCATATTTTGGCCAGATGCTTGTTTTATATGTACAAACAACCCCTGAAAATTTCAGGCAGATTGGTGAGGTGGTGGTGATCGATGCGAGATGGGTATGCTTTGCTCGTGGACTCTCTCTTAAGTGCTAATAACTTTTTGATAGGGTTGTCAAATCTTCGATGTTTTAGGCTCATTTGAAAGGTCTTTTGATTATCTAACTAACGACGTGTCGCATCAGGGACCCGGACATCATTTTCATCGAAATATCTGAGATCCGGCCTCCAAAAAGTGTATAAATAACAAATAAGTGCTAATAATTTTTGATAGGGTTGTCAGATCTTCAATGTTTTGTACTCATTGGAAAGGTCTTTATAATACCTTTCTGAAAATGTTTAACATGATTTCTTACAAAAACCACCCTTTTTACAATCTTCCGGACATTCGCCGAAATCGTTTTTTAGCATAACTTTTGAAGTACTTAACTAAACTTGCTGATTTTAAATAAAGACCTTTGGGACCCCAAGACGAATCGAATGAGACTAATACGGTCAAAGTCCATTCATCCAGTCTGGAGATAATCGAGTGACAATTTTTTTGTCCACCCACCTACACACTTCCACACAGACATTTGCTCAGAACATGATTCTGAGTCGATATGTATACGTGAAGGTGGGTCTACGAGGTCAAACTAATAAGTTAATTTTTCGAGTGAACAGTTTTTTTCAGCGGTACATTTGTTTTCCTTATGATTGTATTAGATCATCAAAAAAAAAAACAAAAAAGTGTCGAAAAGTATTGCTTTTCAATACATGTGATGAAAAGTTGCACTGTTATTAAAGTAATGATAAGTACACAGAAAAAAATCAATTCTCGAAACCGTGAAGTCAGTTCACGATTATGAGAACCACGAAGGAATATATTCACGTTTATGGTGCAAATGCACCATACTCATGAATAAATTCCTTCGTGGATCTCACATTCGTGAACTTAATTCACGATTACGGGAATTGATTTTTTTCTGTGTAGGCTATTTTGCAATTGTAGAATGACGAGAAAAGTAATTACTTTCAAAATACAAAAGCAAACTGTATATTTGTAGCTCATTAAAGCTGCCAAAAAGCGTTCTAGTAATGTGTTCCATGTTTAACGCATTTAAAGCATTCCACCTGGATGCAGACAAGTTGCCAACCGATCTCCGGGGGTCCACCAGAGGTACACATCCCCCCAACTGAGTTCAAACGACACTTTAAAGCCACGTTGCTTCTCATCTCTTTCCCCAGAAGGGGCTAACTCCAGCGTGTGCTTAACATAACTATAAACAGCTATACATTTCAGTCTCGTCGGAGCTTCTCACAGAGCAGAGATAAGCAGGTGAATTGAAAATAGCTAAATGAGACCTCCTGAAGACTGGAAATAGGGTTGACCCGAACTCGAACTCGAAAGTCGTGAAATGGAAAAAAAAAACTGTTGACCGTCCCTATTGCGCCAGAGAGGATTATGAACCCTTCAAGAAAGCGCTTTTTCTTCCCAAGAATTCTGCGACAGAAACAGAAGCAGCAGGAGGAAAAGTCGACTGAATCCTGAACTCAGAAGAAAAGAAAAAGTACAGCAAGAGGGATTAAAAGAGCGGAAACTAATTTTCCGTCGAAAGGAAAAGAATTTATCTCGTCCTAATCTTTTTGCCGCCGCTTCCGGACCGTCTCGATTGGTAGTTTTGTGAGACGAGCTGCTGGAGCTGGATTTCTGGCCTGGGAGGTCGAGCCAAAGTCCATCCGGGGAGGCCCGTCGGAATCATTGGAGGGATTTCTAAAGGGTGCTTTGTTTAATTTTCGTTTGATTCAATTACGGAATTAAATTATCGAATTTTCACCTCTTCATTTTCTCGGAAAATACCGGCAAGATAATGCGGGACGGGGGAATGCTTTTCAATTTAATTTTTGTGCTGAATTTGTGCGAATCCCAGCAGTTTTGTCGTTTTCCTATTGACACGGGAAGCATTCCTGAAGGGGCATTACACCGTTTTTCTCACACAAGAGGAGTCCTGTTTGAAGTTTAATGCAGAGGATTACTCAAGCTTTACGCTTGGAGGGGATTTAAAAAAGGTACATGTTTAATAAACTTTAATCTTTCATGTATATTAGGCATCAAATTTGTTCAGAATTGTACCAGACAAAGTAAACTTCAGAAGCACCATTGGCTAACCATATGACCTCGCTACAAAAGTTCCGAAAAAGTTGTTCAAGTGAGAAAAGCATGTAAACTCAAGATAATTGTCGAACTAGAACCACCAGCGAGATTCTTTTGATGTTTGACTTTTCTTTTGACGTTCTTGCTATGATTTTTCGAATGAAAAAAACTATGCAACAGTGCAATAAAAAATGAAAATACGTCCTATGTTTGCTGGCCACAGTGAAGTTCAAATGCTCAAGTGCTGCACACCAAACCCCAACCCGGAAGTGTGAAACGGCTTTTGAAATTCTTTGAAGTGGGCAGATTTGCTGCCCACGTGGGATCACTGGCGAAGAGTTTTCAGAGCTGGCTGAAGAATTTGTATCACGATGGATTTAATTAATGTAACAGTACAAATATTTTCTTATTTTTATCTCTTTAAATTTCTTTTTTCTGAATTCCCTGCAGTTTTTTTCCGTTTTCGATTAAAGTTAGTTTTTTTAAACTTCTTATCAAAACTTTTTTTTAACTCTATCTATTAGATCCTAAACCTAGTCAAATGCGACCAGCTTGGCCTAAATCGGTTCAGAAAGTGCTGAGAAAACTGAGTGACAATTGGTAACACACAGACACACATACATGCACATAGACGGGCAGATGATAGGTTTATGCGAAGGTGGGTCTACGAGCTTATATGAAAAGTTCATTTTTAGAGCAGAATTATAACCTTACCTCAGTGAGGAAGTCCAAAACCCAAAATTTTTGTTTGACTTCATTTTTATAAGATGTCAAATCTATTTTCCACCCTTGTATGCACGAACTTATGATGCTAAATGTCATTAAAATTGTTAATAAATATCATTATCTCAGAGATTTGTGTCTATGCAGTATGGATTTTGGCAGAACCTGCCATGGTGCTGCTTGTCCTGTTCGGATAGAATTGGTTTTAATTCCCTTTAACCATTTTCTAAGCAATCTGGCTGGACAATCAGCATGAAAACATGCCGAAATCCACTCTGCAACCCGCACCATCTCCATGCGTATGCGATTTTTAAAAAGATTTATGCATAATAAACCTATCATCAAAAACTTTGTAATGATCGATCTTATTGCCAGGGAATAAGTGCATCATTAAAAGTAAATTGTAATAGAATCATTTCATGAGCTTATTGTGGTAAGCTTCCTAAAACGGTCTTCACATTTTTGTTCTCAAATTTATGCAACCACATTAAATCATTCTAGAGCATTACTGTTCTCCCAGAAGTATGCAACACTCCAGACCCAATCTACGCCGCCATCTGTGCGTCATCAGTAGAAGCTAGCCCCTTTTATTTCACCGCTCCATTCATCTTTGTTTAACTCACTGGGCACCAATTCTGCCAGCATGCACAAGTGAACATTTTCTTATTGGACCCATTCACAACTGTTTCTCTCAGTCTCTCTGACGATTGCCAATATTGAGAGTAGCACTTTGCTGCTCAGGATCCTCAAGTTGGTCTGTTTACTAAAAGAATTGTCTGTTTATGTTGTTGTTTTGGATCATTAATGCTTCCACTGTGCAATTTGGAGGATCTGAAATAGAAAAATTACATGTTATTAAGAAATATTTATTTATGAACATAATCAAAGACGAATTTACAGGATACTTAAAGAATTCTCTCAATAACACGGTCCACCTAAACAACCTCCCTTTGTACTGTGTACTCTCTGTAGCAGTTTTGCGAGCGCTCTCTCTTCTCCTATCTTGCCGTATTCTACCAACACCATCGAAGGCATGCGTTTTGGTTCCGTACAAAAAGTACACAACGTTCCAGCCAAATGTGTCAGCACCCAGACAAACACGCACAAATGGCTTAATTCGCCTGAAAGAAAATAATATTAGGAGAGTGGTGAGAGATTGTGTGTGCCGCGCGAGAGTTCATTGAATGTGGCGAAACCGCACACACCAGCGGTTATTTTGTGTTAGAAACTGTAGAGACGATAGGGTTTTGTCAGTCCTAAAGCACTTAATCAACTTTAAATAGTGGATATAATGCTACCAGTGCTGAATTAAAGTTAATTACTCACACAAATAGTTCCAGAAGCTCGTGCTGGTTCTTGTTCTTAAACAGTGTTTAAACCCCGGTTTGTAAAGCTGGAGGACAGTGATTTGAAGTTTCTGAAATTCAAAATATAATAAATAAATAAAAATAAAATAAATTTAGCATACTCACCCCTCGGGATCCTCCCGAACCCGACCAGCTCTGGATCTCTCCCGAATTGGCCAGAGTCTGAGCGCGAACAGCCCCACCTTCCATCTATCTACGGCAGTACATGGACAGAGAGGCTCAGACAAGAGAGACACTGTCGCGCATCCAAACGTCGTCGTCGGTAGGTCGGTCGGTCCGTCGAGATCTGTGTCGGGCTTCCAGGGAAAAAGTTTGTTCCGGGTCTAAAAAGTGCGTTCCGCGATGGTTCCGGACGTCGCGAGTGGTTGAATTCTAGGTATTCGAGTGATTGCATCCAAGTGTGCACTGGGGATGGATGCACGAAACAGCAAAGATGATGGCTTCCTCCAGGCTGTAGAGTGTGTGGTGTTGTTGGTGGAATCGCCCCCTGATCTAACGCAGTAGGCCCTGGGCAAAGGGGACGCGCCTAACTCTGGTGCCTGCTGGGGTCCGTGGAGGTCGCCCAAGGGTCCATCTCGACCCGGGGCGCCATTTTGAGTGATAAAAGTGCAGTTTCCAGCGCCGAAAGTGGGCGCCTACAGTTTGGCCCAATTTTGGATCATTGCACAAAAAAGTGTCAAAAATCGCCTGGTGGTAGAACAAAAATCGATAAATCCGTGCCCGTTTGGCGGTGTGCGTGTGAACCCGTTTTTACTTACCTCCGTGTTTCCAGTCTGTCCGGAGCGCAGCAGGCCGGGCAAGTGTTGGTGCACTCGCGCGCGTCGTTCTCGCTCTTGTTTTTTTTGTGCACGAACGTGTTTCATTCATGCTCCAGCAGCTAGACCGTGCACCAATACCAACGCGCGTGCGATTGCATTCACAGCCTCCTTCGATTACACGCCAGTGTGTGCGTGACGTGATTTATTTACATTGCAGTTTTTTAGTCAAAACAACAGCAATAACAACAACAACAGACTGTTAAAAACTATACCGTCAACTATTCCGCATTGTTTCGTGCTGCCAAATTGTGACAGCTAGCGAAAACTGTCACTCGCTGGCGGGGCCAACTGCGATGGTGAGAGTGGCACTAATCGCGGATAATTGAAATGCGCTGCCGGTAGTCGCCGTCGTCGTTAAGTGGATTCATCTGGCACGAGGGCTATTTGAAACTTCCTGTCCTCTAGGCTCGGTGATGATGCTGGGTGCGTTTGCGTTGAAGTCAGATATTAGCACTGTGCTAGGATATGAGTCATGCCGTTTCTTTAGTCGCTAGGAAGACGTGAGCGAGCATAGAAATTGATTTTAATTTCATTGGAAGGCGACTTGAGATTAAACAGCTTGAAAATGTGGTGTTGAAATGAGATTTATTAAAGCATACAAAAGATTGCTAATCGTTGTGGGTTTCTTAAATAAAATTAAACTGAAAATTACATCCAAAACTGGGCAGTGCTCGTCCGAGAGAATAGTGGTACCATTGACGGACACAGAAAACACAGTTCGAGAAAGACTTACCTAATGACTAAACTGCCTCGGCCATCACAGCTTGGTGACAGAGGAGTGGTCAGATGTGGATGTATGACACTTGTAAGAGATTTATTGTTTCAATCAATGTATGAACTCATTTGAACCCATTTTGGCACTGAACCCTGAATGAATTTTGAGGTAATGATTCCGTCGACTCTGAATTTTTGGTGTCGAATTGTATTGAAAAATGGCCTACAAAAAATCACTGAGAGAGAATTTCGAAAGGATCCGAGTCTCTTCTTGTTTGGGCGAAATATCATAAACTTTTTTTTGATAGAATATCATCAACTTAATTCCGTTTCTGAAAAGATGACATGGAAGATGGGAATTGTGGATGTTTCACTTTTTTAAGACAATAAGATAGTACAAATTACAATACAATTATACAATTTTACAAATCCACATTGTACCAGTAACATGGTGATGCTTGACTTAAATAGCCAAACTCAACTCTTATAAAAGCTTCATTTGATAACCCGTAAAGTTATTTTTAACAGCTCTTGGTTTATTATCGGGAATTTTGCGGTTTTGGCTCAGAAATTACACTTGAATAATGAAGTTATTGATGTTCACTTCAATGCTATGCTTTACATTTATAAATCATGAAAAAGTTTTCATTTACCGCGGTGAGTTCCCGATCATTCAAATTGTCCGTTAAATTGGTGATTGATGGTTTTCAGAAGAGATTTACGTCTGCTTGTCTCTGGTTCAAAGGTCAATTCTGTTGACAAACCCAAGACAGCCACCAAGTTCTCTAGTTTCAAAGCGTGTCAAGTCACAAATCATGTTCTAACCTCTCCCAGCCCATAAAATGACCACATTCATCAACTCCGCCAGCTTCTAAATTATGGGTGTACCCCTTTCCCGCTCGCTCTGCACATGTGGTGTTGGGTCGTGCCCCAACCGCTCTCTAAATTGATATCAATTGAGACTGACATGCGGGTGCCGTCGCTACCCCTAGTAGTAGTAGTTCCGTTCCGTTTTGTACACTTGACCACTCGGACGTTCTGGATGTTGTCACGCTCCACGGCGCACGCCACCTCCACCTCAGGCTCTTTATTATTGTTTTTATTTCGCACGAACTGAAAGTGTGAGTGACCGTGACGATGACCGGCTACGGTACCGACAACCAAGCTAGGGAAATTTAAATGATTTTTTAACCGTTCAAAAGGTCAGATTGCTATAAAATTTTGATCGCGAGCTGTCAAACGCGTTGCCATAATGGCGCGCGCGCTCTCGCTCGATGCAAACAATCATCTTAATGGAGTATCTTGTTCCGGATCTCTTATCTGCGGTGACTCCCACGCACTTTGCTTATCTTTCAATTGAGAAAATTGAAAATTGCTTCCGCGAGCTGAGGTCTCGCCGAGTTCCAGCAGACTACCCCGCAAACGGTGGTCAAACCAGCGAAGAAGAAGGTCGATGCTAGCAACACCAAAACAGAACAGCCTTATGAAGTCGTCGTGCTGTCGTGATTAAAACGCAAGAATAAAGCAATAATTTGGAGTGATTTGCATTTTAAGCATTTGGCTTGTTTTTTGTAGCGCGCATTGTAACAACGTAAACATCGAGGGGAGCTTCCCCAGCTTGGGAAACAAAAATGAAACGATCCAGTGAGTCGGTTTACTGAGAGTGTTTGGAGCCAGAAGAAGCGCTTCCAGAGGAGATACGGTTTTAGTTTAGTGTGACAGTGGTTTGAGACAACAAAGGCGCTAAGCAGTGTGAACGATGAAACCCCGCCTGCTGACCACGGTGACTACGTGGTTGGCGCTGGTGCTTCCGGTAGTGTATCTTAGTAGACCTTGTCAGGCGCTTCCAACCGTAAACTTCACGGCCAACTATGCCAATACCACCAGTATTGCTTCCTACAACTTGGAACCGGAGATTCCGTACGAGGAGCTGGAGGAACCTCGCGTCCTTCCGTTGAAGGCCGTTCTTCCGGTTGAGGCTTCCACTGTAGATTCTTCCGGCGTCATAGACGCGAGCAAATCTGGACACCTCGAACTTCCATTGGCGGATGCGGCTATTCAGCCCCATCCGGACAGCAATAGCGTGCTCAAGGTGATCCTTGAGCAGCCGGAAAGTAACGATGAACCAGTCACCTCGACGCACGGCTATCCGACCTTCTCCGCGGACGATAACTTTGGTAAACAACGCTGCATAACCTCAAATATTTCACTTTATATCACTTTTATGGCATAATTTTAACCTAACTTTTACTTTCGCTTAGTTCCCAGCAAACCGTTGAATCTGAGCGTGCTTGAGGTGACCTCCACAACGATCAAGATCACGTGGCGTGAGCCAGAGAAACTGAACGGGGCGATCCATGGGTACCGGGTTTACTACGTGCACCAGAACCAAACACTGCTGCATCTGCCGATCCTGAAGGCGGAAGCCGCCGTCAACTCGGTCTACACCTACACGCTATCAAACTTGAGTGAGTACAACCCGAATGACCTCGAAGACTTAAACGTAACAACCCTAACTCTTTCAGAACCCTACACCGACTACAAGATCATCGTGGCCGCGTTCACCAAAAAGTTCGACGGCGAGCCGTCCGAGGTCTCGCAGCGGACGGACATTGCCGGGCCGAGCGCCCCCAAGGTGGTCAACCTGACGTGCCACTCGCAGGACGCGCTCTTCTTCGGGTGGCGCATCCCGCAGACGTACTACAACACCATCGACTACTACATTATCAGCTATCGAAACGTGGTATATGCCGACTTCCGGGAGATCCGGATCACGGCAAATGCATCCATCGTGGAGACCTCGGTAAGTTAGCCTGCATTCCTGCGAAAAAGTTCCAACAGTGACCAATTCTTCGCCCTCAGATGATCATCCCCAACCTGACCACCAACTCGTTGTACGAGGTTAAGGTTCGGGCAGCCTCCACCAGCGTGATCAACCCGAAGCAGATCATCCTTGGGTCGTACTCGGAGCCCAAGAAGGTAACGTCATCCGACAAACTGTCAAAGAAGTCCAACCTTATAGAGCGCAATTTTATCTTTCAGATCAACGTGCAGCTCAACTGCGAAAAAATCCCACCGCCGTCGCAACGGCAATCGTACAACGACTACAACCTGGCCGTCATGATCGGCATCCTGATCTGCTGCTTCGGGCTGCTGTTCATCGTGCTGACCATCCTTCTGTGGAAGTGAGTAAACAAACAAAATCAATTTTTATAGCAAATCTGACAGTTTGCAGCCGCCATTATGGCATTCCAGCATGAAATTCCGCAAAATCTAATTTAACGCGTCTTGTTCGCTAGACGCCGCAAGGTTCAGGCGGCGCCGTCAAGGTTACACCCATTCAATTCCCTCCTAAAAATAGAGCCATTTTCCGCGTATTATCGCGTCCGGCTTCTCCATAAATTGCTCGAGAGCGCGAGCGTGTGCGTTTCTAAATTCAGCTATAAAGACGCAGCTGCAAAAATATATTCACTTTTTGGGTAGTACACGCACGCATTTGTCTCTGTCATAGATTAACTATGAAGAGGAGTTAAGAGTCTTTCTGTAAAAAATGACATTTCACTCATGCTTTAACTAGATAAATTGTTCTGGATAATTTCAAACTATCGATGATTCATGATTCAAACTATCGCATTTATTTGCTGTGATTAGTCTTGAATGTAGGAATATGACCGTACACTTCTTTCTCTTTCGACTAGCATTTTACTCTAAGCATAGCTACATCATATGGAACGTTAACGAACAGCGAAAGACACCGGCAATTCGCTAATTTCACGCCGCAGTACACAAATGGAATCTTTTACACAGCGCCACCGACACGCCTTGAAATCCTAGTCACTCTAGAGTGTCTCAATTCAATTACCACGCGAATTCCTTATGATTAGAAACTAGAAATTTGGCCTTTCTCTATGATTTAATTTTCAACATTTCAAAAAACTATGCTAGTAATGCTGTAATACAATTCTACCAAATTTTTTTTCTATGCTCAGCATCTCATCGTGAGACGCTCCCTCCCTTCTCTTTGAATAATCGCGCTCGAAGTAGTGTGAAACGTGTGAAAGCGTAAAACTCTAGTGCACGTGACTAAAAAGTGGCGCGAATGTGTGTTTGTGCCTACTGGAGCTTAATGTTGCTATATGTTGCTCCCCCTCGTACTGAAATGAAGAGTAGTTAGCACCGAAACAAAAGAAGTTAATTTTCTACCAGTTTGATTTTCCCCCCTAATACACAGAAAAAAATCAATTCTCGAAACCGTGAAGTCAGTTCACGATTATGAGAACCACGAAGGAATATATTCACGTTTATGGTGCAAATGCACCATAATCATGAATAAATTGCTTCGTGGTTCTCACATTCGTGAACTTAATTCACGATTACGGGAATTGATTTTTTTCTGTGTATCCCCCTATCATCATCAGACAAATCAAATGAGAGTTTGTTGCGAGAGCGATGATTTTTTGATTTAAAAAACAATATTCTTTTTTTAAGAGCGAGTTGTGGCGCTATAACCACGGCAAATAGTCTCCAGGGCATTCGTGGAAATACAATGTCCCATCCCTGAGGGGTCCCGGAGTACCAAACCTTCTTAGCATGGTGCTCCCAACGAATACAACCAAATCTCGGAGCGTATGGTGGTGTGTCCCCACGCTTCTTCCTCCCTTGTCGATTCAGAATTGTGTTGTTGTTCGAACACTCAGTGCTCAAACTCAACCCAATTACGAGTCATCTCTGCGATACGGCTTTACGCAGTAGGCCTGGCCGCTTTAACGCTTGTGATGTTTCAATGCATTCTGATGCAATGGCGCACTACAAATGTTAATAAATGACAAGAAGAGTGCTAGGCGTCATCTAACCTAAGGCACTCTCCAGGATCCCTTCGAAAGATTGGCTGTGCTAGGGTCTGATTAGATTAGATTAGATTAGAAAAAACAATATTCTTTTTTTAAGATAACGAATTGTTAGATTCATCTACGCCTGATCGCAACTTGTTGAAATAAATGTTAAAAATTTCTTTTTTTTTGTATGCAACTGAATTGCAGTTTAAACGCCCGCGAAATCTTTTTTTGTGGCCAACGGACCTATTTTATATGGTCATGTAAAATAGCCCTTCGGTCTATCTGTAAAGTGATTTTATCTAAAATAGAAAACTATACAGCCATTCCCCACGAAAACAGCATGGTTCAAAAAAAAGTTCTCCGATCGGGCTCAAATTTTCTGGGAGTTCCTTGGCCGAAATAATTAGACCCGTATTTTTTCGTTTGGCCATTAGGGTGACCTACGCCGTGTTAGGGTGGTCCGAAAAATGACAATTTTCGTCGATTTTCTCAAAAACCACTTTTTTTTCAAAAAATCGTATCTCCTCGCCATTTCATCCGATTTTAGCTGTTTTAGACGCAAAAGAAAGGTGATTAGTTTGGCTATTTATGAAAAATAGTAAGAAGTTTCAAAAATCTAGCTTAACATATGAAAAGGTCGTATGAAAACTTAAAATGCTGTTTTGAAGGTCTCGGGACCAAAAAGCCTGTATCTGAAAATATTTTTATCGGATTCCTCGGAAAATTTCACATAACATATCAAAAAATGGTGAAGTTATGTTTTCGATACTCTGAGATACGGTTTTTTGAAAATAAAAACTCAGTTTTTCGACGTGCCACGCGCAAAAATGGGAAAATGACGAAAACGGGAAAAACGACATTTTTCACTAAAAGTGCGATAACTTGAAAATTTCAGCGATGACCTATACATGTTAGGGTACCAAAAGTTGCGTATTTCAATTACAAAAATTTTGGTACCCTAACTTGTATAGGTCATCGCTGAAATTTTTAAGTTATCGCCATTTTCCCATTTTTGCGCGTGGCGCGTCGAAAAACTCAGTTTTTATTTTCAAAAATCGTATCTCAGAGTATCAAAAACATAACTTCACCATTTTTTGATATGTTATGTGAAATTTTCCGAGGAATCCGAGACCTTCAAAACAGCATTTTTAATTTTCATACAGCTTTTTCAAATGTTAAGCTAGATTTTTAAAACTTCTAATTATTTTTTCCAAATAGCCAAACTAATCACCTTTCTTTTGCGTCTAGGACAGCTAAAATCGGTTGAAATGGCGGGGAGATATGATTTTTTGAAAAATGTGGTTTTTGCGAAAATCGACGAAAATGGCAATTTTTCGGACCACCCTAACACGGCGTAGGTCACCCTGATGGCCAAACAAAAAAAATACGGGTACCCCCAGAAAAATTTTGAGCCCGATCGGAGAACTTTTTTTTTTGAATCATGCTGTTTTCGTGGGGAATTGCTGTATTCCCAGGGATGATAATCACAAAAAATCAATTTCGCTTGCGAACTTTCTTCACCCGCGAAGGAGAGAGGAAACAAATCACCCAAAAGAAAATCGCTCCCGAAATTCTCCAAAAAAAAATCAATCTGCTGATGATTTTTTGTGAATTTCCTTGTCAGCACCACTCAAAAAGTTTGAAAAAATAGAAGTCTAACCAACTGACAACAATAAGAATGATTTTTCTGTATTAAAAATCATATTTAGCATGTCTGGGATCAATCAAAAATATTTTCATTTTTGTTGATTTTATTTCGGCGAAAAAAAATCTCTTCATTACTTGGATACTTCATTACTTGGATGTATTTAAAAATTACTTGGATGTATTTAAAAATTTATGATTGCAAAACAACTTGGCAGGTTCAAAATGCATTTTAAAACCCTTTTTTTATTCCAATGGTAATACCATGGCTTGTAATTCAAAATTTTCATATATTTTATAGTAACTAATTTTTACTTGAGGGGGTATCCTTGATGTCGATTTTTTATTGTCACCCTATCAATCATTAAAGTTGTACGCTGTTAAAAAAAAAGTATTTTTGAAATTACAGTTGTCGCCAGCATAAAAACGATTAACCTGAACATTTTTTTGTGGCACAAAAATTTCAACGAAAGGCTTGCTTTTATGTGTTTAAGTTTTGTTGATTTCTGAATTGATTTGAAATCTTTTTTAAAACAAAACTGTGAGAAAAAAAAACAAAAATGTAAAAAAAACCCGAAAATTCTGTATAATACATTTAAATTACGTAAATTCCTTTATTTAAATGATTTTTTTTTCACATTTGTTCCACAAGCTAATGTTAGCTTTAAAGTTGGCCTGCCACTTAAAAACTTTGGGCACCCCTGTTTCATATAAATATGCCGTAAAACGGGGTGACTTTGAATGGTCGGCCGGGACCGTGGTGTAGGGGCAAGCGTGATTGCCTCTCACCCAGTCGGCCTGGGTTCGATTCCAGAAGGTCCCGGTGGCAAATTTTGAGACGAGATTTGTCTGATCACGCCTTCCGTCGGATGGGGAAGTAAATGTTGGCCCCGGTCTAACCTAGAGGTTAGGTCGATAGCTCAGTCCAGGTGTAGGAGTCGTCTCCCTGGGTCCTGCCTCGGTGGAGTCGCTGGTAGGCAGTTGGACTAACAATCCAAAGGTCGTCAGTTCGAATCCCGGGGTGGATGGAGAAGCATAGGTGTAAAAAGAGGTTTGCAATAGCCTCAACAATCAAGCCTTCGGACATCAAGTTTCGAGTAGGAATCCCGTAATCGGGAACGCCAAGGCAATGCTGTAGAGCGAATAATTTGATTTTTTTTTTTTGAATGGTTTTACGTACGGAATGGTATAGAATCATACTAACCATGGTAGAGAAGCGCTCAAAGTACCTCAAGAAGAGCTTTTCATAAAATTTTGAAAAGTTTAAAAAGTTTGTTAATTGTAATTAAGAAAATGTTGATGAATAGCATTATTTTAATCTTCTCAAAGTGTCATGATTTTCTCAATGAACATGATTTTAAATCGGATTCTTCGGTGAATGTTCCACTAGGAAAAAGTATAACAATTTAGTAAATAATAAATATCAGGTGTTTTTTAAACAAAATTCAAACAATCTCCAAAATATAGGCTTTTCCAGAAAAACAAATTTCATATAGAATAATTGTGAAAACATTTGATTCGTGTTTCAACTTCAGTTTAAAATACAATATAAATCGATAATTTTATAAACAAAACTAGTTTTATCGAAATTCATGCAAAATTCTGACTGTTTTATCAATTTTACCTAAAATTTATATGTATTTTATTAAAAAGCTTATTAGCTTAATTAACTAAATTTAAACATTTTTTTAACACTATATCAGCAACCTTAGTGATAGAACATTTGACGTAAAAATAGAGTTTGAATACTTTAAATCTGATTTTAACGATAAAATCTATGACTATTGATCAAACCAGTTTTTTAACGTAACTGTTATTTTAAAACTTTATTGAACAAACTTTTTTTTTCAAAGATAGTGCATGGACTTTGTGTGGCCTACCCCAGTACATGTTTTAAAAATAATAATCTTTAGAAAAACATTACCAGTTGGAAAATATTACAAAAATAAATTGAAATCCTATCAAAGTCACCCCGGTACAATTTCAGCTCAAATCAGGAATTTTTCCGATACTTTTGTACCCGACCCTTTCCGATTTCAATGAAACTTTTTAGGCATGTTGTCTTAGGCCTATATAAGCCATTTTTGTGTATATGGCGCCAATTGTACTCCAAAATGACATTTGAGAAGAGCGTTATTAATTTCTATATTTTTGTGTTTTGTAATTTAAAAATTACTGTAACTCAAAGCCGTTGCATCGTATCAAAAAGTGGTCAAAGACAAACTTGTAGGAAATTGGACGGGCTTTCTGAAAAAAATACACTGAAACAAAAATACACGCCAATTCTATGAGATTTTTAAATTTTTAAGTTTAAAAGTTAAATTTGAAGGTGATGTCACGATTTTTTTTCGTTCAATTTTTTTGAGGAAATAGCCTAAAATGTAACAAAAAGACTCACGAAAAATGCAGAATGGTATGTCTCTCCTAAAAAAATACAAAAATCATTTTGACGTTTAGACCAATATTCAAAAAAACAGTTTTAGTAAATGATTTTTTTATTTTTTTTAGGAGAGACATACTATCCTGCATTTTTCGTGAGTCTTTTTGTAACATTTTAGGCTATTTCTTCAAACAATTTGAACGAAGAAAAATCGTGACATCACCTTCAAATTTAACTTTAAAACTCAAAAATTGAAAAATCTCATAGAATTGGCGTGTATTTTCCTTTCAGTGTATTTTTTTCAGAAAGCCCGTCCAATTTCCTACTAGTATGTCTTTGACCACTTTTTGATACGATGCAAAGGCTTTGAGTTACAGTAATTTTCAAATTACAAAAACACAAAAATATAGAAATTAATAACGCTCTTCTCAAATGTCATGTTGGAGTACAATTGGCGCCATATACGCAAAAATGGCTTATATAGGCCTAGGATAACATGCCTAAAAAGTTTCATTGAAATCGGAGAGGTTGAGCTGGAATTGCTCCCCGATTTACGGTGTACAGCAATTCCTCACGAAAACAGCATGGAAAAAAACAAAAGTGCTCGGATCGGGCTAAACATTTTTCTGGGAGCTTCCTGGCCGAAATAACCAGATCCGCATGATTTTGTTTGGCCATTAGGGTGACCTACGCCGTTTTAGGGTGGTCAAAAGAAGGCAATTTTCGTTGATATTCGAAAAAAAACACACCGATTTTAACTGTATTACACTCAACCCCCGGTGGTTGGTCACTTTTTCGTTTGACACTTTTTTAGTTTGTACCCCGTTAGTTGGTCAATGTCAAACTAAAAAGTGACGAACTGTCACTTTTTACGCGGCGCTCACGCACACTATCTAAACAAACGTTTGGTAGTGTGTGTGAACTCCGTGTAAAAGGGGTGTCAAACTAAAAAGTGACCCCGTTCGTTTGACAACAGTTGGTGTCAAACCATCGGGGTTTGAGTGTATACGCAAATGAAAGAAGATAAGTTGGTCTTTCAAAGAAAAATAATAAGAAGTTTCAAAAATCTAGCCAAACATTTAAAAAGGTCCCATGAAACTTTGAAATGTTGTTATCGGATTCCTCAGACATTTTTACGTAACATAGTAAAAAATGGGAGGAGTTCATAAACAAGATTGCGAGATATGATTTTTTGAAAATTAAATCCGAGTTTTCAAAAAATCAACTTTTCTTTCACTAAAACTGCGATATCTTTAAAATTTCAGCGATGAGCTACACATATTTGAGTACCATAATAATCTAGATAAATGATGCAGTATTTTCCAACATCCATCCACTTCCAGTGCTTTGTGTCCAAGAAACGCACCCATATTCTCCGCAAAGTATTTTTTTCTATCTCTCACCAACACGCTTAGCCGTATTAGATCTTTACCTGTGTCTTTCAGCAGCTGACTAAGGTGTGCACTTGGACTCGATCAACTCCTCTGCTGAGCAGACGCCGGACCAGCGAGGCGCGATTTGCAGTTTTAGTTTTGTTTTGGTCGCGCCTTCGCGTGGACGCTGAGCGTTAGACTTTGTTCGTGTGTGACATTTTCTAGTGGTGCTGCGCAATATTCCAACCATGCTGGGTGGCACCTTAATTTCGCGAATATCGTGTGTCACGTCGTCGGTGGAACTCTGTGGTGGTGGCCTTGTGGTGGGAAACCAAGTTTGATAAGAAAAACCTTAACATTGGGATGTGATAAGGGAGCTCGAAGAAACACACTTTTATTTGTTTTAGCTCGCTCGCAGAAAAACTCGCACGAGTGACGAAGAGCCAGTTTAGCTTGAAAGAAGCGAAAGAAGGTTGCTTGTTTTTTTTGCGTTGAGTTTTAAGCTTTTCGCAAGCAACCGGTTTAAGGCGCGTGTGCTGACGAGTTGTTGCCTGGGTTTGGAGTGAGAATAAGTGGCTGCACGCACTATCAATTGGATTAAGCGCACTCTCTCTGAATGTGTGAAGATCGAACGAGAAGAAAAAGAAAACAGTGTGAATTTTGAGTTGAAGCAGCATGCTTAAACATTGGTTTAGGTAAGCGATATATTTGAGAGAGAAAAAAAACTTCACCATATTTTGTAACAATGTATGGTTTGACTTATTTATAATCTGTTGCAAAGTTGACGGAAATATTCATAACTGTCTCTGATTAGAGCAAGTGAGCTTACCTATTTGGTGGAATTCAAGCAAAAGTATTGCAGGAAGATAGCCTAATTGGAAGATAAGTACCTCTACAAGTTCATGGAATGTGCTGCTCAGGGAAGAGAACGTGTGAACTCGTCACTGATAAAAGTTAAAAGTGTTGGTTACGATTTTGTTTATAAGGAAAACTTCTCTTAAGTTTGGCTGGTTCAAGATTGGATTCTATTTCCATCCAATTTTTGCTTTTTCAAAACTCTAATCGGTGTTCGGTACACGGTTGAATATGAAGATGAAGTACACTCAAACCCCGATGGTTTGACACCAACTGTTGTCAAACGAACGGGGTCACTTTTTAGATTGACACCTCTTTTACACGGAGCTCACATACACTGCGAAACGTTTATTTTGATAGTGTGCGTGAGCGCCGTGTAAAAAGTGACATTTCGTCACTTTTTAGTTTTTGTCTTTGACCAACCAACGGGGTACAAACTAAAAAAGTGTCAAACGAAAAAGTGACCAAGTGATAAAGGGCTCCGTTTTCAAGATATAGCCACCGAAAGTTTGATTTTAGCGAAATATTTGCAGTTTTTCAATTTTTAAAAATAGTTACCATAAGTGACCATTTCTAAAAATATTTTTTTTGAGAAGTTCAGAAAATTTGCTATAAAATTGTCTAAGAGACATCGAAGATTGGACCTCGGGTTGCTGAAATAGAGCCGCTTTAAGAAAAAGAAACACAAAAATTAAAGTTTTCTTAATCTCACCAAAACAACTCTATAACGTAATATTCAATGTTTGGCCCATTTAAAATGTTAGTCTTAACTTGAAAAATTAAAAAAAAAATTCGAAAGGATCGGAAAATTTCACGAATGTTTCATGTATTAACATTGATAACACTACTCGACAAAACAAAACTTGTGTCAAGGGATTGACGATATCTCATCCGTTCCTGAGAGAAAAGGCATCCCCGAATCCGATGCAATCGACAGAATTTGATTTTATGTCCACGCGGACTGATGCGAATCTGGTAAATTTTTTAACATAAAAAATCGAACAATTTAAAAAAAACCATGCGTCTCCTCCCAATTATATGAGCCATCTACAAGAATATGGAAGCGCCTGGTGCATAGCCATTTCCTTTATGCACAACGGAAACAACCAATACAAATGTATAAAAAAGTTGTCAAGTTCTCGGGGGGTCCACAGCTAGCATTTTTTGTACGATTATAAAAAATAAATATAAAAAGTTTAAAATTAATTTATTTAAAAAACATATTTTTTGATTTATTTGTTTACTAAAATTTTATGTATCTCAAAGGTCTATGGGTACTTCGGGATGTCCATGGTCATCCAAGGACTGCCTGGAGTTAAGATCTACGAGTCTACCGCCGTAACAAGCAAGAGGTCGTCGGATTTTGACCCCGGATCTTGTGCGTATAGCATCAGTGCATATGGTAGACTACTATATGAATGTGTTGGGATGTCCATGGTCATCCAAGGACTCCCTGGAGTTAAGATCTACGAGTCTACCGCCGTAACAAGCAAGAGGTCGTCGGATTTTGACCCCGAATCATGTGTGTATAGCATCAGTGCATATGGTAGACTACTGTATGAATGTGTTGGGATGTTCATGGTCATCCAAGGACTCCCTGGAGTTAAGATCTACGAGTCTACCGCCGTAACAAGCAAGAGGTCGTCGGATTTTGACCCCGGATCATGTGCGTATAGCATCAGTGCATATGGTAGACTACTATATGAATGTGTTGGGATGTCCATGGTCATCCAAGGACTCCCTGGAGTTAAGATCTACGAGTCTACCGCCGTAACAAGCAAGAGGTCGTCGTATTTTGACCCCGGATCTTGTGCGTATAGCATCAGTGCATATGGTAGACTACTGTATGAATGTGTTGGGATGTTCATGGTCATCCAAGGACTCCCTGGAGTTAAGATCTACGAGTCTACCGCCGTAACAAGCAAGAGGTCGTCGGATTTTGACCCCGGATCATGTGCGTATAGCATCAGTGGATATGGTAGACTACTATATGAATGTGTTGGGATGTTCATGGTCATCCAAGGACTCCCTGGAGTTAAGATCTACGAGTCTACCACCGTAACAAGCAAGAGGTCGTCGGATTTTGACCCCGGATCATGTGCGTATAGCATCAGTGCATATGGTAGACTACTATATGAATGTGTTGGGATGTCCATGGTCATCCGAGGACTCCCTGGAGTTAAGATCTACGAGTCTACCGCCGTAACAAGCAAGAGGTCGTCGGATTTTGACCCCGGATCATGTGCGTATAGCATCAGTGCATATGGTAGACTACTATATGAATGTGTTGGGATGTTCATGGTCATCCAAGGACTCCCTGGAGTTAAGATCTACGAGTCTACCGCCGTAACAAGCAAGAGGTCGTCGGATTTTGACCCCGGATCATGTGCGTATAGCATCAGTGGATATGGTAGACTACTATATGAATGTGTTGGGATGTCCATGGTCATCCAAGGACTCCCTGGAGTTAAGATCTACGAGTCTACCGCCGTAACAAGCAAGAGGTCGTCGGATTTTGACCCCAGATCATGTGCGTATAGCATCAGTGCATATGGTAGACTACTATATGAATGTGTTGGGATGTCCATGGTCATCCAAGGACTCCCTGGAGTTAAGATCTACGAGTCTACCGCCGTAACAAGCAAGAGGTCGTCGGATTTTGACCCCGGATCTTGTGTGTATAGCATCAGTGCATATGGTAGACTACTGTATGAATGTGTTGGGATGTTCATGGTCATCCAAGGACTCCCTGGAGTTAAGATCTACGAGTCTACCGCCGTAACAAGCAAGAGGTCGTCGGATTTTGACCCCAGATCATGTGCGTATAGCATCAGTGGATATGGTAGACTACTATATGAATGTGTTGGGATGTTCATGGTCATCCAAGGACTCCCTGGAGTTAAGATCTACGAGTCTACCGCCGTAACAAGCAAGAGGTCGTCGGATTTTGACCCCAGATCATGTGCGTATAGCATCAGTGCATATGGTAGACTACTATATGAATGTGTTGGGATGTCCATGGTCATCCAAGGACTCCCTGGAGTTAAGATCTACGAGTCTACAGCCGTAACAAGCAAGAGGTCGTCGGATTTTGACCCCGGATCATGTGCGTATAGCATCAGTGCATATGGTAGACTACTATATGAATGTGTTGGGATGTTCATGGTCATCCAAGGACTCCCTGGAGTTAAGATCTACGAGTCTACCACCGTAACAAGCAAGAGGTCGTCGGATTTTGACCCCAGATCATGTGCGTATAGCATCAGTGCATATGGTAGACTACTATATGAATGTGTTGGGATGTCCATGGTCATCCAAGGACTCCCTGAAGTTAAGATCTACGAGTCTACCGCCGTAACAAGCAAGAGGTCGTCGGATTTTGACCCCGAATCTTGTGTGTATAGCATCAGTGCATATGGTAGACTACTATATGAATGTGTTGGGATGTTCATGGTCATCCAAGGACTCCCTGGAGTTAAGATCTACGAGTCTACCGCCGTAACAAGCAAGAGGTCGTCGGATTTTGACCCCAGATCATGTGCGTATAGCATCAGTGGATATGGTAGACTACTATATGAATGTGTTGGGATGTTCATGGTCATCCAAGGACTCCCTGGAGTTAAGATCTACGAGTCTACCGCCGTAACAAGCAAGAGGTCGTCGGATTTTGACCCCGGATCATGTGCGTATAGCATCAGTGCATATGGTAGACTACTATATGAATGTGTTGGGATGTCCATGGTCATCCAAGGACTCCCTGGAGTTAAGATCTACGAGTCTACCGCCGTAACAAGCAAGAGGTCGTCGTATTTTGACCCCGGATCATGTGCGTATAGCATCAGTGCATATGGTAGACTACTATATGAATGTGTTGGGATGTTCATGGTCATCCAAGGACTCCCTGGAGTTAAGATCTACGAGTCTACCGCCGTAACAAGCAAGAGGTCGTCGGATTTTGACCCCGGATCATGTGCGTATAGCATCAGTGGATATGGTAGACTACTATATGAATGTGTTGGGATGTCCATGGTCATCCAAGGACTCCCTGGAGTTAAGATCTACGAGTCTACCGCCGTAACAAGCAAGAGGTCGTCGGATTTTGACCCCAGATCATGTGCGTATAGCATCAGTGCATATGGTAGACTACTATATGAATGTGTTGGGATGTCCATGGTCATCCAAGGACTCCCTGGAGTTAAGATCTACGAGTCTACCGCCGTAACAAGCAAGAGGTCGTCGGATTTTGACCCCGAATCATGTGCGTATAGCATCAGTGCATATGGTAGACTACTGTATGAATGTGTTGGGATGTTCATGGTCATCCAAGGACTCCCTGGAGTTAAGATCTACGAGTCTACCGCCGTAACAAGCAAGAGGTCGTCGGATTTTGACCCCAGATCATGTGCGTATAGCATCAGTGCATATGGTAGACTACTATATGAATGTGTTGGGATGTTCATGGTCATCCAAGGACTCCCTGGAGTTAAGATCTACGAGTCTACCGCCGTAACAAGCAAGAGGTCGTCGGATTTTGACCCCAGATCATGTGCGTATAGCATCAGTGCATATGGTAGACTACTATATGAATGTGTTGGGATGTCCATGGTCATCCAAGGACTCCCTGGAGTTAAGATCTACGAGTCTACAGCCGTAACAAGCAAGAGGTCGTCTTATTTTGACCCCGGATCATGTGCGTATAGCATCAGTGCATATGGTAGACTACTATATGAATGTGTTGGGATGTTCATGGTCATCCAAGGACTCCCTGGAGTTAAGATCTACGAGTCTACCACCGTAACAAGCAAGAGGTCGTCTTATTTTGACCCCAGATCATGTGCGTATAGCATCAGTGCATATGGTAGACTACTATATGAATGTGTTGGGATGTCCATGGTCATCCAAGGACTCCCTGAAGTTAAGATCTACGAGTCTACCGCCGTAACAAGTAAGAGGTCGTCGGATTTTGACCCCGAATCTTGTGTGTATAGCATCAGTGCATATGGTAGACTACTGTATGAATGTGTTGGGATGTTCATGGTCATCCAAGGACTCCCTGGAGTTAAGATCTACGAGTCTACCGCCGTAACAAGCAAGAGGTCGTCGGATTTTGACCCCAGATCATGTGCGTATAGCATCAGTGGATATGGTAGACTACTATATGAATGTGTTGGGATGTTCATGGTCATCCAAGGACTCCCTGGAGTTAAGATCTACGAGTCTACCGCCGTAACAAGCAAGAGGTCGTCGGATTTTAACCCCAGATCTTGTGCGTATAGCATCAGTGCATATGGTAGACTACTATATGAATGTGTTGGGATGTCCATGGTCATCCAAGGACTCCCTGGAGTTAAGATCTACGAGTCTACAGCCGTAACAAGCAAGAGGTCGTCTTATTTTGACCCCGGATCATGTGCGTATAGCATCAGTGCATATGGTAGACTACTATATGAATGTGTTGGGATGTTCATGGTCATCCAAGGACTCCCTGGAGTTAAGATCTACGAGTCTACCGCCGTAACAAGCAAGAGGTCGTCGGATTTTAACCCCAGATCTTGTGCGTATAGCATCAGTGCATATGGTAGACTACTATATGAATGTGTTGGGATGTCCATGGTCATCCAAGGACTCCCTGGAGTTAAGATCTACGAGTCTACCGCCGTATCAAGCAAGAGGTCGTCTTATTTTGACCCCGGATCTTGTGTGTATAGCATCAGTGGATATGGTAGACTACTATATGAACATCCCAACACATTCATACAGTAGTCTACCATATGCACTGATGCTATACACACAAGATCCGGGGTCAAAATAAGACGACCTCTTGCTTGTTACGGCTGTAGACTCGTAGATCTTAACTCCAGGGAGTCCTTGGATGACCATGGACATCCCAACACATTCATATAGTAGTCTACCATATGCACTGATGCTATACGCACATGATCCGGGGTCAAAATCCGACGACCTCTTGCTTGTTACGGCGGTAGACTCGTAGATCTTAACTCCAGGGAGTCCTTGGATGACCATGAACATCCCAACACATTCATACAGTAGTCTACCATATGCACTGATGCTATACGCACATGATCCGGGGTCAAAATCCGACTACCTCTTGCTTGTTACGGCGGTAGACTCGTAGATCTTAACTCCAGGGAGTCCTTGGATGACCATGAACATCCCAACACATTCATATAGTAGTCTACCATATGCACTGATGCTATACGCACATGATCCGGGGTCAAAATCCGACGACCTCTTGCTTGTTACGGCGGTAGACTCGTAGATCTTAACTCCAGGGAGTCCTTGGATGACCATGAACATCCCAACACATTCATACAGTAGTCTACCATATGCACTGATGCTATACGCACAAGATCCGGGGTCAAAATCCGACGACCTCTTGCTTGTTACGGCGGTAGACTCGTAGATCTTAACTCCAGGGAGTCCTTGGATGACCATGGACATCCCAACACATTCATATAGTAGTCTACCATATGCACTGATGCTATACGCACATGATCCGGGGTCAAAATCCGACGACCTCTTGCTTGTTACGGTGGTAGACTCGTAGATCTTAACTCCAGGGAGTCCTTGGATGACCATGAACATCCCAACACATTCATATAGTAGTCTACCATATCCACTGATGCTATACGCACATGATCCGGGGTCAAAATCCGACGACCTCTTGCTTGTTACGGCGGTAGACTCGTAGATCTTAACTCCAGGGAGTCCTCGGATGACCATGAACATCCCAACACATTCATACAGTAGTCTACCATATCCACTGATGCTATACGCACAAGATCCGGGGTCAAAATCCGACGACCTCTTGCTTGTTACGGCGGTAGACTCGTAGATCTTAACTCCAGGCAGTCCTTGGATGACCATGGACATCCCGAAGTACCCATAGACCTTTGAGATACATAAAATTTTAGTAAACAAATAAATCAAAAAATATGTTTTTTAAATAAATTAATTTTAAACTTTTAATATTTATTTTTTATAATCGTACAAAAAATGCTAGCTGTGGACCCCCCGAGAACTTGACAACTTTTTTATACATTTGTATTGGTTGTTTCCGTTGTGCTTAAAGGAAATGGCTATGCACCAGGCGCTTCCATATTCTTGTAGATGGCTCATATAATTGGGAGGAGACGCATGGTTTTTTTTAAATTGTTCGATTTTTTATGTTAAAAAATTTACCAGATTCGCATCAGTCCGCGTGGACATAAAATCAAATTCTGTCGATTGCATCGGATTCGGGGATGCCTTTTCTCTCAGGAACGGATGAGATATCGTCAATCCCTTGACACAAGTTTTGTTTTGTCGAGTAGTGTAATCGGACCATTAGTTGCTGAGATATCGTCATTAGAAAATGGTGGGTTATTGGTGAGATTAAGAAAACGTCAATTTTCGTGTTTCTTTTTCTTAAAGCGGCTCTATCTCAGCAACCCGAGGTCCAATCTTCAATGTCTCTTAGACAATTTTATAGCAAATTTTCTAAACTTCTCAAAAAAAATATTTTCAGAAATTGTCACTTATGGTAACTATTTTTTAAAATTGAAAAACTGCTAATATTCCGCTAAAATCATACTTTTGGTGGCTATATCTTGAAAACGGAGCCCTTTATCAAAAAAATTGTAAAGTTCTTTTCGATTGCAAATTCAATTTTGCTTTGAAAAATCATGTCAAATTTGTTTTTGCATGAAATTTCGATTTTTTCCAAAAATCACTGTTTTTTCAAAAATTCATAACTCGGCGGCAGATTTTTTGACCATGTTTTTCTATGGCTCAAAAGTTGCGGATTTTTGTCCCCTAAAACATATCAAAAAATCTCGAAAATAAAAAAATATGTATTTTGGGAAATTGAGTTTTAGTAAAAAAAAGTTGATTAAAAAATCTGCAAATTTTTTTTCCGTGTACCTATTTTTTCTCAAAAGTCTTCAACAATACCTACAACTTTGCCGAAGACACCAAATTGATCAGAAAATTCACTCAAAAGTTACAGCTGTTTGAATATTTACATACCATTTTTGTATGGACAGCAGCCAAAATTGTATGGAGACTTGTATGGGTGAACCAATGACGCAAAATAGCTTATTTGGTCATAGGGAAGACCCCCACAAAGCTTAAGTCAAATTAAAAAAAATACAAAAAATAAAAATGGTCGAAATCGGCCGATTTTGTAGAGAGTTGCTCGTGAACCGAATTTTCAGTTTTTGCTTTTTGGGTGTTTTTCAATACCCCTGACTCAAGGCAGTTTCAAAAACATCCAAAAGCAAAAACTGGAAGTTTGGTTTATCTGACCTTTAAAAAAAACTCCAGAATGCTTCTCTTTGAAATGTTGCTCGCGGACGCGCCAGCATTATATGTGTTGGTGAGAAATGTAGCTCGCTGACATGTTTATACACGGGCAAACACGAGCTACGAGCTTGCTGCAAAACATGTTATCAAATATAACATTTTCTGAGCAAATCCACTGTTGCAGATTTTGATTTATATTTTTCTTTTGGGTGTAGGCAAAAAATCTGAGCCCTTCCTCTAATCACTTGAAGTTTGTGTGGGAAAAATCGTCAAAATGTATGGAGAAAAGAAACATAGTTATCCGATTCTTACCATTTTAGAACCACGCAAAAATGTGCATTACTGGTCTAATTATTTTGTCCAAGGAATTCCTAGGCAATTTGGACCAATTAGTAGTATTTTTGATCTGGATCCTGTTGGTATGACGTGAAATCGCGGTCATATGGCCATCTTTTTTTCTTTATCAAAAATATTGAACAAATCATCAATTTTTATGGAAAACTTTCTTGCTAACTTCACACTAAATTACATTATAATTTCACTAGCTTTTAGTTGAAAATGCCTGGAATTATATGTGTTTCGCCTTTTTCACTTTTCTGGCGGTATTTCCAAACTAACCCTCTTCTACACTTTTTTTTATTTTTTTTTAGTTTTTTCAGTGCTCAGTAGGTCATTTTGAGCACTTTTGAGATTTATAAAAAAAAAATCACTTCAGTACTTTTTGATTACAAATTCGTTTTTACATATGGGACCATCCATAAACCACGTGGACACTTTAGGGGGGGGGGGGGTATGGCGATTGTCCATGCTCCATACAAAAAAGTTTTTTTTGTATGGACAATTGTCCACGAGGGGGGGGGTTGAGATTTCCAAAAAAGTGTCCACGTGGTTTATGGATGGTCCCTATGGGTAATTCTCCACGAACTCACACGAAATCGGAAAAAGTTGCCCGGACCCCTCTTCGATTTTCGTGAAACTTTGCTCTAAGGGGTAATTTTGGTCCATGATCACGAATCTAAGGTTTTTTTTTTACTAAGACACGTTTTCAGTGATTTGTAGCTCGAAACCATGAAGAGATAGAAATTTGGTGTCAAAAGAACTTTTGTGTAAAATTAGACGCCCGATTTGATGGCCTACTCAAAATTCCGAAAAAAACGTATTTTTCATCAAAAAAAGTTAAAAAATAGTTTTAAAATCGCTGCCATTTCCCGTTACTCAACTGTCAAAAATCGTGAGACATGTCATTTTATGGGAAATTTAATGTACTTTTCGAATCTGAAATAACCCAGAAGGGTCATTTTTTCATTTAGAACAAAAATTTTCATTTTAAAATTACGTGTTTTTTCTAACTTTGCAGGGTTACATTTTAGAGTGTAACAATGTTCTACAAAATTGTAGAGCAGACAAAAACAAAAATTTTGATGTATAGACATAAGGGGTTTGCATGTATTCTTCACGAGTTATCAGAATTTTACAAAAAAGTTTTTTGAAAAAGTTATGATTTTGACAATTTTTGACCAGTTTTTCGAAGTTTTCACCCATAAAACTCAATCGTGTGCTTTTGAAAGTAATTTTTTTGTAAAGTTCAGCTAATTTTGCATAAGAATGATCCCTTGGACGATTGTTGTGGCTTGTTGTGGCTTGTTGAGTAAGGGGAAATGGCAGCGATTTTAAAACTATTTTTTAACTTTTTTTTGATGAAAAATACGTTTTTCGGAATTTTGAGTACGCCATCAAATCGGGCGTCTAATTTTACACAAAAGTCCCTTTGACACCAAATTTCTATCTCTTCACGGTTGCGAGCTACAAATCACTGAAAAACGTGTCTTAGTAAAAAACCAGAAAAATGAAAGGGGTCGTACCGCCCCACCGTCACGAGATATCGAAAAATGGACCTTGGATTCGTGATCAGGGACCAAAAAAACTCCTTTGAGCAAAGTTTTGCGCAAATTGAAGAGGTGTGAGTTGGCGGAGAATAACCCACATCGAAAAATGAAGTTGAAAAAATTTTGCGAACAGTATTTCGATTTTTTGAAAAAAAGGAGCGGCCGTGGCTGACTGGTTACGGTGTTCGCTTTCTAAGCGAATGGTCCTGGGTTCGATTCCCATCTGCTCCCAACGAGAAAGTATAGGAAATATTAATCTTGAAACACTGAACATGAACGAAAAATCAAAGTCGCCCGAGTCGGGGTTCGAACCCCCGTCCTTTGGATTGGTAAGCAAAAATGCTAACCACAAGGCCATCACGGCTTGGTGAACGACGCCTGGAATTAGGAATACTGTTACTATCAAACTATATACGCGCTGGGTCCTTGTCCATAGGGGGATGGCGTCGCTATTTTTAGACCACGTTTTCCACTTTTTCTCATCGAAACCGACTACTTTATCGACTTCATTTTGCTGGGCGAGATAGGACGCCGTCTATTTTTAGACGATGACTCAGCACTTTTCCACTCTTGCACTTAAAAAAAACCAGGTGGCAGCACGATGTAACGCCACGTCCCTATTTGACAAGGGTTCGGAAGTTCTAAATAACGTTTGAACCCGATTGGTGCAAACGTTCTTCAGGGCGGGGCTTGTCGATAAAAGCTGAGGGACCTCGCGCTCGGCTAGCCAGCGTAGAAATGGGTCACCAAAGCTCGGCAGAGCTAACACCTTCCAAATGCCTATGCGAGTTATTTGTATGTATAGAATGAAGATCTAAAAATACATGGAAACAACTCAATTTGTAAGAAGCGACCGCGTGGTCCCGTTTGGTTGGTTGCACACACACACACACACACACACACACACACACACACACACAGTATTTCGATTTTTTGAAAAAATCAGTATAAATTCAAAAATTTAAAACTCAGTCAAAGATTTATTACACATTCTGGAAATTTCAGAAAAATTGACATTTGATATCCCCTAAAACATATCAAAAAATAAAAACAAAGTTTCAGTCGGATCAAAACATACAAAAAACATCGAATGACCGATTTCTCGGAGAATTGCTCAGGTGTGAAATGTGTCACCTCGACTTACTACTACAGTAACTATTAACGTGTTGTCCATTTATTTGAGACAATATTACAGCAAAGAATTTGAGTTTATTGTTAAGTTGAATGATTAGAAACAAAAAAGTGTATTTGACACGAAATTTTTCGTATTATGTCTCGTACGATATTATTAAAGATTCGGATTGGAAATTGCCAATGAAAAAAAATCTAATATTATTTTGGAAACCATTTTTACTCAAACGCGCAGGTACCAATTTAACCCTATTTTTCATAAAAATCTTAGAACTTTTGGTAGAATTCACCAAATTGGATGCTTCCAGTTGTAGAAGATCTAGATTTGTTGTATTTTTAACTGTCACAAGAAGTGAAAATATGGTTGATTCTACCATAAGTAATAAGATTTTTAAGAATAAAAATATAATTAAAATGATTGTCCGAACGTTTAAGCGTTAATTAAAAACAAATTTCAACAAACTCATAGTTTGAATGATTTTCTACCACCCGTGAATCTTTCTCTCCCTGTGAAATGCATCTAGTGCGTTGTTGTTTTATTAATAAATTCAAATTGATTCAAGTCATCTGGTCCAGTGTATTTACTCAAGGCGTGTGCCCCTCTACCAGTGTGTGGTCGTCTCGATTGGTGATAGTTTGATGATTCAGATGGAACAATCAGCTCAACATGCCAAAGTTGGAATTGTTTGTTTTATTGCTTGCTTATGTGTCGATTGGGCTTAAAATAACACAGAACGGAATTACAGAAAAATATATAATTAAAAGTGTATTGCAAAACATAGCATCTGCCGACGTGCCTTTCAAGCGAAGATGCTATGGAAAGAACTTCTTTTCGAAATCAGATTCAAACTTGAGTCAAACAAAACTTATACTGAAAAATCTAAAACAATATTTTAATTAAATTGTTACTTCAACGTTTGTAAAACTTATTCGTCGACGTGCCTTCCGAGTTACAATGCCATGAAATGGACTAAATCAATCTCACTCATGTTATTAACAAATCTTCTCTCTCCCTCTCCAGGAAATGCTTCCACGCGGCCTACTACTACCTGGACGACCCGCCGGCCTGCGGCAACTCGGGCGGTGGCAACTCGGCCGGCATCGTCGACTGGGAGGCGCCGTGCGAGGTGGCGGGCGAGATGCGCTCGTCGATTCCGGTGTGCGAGTTCGCCAAGCATGTGGCGGCGCTGCACGTGGACGGCGACATCGGCTTCAGCAAAGAGTACGAGGCGATCCAGGGCGAGGCGCTCAGCGACGAGTACCCGTCGGAGCACTCGCAGCACCCGGACAACAAGGCCAAGAACCGGTACCTGAACGTGATTGCTTGTGAGTGTTTTTTTATTTTTTCGGGGGTTCGTGAGAAGTTTTGATTGATTTTGGTTTTTGTTTTTGAAGATGATCACAGCAGAGTTCACCTGCGGCAAGTTCCGGGCCAGAAGAAGCATCTGGACTACATCAATGCGAACTTCATCGATGGGTACCAGAAGCCGCGGGCGTTCATCGGGACGCAGGGTCCGCTGCCGTGCACGTTTGACTGCTTCTGGCGGATGATCTGGGAGCAACGGGTAGCGATCATTGTGATGATAACGAATCTAGTCGAGCGGGGTCGCCGAAAGTGCGACATGTACTGGCCTAAGGACGGTACCGAGATGTACGGCGTGATCGCGGTCAAGCTGATCCGGGAGGAGGTGATGGCGACGTACACGGTGCGGACGTTCCAGATCAAGCACACCAAGCTTAAGAAGAAGAAGGCCTCGCAGACGGAGAAGCTGGTCTACCAGTACCACTACACGAACTGGCCGGACCACGGAACGCCCGATCATCCGCTGCCGGTGATCAACTTTGTGAAGAAGTCTACGGCGGCCAACCCCGCGGACGCCGGCCCAATCGTGGTGCATTGCAGCGCCGGAGTGGGCCGAACCGGAACGTACATCGTGATAGACGCCATGCTGAAGCAGATTGAGGCCAAGAACCAGTTGAACGTGTTTGGCTTTCTTCGGTACATCCGCGCCCAGCGGAACTACCTGGTGCAAACGGAGGAGCAGTACATCTTCATCCACGATGCGCTCGTCGAGGCGATCGACAGCGGGGAAACGAACATCAAGATGGACGCGATTGGGGGAGTGGTGAACCACATTGAGTTCATTGACAGCCAGTACAAGGTGGGCGCTTCTTTGGGTATCCAACGGAAGCTGACTAACAAGATCATTCTCACCCCCTTCACACAGTTCATCACAAGTTACCAGCCAAAGGAGATCAACCTGACGTCGGCGCTAAAGCCGGTCAACGCCATCAAGAACCGCAGCTCGCTGGTTCCGCTCGAGGGCAGCCGCGTCCACCTGACGCCCAAGCCGGGCGTCGAGGGCAGCGACTACATCAACGCCACCTGGCTGCACGGCTACCGCCGGTTACGGGACTTTATCGTGACGCAGCACCCGCTCATCGACACCTTCAAGGACTTTTGGCAGATGGTGTGGGATCACAACGCCCAGACCGTGGTGCTGCTCTCCTCCGCCGACAATATGGTGAGTTCCCGGTCCACTTTTAAAACACCGGATACTAACTAACCTTCACCCCACACACACACACAGTCCTTCCTGCAGTTCTGGCCGAACGAGTCGGAGCCGATCGAGAGCGACTACTACCGGATCCGGCTCGTGTCGGAGACGTCCGAGAACGACTACATCGTGCGGAACTTTGTCATCCAGTCCATCCAGGACGACTACGAGCTGAGCGTGCGCATGTTCGAGAACCCGATGTGGCCCGATATGGCGCAGCCGCGGTCCATCTTTGACTTTGCGGTGCGGGTGCACGAGCGGTGCGCAGAGTACCGGAACGGGCCGATCGTGATCGTGGACAGGTGAGTTTGGGATGCTTTGTTTTTTTTCGGGATTGGCTGCAGTGCTCCGGAACTCTTACTTCCTCTGTTGATGTTGAATAATGTTCTACTCGACGGTACTGAGAGGCCACTCCAAAAAACAAGGCCGCTGGTCTCGGTGTAATGCGTCAGATTTTGAAGATTTCAAATTTTACTTTCGAAACCTATCGAAACAATTTAAATTTGAAAAACTAACTTAATCCACCTATGTGGTTGGTGCCTTCCTCACTCTTTTCCAACAATGAGTGATATGTAATATGATGGATTTGGACACAAATTTGATCCAAAAAAACACACATATCACTCAAGGGCTCATAAGTGGTCAGAACTCGAGACAGAGTTGCCAGATCTTCAATGTTGTGGACTCGTTGGAAAGGTCTTTCGATTACCTAACTAACGATGGGTCGGATGATGGATCCGGACATCGTTTACATACATTTAAGTGAGATCCGGCTTCAAAAAAGTACATTAATATCACTTAAGTGGTCAGAACTCAAGACAGGGTTGCCAGATCTTCAATGTTGTGGACTCGTTGGAAAGGTATCTCGATTACCTAATCAACGATGGGTCGGATGGTGGATCCGGACATTGTTTACATACATTTAAGTGAGATCCGGCTACAAAAAAAGTACATAAATATCACTTAAGTGGTCAGAACTCGAGACAGGGTTGCCAGATCTTCAATGTTGTGGACTCGTTGGAAAGGTCTTTCGATTACCTAACCAACGATGGGTCGGATGATGGATCCGGACATCGTTTACATACATTTAAGTGAGATCCGGCTTCAAAAAAGTACATTAATATCACTTAAGTGGTCAGAACTCAAGACAGGGTTGCCAGATCTTCAATGTTGTGGACTCGTTGGAAAGGTATCTCGATTACCTAATCAACGATGGGTCGGATGGTGGATCCGGACATTGTTTACATACATTTAAGTGAGATCCGGCTACAAAAAAAGTACATAAATATCACTTAAGTGGTCAGAACTCGAGACAGGGTTGCCAGATCTTCAATGTTGTGGACTCGTTGGAAAGGTCTTTCGATTACCTAACCAACGATGGGTCGGATGATGGATCCGGACATCGTTTACATACATTTAAGTGAGATCCGGCTTCAAAAAAGTACATAAATATCACTTAAGTGGTCAGAACTCAAGACAGGGTTGCCAGATCTTCAATGTTGTGGACTCGTTGGAAAGGTATCTCGATTACCTAATCAACGATGGGTCGGATGGTGGATCCGGACATTGTTTACATACATTTAAGTGAGATCCGGCTACAAAAAAAGTACATAAATATCACTTAAGTGGTTATAACTCGAGACAGGGTTGCCAGATCTTCAATGTTGTGGACTCGTTGGAAAGGTCTTTCAATTACCTAAATAACGATGTATAACATGATGATGTTTGGTTCAGTTTACTGCCATTTATTCTTCTTCCGAAAATATGCGAAAACACATTTTTATACATAACTTTAGAACTACTTATCGAAACTTTAAAAAATTCAATAGCACCGTATGGGACCCTAAACCAAGTCGAATGCGACTGGTTTGGTCAAAATCGGTTCAGCCAGTGCTGAGAAAACTGAGTGACATTATTGGTCACATACACACACACATACCCACACACATACACACACACATACACACAGACATTTGTTCAGTTTTCGATTCTGAGTCGATATGTATACATCAAGGTGGGTTTTCGAGCTTAAAATAAAAAGTTCAATTTAAGAGCAGGATTATAGCCTTACCTCAGTGAGGAAGGCAAAATGTTTTCGAAATGCAGAGAGCTTGCAAGCAAAAAAAGATTTTCCATAACAGCTACGAAAAGGTCATGTAAGTAGTGTTTGACTTTGAAAAACGTTCTGAGTCCACTTAGCAAGTTTGAAATATCACAAGCTTCTTTGGTGATTTTTAGGGTTAGTGAAATTTCACGATTTCGCGGACAGCGTGAAATACATGAAATTTGGCTTTTTCCGCAAAATCCCGTGAAATTTTATGTTTTTGTGAAACTGTAACTATTTTTCTCAAAATGATTTATCAAACTCAAATAAGAATAAAAATAATCTTATAAAATACTGTAGAAATAAGCGAGTGAATACCCTGGTTAAATTACTAACATAGGGTTAGTGATTTTTGACGATTTCGAAGACGGCGTAACGTGAAGTTTGTCAATTTTCTCAAATATTTTTTTTTAAATAACAACATAATTAATATTTTACCCATACAGACTATTTAAGTAAATTTTATTAGTTTACAATTGAAATGCGTGATATGAACCATTTGAAGAATTGTTCATTTTTTTCTAAACTAACTAAGGCTAGTAATTTGTAATTTATTGGAAACGATAGCCTGTTTGTATAACACTTTGTATCAGATTGAGAAAGGGCGTTGAGATGGTTACTTTAGGTTAGTTTAGTAATATTTTCATTCGCTAAAATAAAAATGTTACTGCTATTTTATTTGAAAGGTATAGTTTCATAAGAAATTAAAAGAATCAAGCTTTGTTTTATTCAAATTAAAATAAAGGGCATTTTTTTCTTTGAAGTCAACTTTTAAAAACTTTTCTTTTTTTCTGAGTCCTGTTTCATTTTGATATTTGATTATTTGGGTGGAAAAATACTATCTTTTTGCTTTTTTTCATTTTGAATTTTTTTTTTTCAATTCAATTAGATTTATTGGTGAATAATCAAGATACAATCAGTTCTATTGCAATTCATTACAGAGTTTTGGAGTTCCTTTCAGCTGTGTGTTGTATCATAATCCATTTTGGAACAATTATTTCTATAACTTAAGCACTAACAAGAGCAAGAAAAATAAAAAAAGCGCTAAAAATTTCATTTTGAATAAAAAAATTAGTATTATTTTTAATATGCTAAATGTCGCAAACAATTCAAATTATTGAACTTATTTTGGATAGAAATTCAGAAAAATGAAGCAAATTCGCGAAAACTTTTCAGTCAAATATTTAAAAAAAAAGTTCAATAAATAAGAATACGCATGCCATACAATTTGTTTAAAAATAAATATAGAGCCCATCCATAAACCAGGTGGAATCTTTTTGGAAAATTAGGAGATTTTTTTTGTGTCAGGTTCAAATTTATTCAAATTATTTTTAGTTTATTTAAATAATATATAATGAAGCACAAAAAGCAGTTTCTGTGATTTAAACAAACGATTTTCAGAGTTATTTTAACATTTTTCACGTTCCGCGAAATTTGCGTGAAATTTGGTATTTTGAATTTGAGGTCCCCGTGAAATTTGCAATTTTTGAGCGTGAAATATTACTAAGCCTAGTGATGTTTGAATCATTTTAGTTGGCGCTGTTTTGTAATCAAGTGTTACAAATATTTGTAACTAAAGATTACGTTATCCTTAATTACACCTCCGGGTAACTCTGAATTACAAATTGAGACTTGTAATTTGCTATTACAAACAAACTATTATTTCATTGTGATGTTTCCTCAAAACAATTTCAAAGACACTCGATTAACTGATTTTTTTTTGCTTCATAATAATGAAATGATTTTCTTTGTTTTTTTACACACACACATTCTAAAAAATAAATTTTAATATTTTTTGGTCAAATTAGTTAGTCTGGTAATGCTGAATTTTTTAAACGATTTTCAAAATGTTGATTTTGTTTTCACTCACATACATTCACTTATCTTATTTTTTTTTTTAAGTATTTTTTAATTTTGAATTTAGATATTGCTTGTTGAAAATCTGGGTAACGTTGTTCCTTTGTCCTTCTCGTATGCTGGTGTTGAAGTCCACGTCGTGCTGTGCTCCTGAACTCAGATTCGAGTTTTTTGCGATGTGCACTCGATGGTATCACGCCTCTGCCGAAGTATCCAGCAGTTCATCTTCTTCGGTCGATGGCTGCTTCACCGACGATTTCTTTGGCTGCTTCACTCCTGATCCTGATCTTTGCTTTCCCCTCTCTCTCTCACACACCCAGATACGGCGGCTTCCAGGCGTGCCAGTTCTGCTGCATCAGCTCGCTCGCGATGCAGCTCGAGTACGACCAGACGGCGAACGTGTACACGTACGCGAAGCTGTTCCACAACAAGCGGCCGGGCATCTGGAGCTCGTACGAGGACATCCGGCAGATCTACCGGATACTGTCGTACATGCCGAAGGAGCTGGGCCTGCTCAAGTGCACCGAGCTGCGGACGGAGTTTGACGAGGCGGCCATCATGACGGCGACGCCCGACCTTTACAGTAAGATATGCAGCAACGGTAGTATTAACACGCATTTGAACAGTGGGCCGGGCGGCGGTGGCCAGGGTGGCGGCGGGCCGGACGGGGGCCCTACGGGGAATGGGACGGAACGGAACGGTGGGCCACCGCAGGCCACGGCCATCCAGAACGGGGGAACGGTGATTGTGAAGATGAACGGCGAGGATAATGACGAGCTGTCGGTGGTGGTGGCCACCAGCAACCATCTGAACCTGGACCACAATCAGACGTAAGCAGTGGCCATTCCGAATGAGAGAGGCGCGGGACGACGTAAGTTAACCAGCAAGTGTGTGTGTGTATTAGTCATGTGTCTGTATAGTTTTACGCGCGAGTTGCGATTATTGAGGAATGCTCCAGTTGTATTTTTCAGGCTGAGACAACAGAAAACGATATTATTTATTTAACAAGTTTGCGGTCGGCAAACGATAAATGCGACTAAGACGAAATTAAAGTGTTTTTGCTCCACTACTTTTGTTGAAACATTTTTTTGTTTTTGTTTGGAAGAATCTGGAAAGATCGGTTGGATTTGCAGAAACGGAAAAAGTCGAGCAGTTTTGACAGTTCGGACTCAAATCTGCACGAGCAGTTGTTACTGCAACAAGTTAAAACACGAACACGACCGCACGAATCGAGCAATTTTTGGCAAACTGACAAATACTGCTCGACTGCGTTGGTGCCCTCCAACTCTAGTCGGAAATTGCGAGCAAAACTGCGCGGAACACGCACAAATTCTCTTCTCAAAACATTGCCACGGCAACGGATAAAAATATCTAGGTTAGAGGTAGGCTTTTTATTCTACGACGAGGTAAACTCTTTTCGTTTACTGTACATAGTTAGGATCTCGCATGTGATTCCAGTGATTTAAGGTTACACGCGCAGCTGCAGTGCCGCTCAGGGCTCCGCGCAAATTAGAATAATTGGATAAGACATCGGTTGATTGGCTAACACAACACTCTAAACAATTGAAATGAAATCTTTCTAATTTTGACAAATTTATTCTGTCAAAATCTGAAAAAAACAGTAAGTTCGGTGATTAGACGGATTCCAATCGAAAAACATAACCTAGAAGTGACAAAACTTGAAAGTTTTTGCTAGAGTTTGCTGAAATTTGGCTAAATTGAGACGCCCTTCGAGGTTTTGGCTCTTGCAACCTGAAGTTCGAAGGAGCGGAACACTAAAAATAAAGAACAAGACTGGTTTTTACGTTCTTTTTGTAAAGTTACATGAGCGAACGAAATTCACAAAACAAAAACAAACTTCGGCATCACTTACTAATAGATACAGACTCACAAACTCACTACACAAACAACTTATCAATAGTTGCTGATCTTAGTATGAAGTATAACCTCCTAAAACGATACAAAGTTTAGCACCCTAAACACAGGCGCAAAATAGAGAAAAAGGGAAAGTCATGTTTGTGCTTGCATCAATCTGCGGGTCAGTGCCAAAACGTCATCCAGCTGTCGTTCATCGTCGTAGCAGGCCGTCTGTTCAGCAGAGTTGGTCGCCGCCATTTTTGGTTTTAACCCTTAATCCTTTTCTTAATGTTTTATTCTTTATACATAATTTTGTTTTTTTGGTTACACACACAAAATTAAAATGCTCGAGCTGTTAATTTTGTATCATTTTATGTAGATTAGATCGTATATTTCATACTGTAAGAAAACACGGAAAAAAGCTGGAAACTTGAACCCGGTTATCATTTACAAATTGATCTTGCTATTTCTCCTTTCATTGAATCGGCAAAACTTCTTGATCGACTTTAGGCTGGATTTTGCATTATTAATTGAATACACTGAGTTCGATACACAACTATTAAATACATAACTATAAATAAATTTTATCTCAGCGACCTTACCATAACTGCACTCACACTAACAAAATCGAAGCAAAATGCACACCTACTCAAAGTTATGACCTTGTTCCTTACTATGGTTAATCGAAAATTTAAAACTGAATTGTTGAGCAATTGAAAACGTCCACGAAAAAAGTTCTTTATTTAAACAAACGAATTCCGTACTAAAAATCATTACATTACTAGAGAAAAACATTTCAAACCCATCCGTAGACGCTGCAACGATTAGCTATCATTCACACAAAATATAAAAAAAAACACCCATACACAAACAAAACGATGTAGAACAATTGGAAAGGTAACACTAAATTCCGCGAAATCGTTTAAGGGTAAAGTCATTCGTAGTAGTGAAATTCGTCGTAACTTCGAGCGTAACAACACACAAACAAACAAAAACAAAACAAAACGCGCTATAGTTGAAATATATTCCTCCCCCTTTCCCACTATTATATTTAAAAAATCTAGTAATTAAAAAGTTGCCAGGAGTATAAGATTAAACCGAAAGAAGCAAAAAAAATTAAATAAAAAGAGATTTTATAAATCTTATGAGATATTCTCACATCTGCGTTTCTTTTTGTACCACGATTATTATTGAACCGCAAAACAAAAAAATAATTATCATTAGAGAGAAGACAAACTCCGTTTGATGAATTTCGTGCAAAAATAATTTCAGGGGAGTTCCTCTGAATGAAGGGTGCAGGAAAAAAAGCAGCAAAACACAATATTTGACTGACGAAACAAAAGGTAAGCGGAGAAAGCAAGCAAAATAGTAGGAAAAAGCTATTAAGTAGGAATTATGAAAATTTAGCGTAACGTACCAGTAAAGAAAAGATAAGATTAAAGAATGAACAAAAATGATAAGAGAAAAGTAACTTCTAGTGCCGTCTCAATGCCGCAGAAAAAAAAAGCGACGTCAGAATGTTGAATACTGAAATGAAGTGAGTAAGCGGTTGCGATGAGATATGGAAAAAAGAAAGGTTAGAGTAAGGTGCAAAATCTACCCACTTGTGGGTGGAAAGCAGCAAAAGCAGTGAAAAACGCTCTGAAAATAAATGTAAAATTTTATGTGAAATTAACATGTAAGCGTATGTGTTTGTGTTTATCCGAAATTTCCGATGGCAATTTTTGTTTTGCGCTCCAAATATTAAGGTTTTAACACTTTATAATGTTTTTTTAGTTTTGGTTTTCTTTTAAATTTGGAATATTCGACTTCGATTTCTATTTTTTATACTACACAGAAAAAATCAATTCCCGTAATCGTGAATTAAGTTCACGAATGTGAGATCCACGAAGGAATTTATTCATGAGTATGGTGCATTTGCACCATAAAAGTGAATATATTCCTTCGTGGTTCTCATAATCGTGAACTGACTTTACGGTTTCGAGAATTGATTTTTTTCTGTGTACTCCAACTGTAGCTTCACATGACCCTAAAATTCATTATTGTTAACTTATTTTATCAAATTGCCATTGTCTGATATTCAATTTTCTTCTTGATTTGTTTGTTTTACCTAATTACCATTTCCTTTTCTCATAATGTACCCATTTTTGTCACACTGAACCTTTTTATTACTTTTGCAGTTTTTCGCCATTCAAAAAAAAAAAAAAATAATAAAATAGGATGTATCATAAATAGAAAGTGTCTTGCTCACTTTTTAATGAGCTTGAGCTATTTGTTACTTTTGAATAGGGAAACACACTCTATGAAAGCTGTTATTCACAAACAAAGTGCTGATATGCTGATAATAGAAATTGGCCGAGAAAGGGTATATTTTCCTCATCATTTGAAATAGTTTTTTTTTACATTTTCTGCAGATTTATTTCCAGAGAAAAAAAATAATCATAGAATGGAGTACCCAATTCGAGTGGTAGAAATGACAGTTCTCCCATAAGGAATACAGAGAAACTTCTTTTTACGCGGTGGCGTTACGCTTTTTGTTTCGAAGATTCCTCTTAAACTATACAATATTTTTGCAAGCTTCAAATAGCGTTTTGTAGATCTGAACAAAACCTACAAATTGCTTCTAAAGGATTGCAAAAATGTTGCGTCGTTCCAGAGAAATCGTCAAATTAGAAAAACGTAACTGTTTCACTGTACACTGTAGAAAAAAAGGCAAAAACTGCTCGAATGGAAATGCTCATTTATAAATAACTACTAGAATGGAGCACCCGCAGTCGAGCAGTTTTTGATAGTTCGCTCCATAAGAAATACATTGTAGAAAAAAGCAAAAACTGCTCGAATGGAAGTGCTCCATTATCGGGAATGGAGCAATTCCATTCGAGCAGTTTTCGCTTTTTTTCATCAACGTATTTCTTATGGGAGAGCTGTCATTTCTACCACTCGAATCGGGTGCTCCATTACTTAAATTATTCCTGAATGAAGTACCCGCCGTCGAGCAGTTTTTGATAGTTTGCTCCATAAGAAATACATTGTAGAAAAAGTTCAAGATGGTATGTCAAAGACATAACCGAAAGACATAGGACCAAGCAATTTTAACCCATTCCCGCCCAGTGCAAAATCGAGATTTTTTACGTTTTCCACATTACTCGTAACTGGATCAACCAAATTGAACGAAATTTTAATGGTTATTGGCTAAAATTTTATATTAACTAATGCAGATTGAAGCAGCTTGAAAAAATGAATGGTTGTAGAGAAATTTAATTTTGAATCCAAAAATAAGTGGTGCTCTGGAGTAACCATGGGCGTTAGAGGGTTAATGAGATTTTTGATGTTTTTGGATTGCTATTGAAGTTTAGAATGAGATTATTTAATTTTTGTTTCATAGATTTGTCAGCAAAATTTTCAAAAATGTTCCCCCAAGGGGAACCATCCATGAGGGCACCGGCCACTCCACTGTTGAAATGGCCATTTTCATGTTCAGTATCAAAAACCATGAATTTTGATACCCATATTGCCACAACTCGTATGATTCTGTAAATGTCCCCCCGGGCCCCGGGGAACCGAAATTTTCTGCTTAAATAGCCGCAGAGCCGGAGAACAGCACAAAAGGGGCGCGGCCTCGAATGCATACGCTCGCTCTGATTGGTCAACAGCCCGATTTGAACTGAAAAATGACTCATTTCGATTGCATGTTTTAAGCGCTTTAACTTTGTTTAGTCAAAGTTATTATGCAATAAAACGATAGCTTAAGTCTTCCTCTTTCGACTGGTGATTGAATCTTCGGGATTAATAGATTGGGGGAAAAGATAGGGGAACTATACCCTTTCTCAGCCTATTTCTATTATCGGCCTATCAGCAATTTGATCATGAATTACAGTTTATATCAAGTGTTTTTGACTGTTCCAAAGTAATAAATAGCTCAAATAAAAGTGAGCAAGCAACTCTCCATTGTTGAAACATCTGAAAATGTTGATTTAATAGCAGAAATGGCAAAAGTGATGAGAATTGGTCGAACGGCTTAGTGTGATTAAAATGGGTATATTTCCCCTATAAGCGTTTGAAATATGTCATTTTTTAACGCACGCTTGTGACGGTTTGGATCGAATTTCTGAACTGGCCCCCCAATATAGTAAGTAGAGACATAGTCCTATGTCAAAAAGCAAAAACTGCTCGACGGCGGATACATCATTACAAGCAAAACTCTACAGTAATTCAGGATTAGTGAACATTCCAACACGATGCTGAAAACCCCTTGCAACAACCTGGCTAACTGACTCCATAAATTTTTGAAACAAGCTAAAAGAAATTTTATCTCTTTCAAAAAAACTACTACATATTACTGTGAAAATTATGCAAAAAAATGTGAAGATCGGTGGAGACAAACTCTTGTGTTTTTTTTTGTCAAACATGATACTTTTTGTTAAGAAAGTAAGTAAAACATTAAATTTTTCCAATGGGATTTTGCTGATATCAGCTACGTAAAATAACAACCTAATTTGAAAGAAAAAGTCTCCACTTGGTTTATAGTTGGTCCCCTAGTAAATATTTTTTTTCATTTGGGCTCGTAAATAACATTTAAAAAACATCTTAGGCCGATGCAATTATAAGTTTTTGTCCCTCGGCTCCGGCCGTGGTCGAGGTGGGGGGTTTATTTTCTAAAATTCTAAAGATTTTTAAATCAACCCTACCATGCTTAAAATGATTCAAAACGCAGGGGATTGCATTTTAAATTGATTTCAGCTGATTGCACTTAAATTTCCATTTGGAAGGTTTTGTGAAAAAAAAAATTTAATCCTAATTTGTCGGGCCAATTTTAAGGAACCAAAAACATTAAGAGCGAGTCCACGAGCAAAGCATACCCATCTCGCATTGAGGTTTTGCAGCGCGACTGTGTTTCAAATGTAGGTGGCGCCAAATTGGGGTTACTTGCCAAAAATCGTATTCCTTTCTGCTGGATTGAAGAACAAAATCGCTTATTTCTCATGATTCCCTGCATCAATCTTAATGAAACTAGTTGCAAAAGACGAGAAAAATTTTTTGCTTTAAAATAATGAGCATCATTTTTTGGGCGCGCAAAAATTTGTGAACTTTTTCTTTAAAAAACATGTTTTGGAACACGAAAAAATGAGTTTCCCCGAAAATATCAAAGAAATAAACAGTTATATAAATGATAACAGATGTGTTAACGTATATTCAACAATTTTCATTGATTTTTGACAGACTTTCTTGCCAAATAGTCCAAATTTCTATCTTTTTCTAAATTTCCAGTTTTCTCGTAGAAAAATCAAACAAAAAGTGGAATGTTGTACACCAAATTGTTGGAAATAATTTTTCTCATCCGAATCCGGCATAAGTTCAATAAAAATGTTGATTTTGAAGGTTAAAACACATTTTTTCGAAAAATCATAGGTTTACGCTATTTGTTCATATTTTTTTATTTGAGTTTGAAAATTTTGCTATTTTTTCACTAAAATGCCAATAACTCCCTTTAGATTCAACCAATTGGGATGCTCCTGCATTTTGTTGCATTTTCTAAGCCCTTTCAGATGCATTTTGAATTTTGAAATTAAATTGAATTTTGCCTAAGTTATAGCCTTTTTAAGATTTTTGACGTTTTTGAACCACCAAACTTTGTGTCTCGATTTGCTCCACTTCCCGTTGACCTAGAGTGCTCATATTTTGGCCAGATGCTAGTTTTATATGTACACTCAACCCCCGGTGGTTGGTCACTTTTTGGTTTGACACTTTTTTAGTTTGTACACCGTTGGTTGGTCAAAGTCAAACTAAAAAGTGACGAACTGTCACTTTTTACACGGCGCTCACGCACACTATCAAAACAAACGTTTGATAGTGAGTGTGAACTCCGTGTAAAAGGGGTGTCAAACTAAAAAGTGACCCCGTTCGTTTGACAACAGTTGGTGTCAAACCACCGGGGTTTGAGTGTACCAGCAACCCCTGAAAATTTCAGGCAGATTGGTGAGGTCCAAACGACGTCTCATACAAAGGGGTATGCCTTGTTCGTGGACTCGCTCTTAAATAAAATTGGTATCAGCCTTAATTGCCCTAATTAAAAGTCTAACCAACAGGATATCGCAGACAAATCAAAATACAATTACGATTTTAAAAATATAATAAAACGCGACTAGCTAGTCTAGCTCAGGTTTGATGAGAGTCCGCATGCCACTCACGTTTCTCTGCACCCTTACCAAAAATCATGACTTTTTGAGTTCCAAATCCCACTTTTCATACGATTTTTTGAGTTCAGGTACTACAACCATAAAAATGGTTATATGGGTTGAACTGAAAAATTCGTATGAAAAGTGGGATTTGGAACTCAAAAAGTCATGATTTTTGGTAAGGGTGTGCTCTCTGTTGAAAAGTGTTTCTCTCTAATTTGCCTCTCACGGTGACAAATGTAAACGGTGCTGAACAAAAACATGCGTGCTGCGAAACGTCAAAAGTACAAAAACAAAACACCCGATTTGTGGGTGGAAAATGTGTCCGGTGTGATTTATTCGAAGTTTCTAGCTGATAAATTGTAAATTGTGGGCTTCACGTAAGTATACTTGTAAATTGTAAGTAATTCATTTATTACCATTTATGTTATTTGAGGATTCATGCTTGCTACATTGTTTATGACCTAAATCGCATTGTATTTTATTTTGTTTCCCAATGTTACACAATCATTTTGCTTAATCAGATTCCGGAATAAAAAAAAAAATAATTTCAATTGTTGTTTATGAGGCTTTATTAAAATTTTCTTCTAATTTTTTGTTTGCTCAATAAGCTTTTTTATAATTTAAATTAAGAGAAATATACCCATTTTAAGCCTAATAAGCGGTCGTGTTTGAATAATGCTGGATAATCTGGCGTGTTCCTTGTAATTGTAATTGTAATTGTTCCTTGAAATTTACTACAGTCGACTCTCTGGCTATCGATCTTCTCGATATCAATATTGCTCCATCTATCGATGAATTCTTCAGTCCCTTCAAACTAAATACTTCGATTGGCTATATTCCTCGATATTTTCTCTTGCTTGAAGGATCTTTTCCTCGACGGTCCCTTGGATTCTGTTTGCTTTAAAAATCTCTTCCGGTTGTCAATATTGTCATTATCTCATGACTTGCATAGACATTTTTTTTTTGCGAAACGAAGCTTTGAAGGGTGTTTGACATTAGTTTGTTTTTGTTTGCTGGACGTTGCCATGATGCTCTCTCATAGCTGGGTACCAAGAAAAAACATATTTTTAATCGAGTCTTCATTTTGCATCATTCTGTAAACTGATGATTCTCTTCCTCGACGGTCCCTTGGATATTGACAACCAGAGAGTCGACTGTAAAACCAAGTACACCAACGAGTAGAGCAACTTTTTGTGAACATTTCTGTTTATTTTCTATTTTATTAAAAGTTATGCTATTCCATATAAGCATTTAAAAAAATCCAAAATGCATTCTAATCAGTCGAGTGCGTTGGGCCACGCCCATTTTCCTATTTTCAGCTTAATTTTTTTTTCCTCCAGCGCTCTTTTGGGTCTGCTTAGTGCTCCCAAAATTGATTAAATTTTAGCGAACACTCACGAAAGCAGCATTTATAGAGAAAATTTCCTGGCATCACTGGCTCACTCCAACAGGCGCGCGGTGGCCACCCTTTGTTCTTTATTTGCCTTCGCATCTCGCTCGGTTTTCTTCAACCTTCGATTGGAATGGGTAGTCAAAATTGAAACGTTAAAAGACTTGGGGCGTTTGTTTTTTGATGGTGCTTGCTAATTATGCACATGTTTCGAGATTATTTTTCAAGTGAGTGACTAACTAATGCTCAAAAGAACATGTTGCCGGTAGTTGGAAGCTATTTTCTATCTAAAACGCTTTGAAAACGTTAGCGCAAGTCAAAAGATATTGATTGTGACTTTCGTTAAGCAGTTATGCTCTCATCTTGCGTGTGGGTGCGTGTGTGCCAATAAAATGACGAGAAATGGTCTCGCAAATATAAATTACAATCAAAAGTGCATAAAATTTGATCTATTTGGCCCGTAAATGACATACATTCGCGTACTCACTCGAGGTGGTGCTATTGCTGCATTCTAGCCAGATTAGAATACATTTAGGATTTTTTTTAAATGCTTCTGAAAGGAATACAATAGCTTTCAGTAAAAGTCTAGTTCAGATGCGACCGCTCATTGGGCTGAGAAAAGGGTGTATATTTTTCCTACAAGCAGATGTTTTTGGTTCATTGTCCTCCAAAAGGCTAAATTATTTTTTTTACTTAGTCCTATATTCTCATGATTTCAACAACCTTATTGAAACCCTTCTCTTCTTCAGCTCACCCCTTACTCGTCCGGCGCATATCATGTCGCAGCACTACAACCGCTTCCTGAAGCTTCTTGAACGTTGGCCGGTAGATCAGAGCAAAATAGGCCGCGACCTTGGTCAGTACCTGCGTGACCAACTGAAGGCAGTCCTCGGTGGCACCAACATTATCGCCGTAAAGGACGAACGACTCGTGCGGCAGCACCAATCGCTGGAGAACATCGTCAACGACGTGCACTTGAAGGCGTACCCGCGTTCGTTGAACTCGACCGCGACTGGGCTGACCGGGGAGCAGTGCCGCGAGGTGCTGTCGTCCGAGTTCTTGGAATATCTGAACAAGGAGGGTGGGTTCGAGAAGTAGAGTGATGACCGTGGTTGGGGGATTAGTTTGTAGGTTAGGTTTAAGAGGGGGACGATGGATGAGCACGGAGGCGGTTCGGCACGTGCCGGTTATGGCGGCGGAAACGATCAAGTTCTTGAAACCGCAAGATAGCGAACTGTTTATCGATATGACGTTCGGTGCCGGTGGACACACGAAGCAGATTTTGAAAGCGGCTCCTAATGCGAAGATCATTACGCTCGATCGTGATCCGGTGGCGCACGAACTGGCGCAGGAGATGGCCAAGCGGTATCCGGGGCAGATTTATCCGGTTTTGGGACGATTTTCCGAACTTCCCGCTAAATTGAAGGAGCTGAACGTGAACCAGCGATCCATCGACGGGATGATTTTTGACTTTGGCTGCTCATCGATGCAGTTTGACGAAGGCGAGCGCGGCTTCTCGATCAGCAAAAACGGCCCGCTGGATATGCGAATGGATAAGGATCGTTGCCCGGACGCACCGTCAGCCGCCGACGTTCTGGCCAGAATCGACGAGATGGATCTCGCGAGAATCCTCAAAGTTTACGGAGAGGAAAAGTTCGCCAAGCGAATCGCACGCGCTATCGTGGAGGCACGTCACTCGATCAAAAAGATCGAAACCACCAAAGAACTAGCGGAACTCGTGCAGACCTGTTGTGCCAGCGAGTTCCGGCTGGACAAACTCCAGCGGCCAAGCCATCCGGCGACGAAAACCTTCCAAGCGCTGCGCATCTTCGTGAACAACGAACTGAACGAAATCAACTACGGAATGATCCTCGCGCAGCACTATCTTAAGATCGGCGGCAAAATGATCACCATCACGTTCCACTCGCTGGAGGACACGATCGTGAAGCGGCACGTCATGGGAAACGTGGCGAACGATATGGCCAACAAGTTGCCACTTAAATACTGCAGCCATACGATTTGCCACGATCAGACGGTGATGGATGCGGCGCTGAAGCCCAACTGGCACCAGATGACGAAGCACGTGGTGGTGCCGAGCGATGCGGAAGTGGAGGAGAATCCACGCAGCAGGTCGGCCAAGTTGAGGGCCGTTGTGAGGGTGGAGTGATGGGTGGGGGAGTAGTTTGAGGTAATGTGAGAATAAACAGATTTTAAAATAAATAATTGGGCTGACTTTTTTTTATAATCGAAATCTTTGGACTACACTTAAAACCCCGATGGTTTGACACCAACTGTTGTCAAACGAACGGGGTCACTTTTTAGTTTGACACCTTTTTTACACGGAGTTCACACACACTACCAAACGTTTGTTTTGATAGTGTGCGTGAGTAACATGGGTCTGGGGGTGAGATTAGATCGTACATATTTCAGCATTTTGGTCCGAATTTCGATTAGGCCGATGCAAATATTTTTCAAAGTTTACGTTCCTCGACTCTTAAAAAGAGATTTTCTGATTGAATTGGAGTTTTCAGCAGAGTTGTCAATTATGATTAAGACTTTCGGGATAAAATAGATAAAAGGAAAAAAAATCCGATTTTTTATTTCATTTTTTATTAGGCCGTTGTTAATATTTTTCATAGTTTATGTCGTCCCCCCTTTCAAATTGGTCCAATAATAAGGGGGCAAAAAATATTTTTTTCAAAGAACTTGAAAATTGCAATGGTAAAAGAAGTCTAATCAACTGAAAACAGTCTAAAATGCCCTATTCTGCACGGATAATCATACTTAGCATGTTTTGGGCTCTGTTAAAAATATATTGAACTTTTAAGGAATTCCAATGTACATCACCGCAACAACTCGCAGAAATAAAATTTCTTCAATACCTAGAACAACTGGACAGATGTGTAATGCATTTTAAAACACTTTTTTCATTCAAATGTTGAAACCATTGCCTGTGATTTAAATTTTTAAACATTTTTTTCACGAAAAAAATGCTGAAAAAATTCCTACAATTTTCTTTACGAGAATCGGGAGATTAGTTTCTGAGATACAGCCTCACGAAACTGTCCAAAATATGAAAACCATGTTTTTTTTTTTTCAAATTGTTACTGAAATCTTCAACTGACGGTATCTTGGATACTATTTTATAATTTGGTCTAAAACTTAGCAAAATTACCTTACCTTACCTTTTATAAAGCAAAGCTTGATTTTACTACCAATAAACTCACCTTCAATTAGTTGATCAACCGAGCATCGTCGAAGCATTTCCGGCACTGGGACGACGGAATCGATCGATTTTTCTCTCCCATCCTAACTACAAACAATTCCTATTAATAGAGTTGTCGCGAAAAGTTTTCGCTTTTCAAATAATAACCCGACGTCGGATTCCATTACCGCCAACCCGACAAATGCCGTACATCTTGGGAACTTGGGAAAATTTTCAGCACGCGCTCACGCCTGGATTAATTCATTTCCTTTCTGTCGCACCGGTAGACCGAGCGACTAGTAAATTAATCCACCGTCGCTGCAAGGTGTTCTTAGTGGTTTACCTTTTTTCCCCCCATTTCATCTTTATGAATCGACGGGACCGAGGTGAGATTAGCCAGCGTCTGCTCAGGTGTAGTATGCATTGAGTGGAATGACAATTCTTGTGCATTTAAAAATAGATTTTTGATGTTTTTTCTTATTTCAAAAATGTTTTATTTTTTAAATATGTTTTATGTTTTTGTTTAACGCAGTAAAAAACTAAACGACACAAATTGCCAAATGACCCCACTTCCGATAATAAAGAGTGCTCTGGAAAAGTGCGAAAAATAAAACCCGATCTCTGACACCTTTCCGCGTGATCGTGTTTCTCTATTTTTAATCCCGGATTAATCGAACTTTGCACGTGTTGGCTGCTACTTGGACGGCGGCGCTTGGACATTTGGATTAATTTTCGCCTGTCCATGGCAGTGCGATGTCACCGCCGATGATGTGATGGCCGCGTGGTCGCTGTTGATGTGTCTTTTCAACGAGTGAATCAAGTCTCCGTTTTAGATTTTTCAAGAAAGAACTATCCCTGTTACGTTTTCTGGTGTTTGATGTTGGTTCTTAAGATTAATTGTGTTGACTGAAGGGCATCGTGGCGCGGTGGTTAGCGGCTTCGGCTGCCGATCCCTAAATTGGGAATGGGGCGCGGGTTCGATTCCCGCCTTATCCTCCTGGCCTTCTATCGGATGGGGAAGTAAAACGTCGGTCCATTTGCGTAAAAGAGGTTTTGGATGACTCACCACACATAACCTTCGGACGCCTAGAAATGAGCAGAAACTTGCAACAGAGCCTACATAAGACCCGGTCGTTAAAGTTGGATTGCTTTGCTTTTTTTGTGTTGACTTATTAGTAGGCTTAGTGATTATTCACGCTAAAAATTGCAAATTTCACGGGGACCTTAATTTCAAAACACAAAATTTCACGAAAATTTCGCGGAACGTGAAAAATATTAAAATAACTTACATATTATTTTTCAATAAACAAAAAAATATTAACTTAATTTCTTGAGCTGCCTTTTTAATGTTCGTAACGAAATCTTCAAAATTTTATTCAAAATCAGAAAACAAAAAAAAAATATCTTCCACGGAAATTTCCACCCAAATAATCAAATATCGCAAAAATCAAACAGTCTCAGAAAAAATCTGAAATGTTCTTAAAATGTGAGTTTAAAGATAAAAAAAAAACATTTTTTTTAATTTTTGAATAAACCAAGCTTGAATCTTTCATCTTCTTTTAACATTATATCTTTCAAAATTCTCATTTAATAATAGTTAAAGTTTTATAACGGCGAATGACAAAAATGTTAAATTTAGTTAGTTTCCTAAGACTAACTGACAAACTAATGTTTATTGTTTCAAGAAAATAACAATCTATTTTCTCAATATTTTTCTTCCTCTTCTCTAATAGAATTATATTTTTCAATCAATTTTTTTGCTCTTCTGGTTAACTCATTGACCGGAAAAAAGGAAAAGACGACTATGTTCACTGATTGTTGGGTAATTCTCCGCCAACTCACACAGCAGTTGCCCCGACCCCTCTTCGATTTGCGTGAAACTTTGTCCTAAGGGGTAACTTTTGTCCCTGATCACGAATCCGAGGTCCGTTTTTTGATATCTCGTGACGGAGGGGCGGTACGACCCCTTCCATTTTTGAACATGCGAAAAAAGAGGTGTTTTTCCTAGTGTTTTTCAATAATTTGCAGCCTGAAACGGTGATGAGATAGAAATTTGGTGTCAAAGGGACTTTTATGTAAAATTAGACGCCCGATTTGATGGCGTACTCAGAATTCCGAAAAAAACGTATTTTTCATCGAAAAAACACTAAAAAAGTTTTAAAAATTCTCCCATTTTCCGTTACTTGACTGCAAAAAATTTTGGAACATGTCATTTTATGGGAAATTTAATGTACTTTTCTAATCTACATTGACCCAGAAGGGTTTTTCATTTAGAACATTTTTTTTCATTTTAAAATTTCGTGTTTTTTCTAACTTTGCAGGTTGTGTAGAGTGTAACAATTTTCTACAAAGTTGTAGAGCAGACAATTACAAAAATTTTGATATATAGACATAAGAAGTTTGCTTATAAACATCACGAGTTATCGCGATTTTACGAAAAAAAGTTTTGAAAAAGTTGGTCGTCATCGATCATGGCCGTTCATGGTCACCCGCGACAGACACGGACGACGAAACAAAGAGAAACGCAAAAAGTAACCCCTTAGGACAAAGTTTTACGCAAATCGAAGAGGGGTCGGGTCAACTTTTCCCGATTTCGTGTGAGTTGGTAGAGAATTACCCTATTGTAATAACAGTTTAATAACATTTTAAGTTATTCTTCGAACAAATCTTTGTTAATGAAAAAACGGAATCGACGTAACACCTTATAATGTGGCCCTCTTAAACCATGCGGTTTCGTCAACGGATCCACAGGCGTGTATCGTTCTTTTTGCGACAAGACTCCGCCTCCCGGGTCTCCTAAGTGTGAAGGTATGGGCACGGGGAGAGGGCACCGAATACCTATATTTACACTTAGAATTTTTTTCGTCCGCCCCGGGATTCGAACCGGTGACCTCTGGATTGTGAGTCCAGTACACGGTCCGATTGATCCACACAGGCAGACAATCTTTGTTAATACTTTTTGTTATTTTAACAACTAATCCGATCATCCCAATAACAGTTGGAGTTATTCCTCTCTATGCCCTATCTGCATAGAAAACCCATGAGGGATAGGTTGTTTTGAAAATTTAATCTAGAATTAAGGAATTTGGTAGTTTTATTTTTTTCAGTGTTCATCCTTGTTTTATTTTCCGTTTTATTATTAACTGTTCGCATTTATTTATTTACTTTTCTCGAAATGAACCAGGTTGATCACGATACTTGATGTCCATGTTGTGTCTCGTCATCTTGAAGACTTCGATCACGTTCAACTTAAGAGTTTTGAGCTCTTCTTTCAATACACTCACATCCATGTCGTACAGGCCTCGGAGGACCTGTTTCATGGGGCGTTTACCTGGATCGTCATGGCTGTAGTATTCAATCTTTGTGTTGTTCAAGAAATCCCGAACGTAGTTGTAATTATTTCTGCCAGGTAGCATAATTTTGAGTCCATCAGCACACAAGCGAATGGAAGCTCGTTAAGCACCAGATTTGATAAACCCGGTCAGCCACTTTCGCACCGAGTCCGATGACGATGTTTTCACAAAAATGGGTGGCCCCTTTTCCCGTCGTTCAAAATCTTCCTTCTCGCTCACGTCCACAGGGAGGGTAGCGAACTGGTTTCCAGACGAATTTTGAGCGTCCTTGCTCAAACTGCCTGGCTTTGCAGGTTGCTCATCGACGGTTCTTTAGATTCTTGAAATCTACCGATCCTGCTGATGAGAATTACCCTTTTTTCTTGCCGGACCTCACTGATTGGTGGTCCACAAGGAAATCTCCTTTATCATGTTCAATTTCGACTTCAGTAATTATTCTTCTTGAAGGTTTAACGGATAAATCGAAGAAAAAACGGAGCCACTCGATACTAAATTTAAAAGTGTAATTGTCAAACCAGCATTCCGCTAATTCGAATAAGCTTTAGTAATAAACAAGACCACTCCCGAGTATTAAGCAAAACACCGCCTTTCGGCTTTTGCTAACGACCACTTGAATCAGGTTTCACTGCAACTGATCCGCGGTATCGTTTGCTTCCTGCTGCCAACTGTCACCAGCGCTGACAACTTCGCTGCACCCAATATCTCTATATCCAGCATCACCGCACCAGGGAGGTCAATTTTCATCTCTCGCACACGATGCAGCGGATCTCGTGGCGATCGAAAATCCCACAACTCGATCAAGACGGGGAATATTTCGTGTTGGCCCGTGGCCACCGCCACCGTTGGCGCGGCCTGGGCGTTGCAAAATCCAATTAGGGGAAATTCTCGTATGTTTGGCAGGTTAAGCACTCTCTCCTAACTCCATCCAATTTGCTGATTTTCACTATTTAAACAACTAATTTTGCCAAACTTTTGATAGAAACTTGCTTGCTCACTTCTTATTGAGCTATTTATCACTCGAGTTCAGTTGAAAACGCTTTTAATTAGCTTTAATTGAATGTCAAAGTTCCGACCTGCCAACATTAGAGGCACGCTGGAATTAGATGCTGTTCCCCTACGCCGATTGTCAAACATTCATTAATTTTGGAAAATTATTTCTGATAGCGACTAGCGCAGATAAATTGATTTTGCGGCCGTGGGATTATGTGGCATATTTGCGTGGAATTTTCTCATTTTTACCGATGGTGCAGTTTTCGCTGACGGATGATGACCACCCGAGATGAAATTTCGATTTATCTCCTGCAGGTTTATTTTATAGTTTTTAAAGTTTTGTGGAAGTTGGCTTCTACCAAACCTCTTGAAATTTTCAGTCTGCCCCATTTTGAGGTCTTGTCGAAGAATGATTGGTCATCCCTCATATTCGGAACAGTTTCCAGATCTGCCAACGTTCAACAAATTATAGAAAATCGATAATTGATCATAATGATTTGCTTTTCCTTCATGTGAAAGCTTTTCTTGCGATCTTTCGATTGATGTATAGACTTGCTGTACATTTTTACGTTTTATATCAAGTTTTTAAAGAAAAACATTGACCCTTGAAATCCACAAATTCGGAACACTTTTTTCTTACGATGTAAACAAACTTTTTTTTTCCCTCCAGGAGTACATATTTTTTTACAAAAAAATGACTTCACACTCTGAAACCAATAAAACTCAAGCTAAATGATGTTTTAAACATGGTCTGATACCTTTTTTTGTGAAAATATCAATTAAATTCAGGTGTTCCACAATTGTGGGAGGCACAATAACATCCCACAATTATGGAACAGGCAATTTGGAGGCAGTGTTTTGCTGCCCTGAATAAAATAGTCTTGAAATGAGGTTTTTTGTTCAAAAAGTATTATTTTTACTAGTGAAATAGCAAGAGAATGTCCAAATAAAGGTCCTAAAAAAAGGAGGGACGACAGAAAAGTTGCATTTTGCATCCTATTGACAAATTACCACAAAAGTGTTCCGAATTTGTGGGTGTTCCGAATATGTGGGATGACTGTATGCTTCATATAAAATTTCAAAAATAAAAATAAAATATATTGACAATGAATTCAACGAAAAAGTTTTTCTTTGGCTCGGGAAACTGCGAAAAATTGCACCGATTGATCCTTGAACTAAGCCAATGACGCACCGCGTGCAATATCGCCATGCTCGAATTATCTTGGATTGACACTTTGCCGATCTCATTGCGAATGCCCAAGGAACGGCCCTACCCGTTCGACAGCAAATCTCCAAAGTGCTCAACAGTTTTATACCGTACCCGAGTCACTCAACTAGGCCAGCACTCGTTGAACGCATCATGCACCCAAACCTCGAATGGGCAAACATGTATTGGTGAATGCGGGTTTCGTAGTTCTCTAGGTAGGTAAAAAGCGCGCGAAAAGATGATGGTGAGTGCCCTCTTTTGTTCGGCTGTCATTCAGTTTTAGTTTGAATCATTTCATTCACGGTGTTTATCGTCTTTTTTTTTGGCTGATAAAAGTTCAAATTTAAGGGTGTATTCGTGAGTTTATTATTCCCAAAAATGCCTAACTGCGTGGAATCAGAAACGTGAGTTCATTCAAAATATGCCACTAGTGGATATTTAAGACAATATAGTTGAATCTTGATTTAAAATATTGTGGTAGTTCTTCTTTATGCTTATACTTTTAATTTTAACAAAAAAATAGCGACTATCTGCGATTTGCATCGAGTTTTGGCCATGCCTAATTTATTTTATGAACCGTTAACTTGAGATAACAGTCTAAACAGGGATAGTTGTATAAGGGCACTGAACGATGCACATTAGGGTGGTCCAAATCCGGGCTAACCCCTGAAATCAAAGATTGACCCTTCACTTGGTTAAATTTAAAATTTGGGCTCATTTTGACCACGGAAAACCCTCCCTCTAATCGCTTGAAGTTTGTATGGAAAAAATCGTCATAATGTATGGAGAAAAGCAACTGTTTCAGTGTTTTACCTGTGGATGGCGCAATAGTCGTCCAATCTTTATCAATTCTCAGATGTAGGATATTCATTAAATTTTGAACAACTTTTCTGAAGACATCGTATTTTTAGGATTTTTTGCTGAAAAGTTATTAGCTTCTGAAAAGGACCCTTTTTGTTCGAGCGGCTCAAAGGGGCTACCTGAGCAATTCTCTACCAAAACCGGAAATGGATTTTGTTTGTATTTTTTTATTTGGCTCAAACTTTGTGGGGGCCTTCCATATGACCAAATAAGCTATTTTGCGTCATTGGTTCACCCATACAAGTCTCCATACAATTTTGGCTGCTGTCCATACAAAAATGGTATGTACAGCATGTAAAAAAAGTATTTACACCCCTTGGGCACTATGCACATTTTGTGATGAAACATGTAAACAATTTAAAGTTTGACAGAAACCTAGTACTACGTTTTGTTCAGAAACTCATGCCGAACATCTTGCTACAAAAAGCTCATGAAAAGATGGTTTCTATATAAAGTTATATAACAAATACTATTACAAAAATAAAAAAAAGATGCAAAAAAGTTTGTACACCTTTCGATAAACTAACATAAATAAAGTTATTTGTTGACAAATCACCATGAATCCAGTCTTCCAACTCCAAATAGGCATCCTTGATTGATTGAAAAAATAATTTGGATTGAATATAAAGTTTACTAACTACTTAGTATAAAAGTTTATATAACTCTGGAAATTCTATATAAAACTTTTCTAAACTTTATTTTGCAAACTTTTAATTCAACTAAATGTCAATATATTACCATAGAATTGCTAAATAAACATTTTGGAGTGGGTAAAACACCGTTTTGGGGGTATTTGTATCGATAGAATAGATTTTTCGTTGGAATTTCGTACCAACCCATTACGTCGTAGGAAAATCCGCCGGCATCCAAACCGGTCCACGATTCACAAGTCAACCTATGTGGCATCGGAAAGGGCATAACATTTCCGATCTTTTGATACCCAAACATCTAGGTTTTCTATAAAATCCACGTTTTTGGGCAAAAAGTATGTTTGTTCCATGATAACAAAAATTACGAAATTCCATACATTTTTGGCAGGTTGCTCAAACGAAACCATAACAACGTTTTTACCTAGGTATTTAAAAACGTGGGTTTTATAGAAACCCTAGATGTTTGGGTATCAACAGATCGTAAATTTCCTTTCCGATGGCATATAGGTTGACTTGTGAATCGTGGACCGGTTCGGATGCCGGTCGATTTTCTGACGACGTAATTCCGGGTTGGTACGAAATTCTAACGAAAAATTTATTCTATCGATACAAAGACCCCCAAAACGGTGTTATACCCACTCCAAAATGTTTATTTAGCAATTCTATGGTAAAATATTGATATTTAGTTAAATTAAAAGTTTGCATAATTCAGTTTGGATAAGTTTTATATAGAACTTAAAGAGTTTTATAAACTTTTAAATGCAAAAGAGGCGTTATACATGGTGTATAATAATTTAGTCCCAAATAGATCAAAAATGTTTCGTTTGAAAGTTAGAGGAGTTGTAGATAACCTTTGTGAGATTTGTAATGATGTTGACAGCACAGAACACAGGATAAAAAATTGTAAAAATACCAGGCCTGTTTGGAAATAGGTGGAAGAGATTATTAGCAAGAGATTGAAGTTAGTAGTAGAAGATCCAGAAGAAATTATGCAAATGAGTATAGTAACATCAATGAAAAGAAAAGCATGTTTATGGCTAGTAGCAGAACCCGATCAGACGGTAATAACTAAATTCATGCCATATCAATAACAAATACTGTTAAAATAACAGAAAATGTTATGGAATATTCTTGGAAAATCCATTTTTGCATCAGACTTTAATAACAGTTTATGTTATCTTAACAAAATTTGTTATTGGTCTAATATTGGTTGAAAGCCAAAACAACTTGGGAATAACATTTGTTGTAATGGAGACATAACTCCAACTGTTATTGGGATGATCGGATTAGTTGTTAAAATAACAAAAAATAATAACAAAGATTTGTTCGAAGAATAACGTAAAATGTTATAAGTCTGTAATTACAATAACAATCTAATAACTAAAAATCATAACGACGAATAACAAATCCTGTTATAAATAACATAAAATGTTATTGGCCTAGTATTTTCAAATAACAAAGAATGTTATTCCCAAGTTATTTCCGTCTGCTCGGGAAGTAATTTGTTTTAATCTTAAAAATTCCAAGAACGCAACAGTAAAGGACTTTCAGCACCACATTAGAAAAATCAGACGGAACTTTCGAGAAGTTTTCAAGAAACATTTTGGGAATCTGCTAAACATTTGCTAAGATCGCTGTTTTTTGTAAAATACCTCCGTAAAATAAAGACAATAAAAAAAAAGTAGTTAGTAAACTTTATATTCAATCCAAATTATTCTTTTATTCAGTCAAGGATGCCTATTTGAAGTTGGGAGACTGGATTTATGGTGATTTGTCAACAAATAACTTTATTTATGTTAATTTTTCGAAAGGTGTACAATCTTTATTGCACCTTTTTTTATTTTTGTAATAGTATTTGTTATATAACTTTTATAGAAATCATCTTTCCATGAGCTTTTTGTAGCAAAATGTTCGGCATGAGTTTCTGAACAAAACGTAGTACTAGATTTCTGTCAAACTTTAAATTGTTTACATGTTTCATAACAAAATGTGTATTGTGCCCAAGGGGTGTAAATACTTTTTTTACATACTGTAAATATTCAAACAACTGTAACATTTGTGTGAATTTTCTGATCAATTTGGTGTCTTCGGCAAAGTTGTAGGTATTGTTGAGGACTTTTGAGAAAAAAATAGGCACACGGAAAAAAATTGCTGATTTTTTAATCAACTTTTTTTTCACTAAAACTCAATTTCCCAAAATGTGTATTTTTTGTTTTTCGAGATTTTTGATATGTTTTAGGGGACAAAAATCCGCAACTTTTGAGCCATAGAGAAACATGGTAAAAAAATCTGCCACCGAGTTATGAATTTTTGAAAAAATAGTGATTTTTGAAAAAAAAAACGATGTGCAAAAACAAATTTGACATTATTTTTTAATGCAAAATTGAATTTGCAATCGAAAAGTACTTTACAGATTTTTTGATAAAGGGCATTTGATATTTGCAGTTTTTTGACCATTTCAATTTTTTTTTAAGTTCAAAAAATTTGCTGTAAAATGTCTAAGAGACATTGAAGATTGGACCTCGGGTTGCTGAGATAGATCCGCTTTAAGAAAAAAGAAACACGAAAATTGAAGTTTTCTTAATGTCACCAAAACAACCCACCATTTTCTAATGACGATATCTCAGCAACTAATGGTCCGATTTTGAATGTTAATGCATGAAACTTTTGTAAAATTCTCTGATCTCTTCGAAATATATATTTTGAATTTTTTTAAATCAAGACTAACATTTTAAATGGGCGTAATTGAATGTTTGGCCCTTAATTTTTTTAAAAGGATTTGCAACAACTTTTGAACTATTTTAATAATCAAATTTCTTCAAATTTTGTTTCGGACAGTAAAATTAATTATGGAAAGAATAATTAAATATTTAAATCTTTTTCAATGTAATTTATTTTTCTTTATTAAAGATTTATTTAATTCATTCAAATAAATTAGGCCATTGCCAATTTTAATGCGTTTTTTAGTTTCTATTTCATTCATACCACCACCCGTCTTACCCTCAGATCCATACAGTATGGCCCATAAAAAAATGCGACATGTGCATTTTTTCACAGAAAAAGTGGTGCCATTCTTAAATTTATTTAACAATCTGATTTTTTGTGTATTATGGTGTTAGTTTAGTATGTTTTGAAGATATCGTCATGATAATTTTTTGCAGTTCACCAAAACTGTGTACAGACGGTCTACAATTATGAATGTGTTTTTGGAACAATATTTACCCTAATTAAATAATTTATATTTCAAAAACGAAACAGTTTAAAATATCCAACAATGTGCCGAAAGCATCATTAGAAGTCCTTCTTAAATACGCCCAATCAAGAAAGTTTTTTAATTTTGTTAAAATTGATAATTTGTGTGAAAAATGCCATTTTGGCTATTATTTTGTGTGATTCTGTCAAAATAAATCAATAATCAAAAACCGTTGTCGATGGCTCTATATTGTTAAAAGTCACATCAGAGCATCTGTTAGTATCAATTATCATCATTTGTAGCATTTGTTTTTTTTCGTTGAAACTTTGCAGGCTCCAAAAAATCCCAAAAATTGATGCATTTTCAGAATCGGGATATTTTTGAAAAGTTCACTATTTTACTATAACTAGTAAATAGAATGCGTCAAATTCGGTGGAACTAACTCTAAAACTCTCAAAAACAGTAACCTTAAAGGCTGTATACTTTTTAGTCCATAAAAATACCATATTAGGCTATCCAGATCGACCAACATGAAAAAAGTATGTTTTTCTTTATATGGCCTGGGCGTAGAGCAAATTGGAAAATTATAGATTTCAATGAGCTGTAACTTATTTTATGCTAAGGGAATGGTTTTAAAGTCATTGATTGTTTGTTTTGAACCTATTAAACATGTTCACATGCTACACACATCATTAATAGTAAAAATAGTCCCGATTTACCCCTAATAACAAAGTCGCATTTTTTTATGGGCCATACTGTAAATGTCCTATTATAAATATTTTTCTGTAATGCTATTGGCAGATCTGTTTGTTCTCGAATGCCAAAATACGACTCGTGCTAAAAAAATCATGTACCTTGTTGCATAAACTACTATTTTACAATTTAGATATGAAAAGTTCTATTAAGGGTGCACATCAAACAAGGAAGTTGTTGTCTTCCTATTCCAAAATGTTTAAACTAACTGACCCAAATCTGCAACCTGCTCGTAAAAAAAGTTAAATCTTGTTGTAAATAATTTTGTGTGCAGTTCTTTACGGGAACAATAAAAAATTGTTTCGATAGTTCCCGTAGTTTTCAATTTACTAAAATGTGTGTAACCAAAATCTCAGAGCATAAATCTCTAGTTGATGTGCACCGTTAATACAAACTAATATGAATAAGTTCGTTCTGATCTTCAGAGATAATTATACGCCTGAGGTTTTAAAACAAGTTGAGGATGGCATAACTGAAATAAATAATCAAATTAATCTCATAAAATTGTCACACAGTCAAAGCACAATTATATAACCTAACTGTGTCTCTAAAATTAAGCTCTGAATTCCTTATTTCCCTGTAAAGGTAAACCCTGCTAGAATAGAATAGGACGGTCCGTTTCCTCCTACCTCGTCAAAGTTTGAACGCTTAATAAACTCATCAAATTAGCCATCCTGGTGGCAAAACTCATCCATCAGAACATTATGGTGCCAATAAAAAACCAATCAAAATATTAGTATACCTTTCAAGTTTATTTTTAAAAGTACTTAGCACAGTGCAACATTGTATAAATATTGACCCAGCTGTGTTTACATTTCATCTACTCTCGATGGTGACCAGTGTCGGGTGGTTGAGTGGGAGAGGGTGGAAGGTTATACCGTTTTTGGAGGTCCATGACGATGGAAGCATGCGATGCTGGGAAAACTTTTTTACGGCAATTTTATGTCGTTCTTATGAGTAGGGGAACAGCATCTAATGTTACCATATCAGCACTTTGACGTTCAATTACAGCTCATAAAATGCGTTTTCAATAGAAATCGAGCGATAAACAGTTGTTTGAATAGTGAAAATCAGCTAATTGGGTGGAGTTGGGAGCGAGTGCATAACCTGCTAAACATACGAGAATGTCCCCTAACAACCGTAAAGTTGTAAATCAATTTGGAGAGGAGTGTTATTGAGATGTTCAACAGAGAGTTGTTAATCAATTTGCAGTTTGATAAATAAACACCTTGGTTTCGATTATAGCTGTGACCTTAGTTGTGAATTGATTACTAGAAAATGGGGAATTTCTGAAAGCATTTTAATAAAATTAAGTTTCCTAACTTCTACGATTTGTGGTTCCAGGGAAATCGTAGTTTTAATATAAAAGTTTTTCACACAAAAGTCATTTCATGTCAACTGGCTACATATTTGAACTCACCCATTTGGACTAAACTATAAGGGATCAATAGTAAAAATAAATCCCATGTTTGGTATCTATTGTATCGTTGGCCCAAGTTCTTTTTTGATTTTTTTTTAACTTTTTTTCTTTTACACGATTGCGACGCATAATTAAACTTTGAAATTTGTGATGTATTTAGTATACGGCTAAGTAAGCTATAAGCCAAAATCGAGCTACATTACTCATGAAGAACACTCCCTCGAAGTGTCCTTCCTTGTCAATCGAAATCAATAAAATTCCCACACATTCCGCGACATCAATATCCCGCAAAAATATGTTTTTCGCCAGCCAAACACGCCTATCATCGTGCATTTCTACGCCAATTTTTCCGATCGCTGATTAATTAACTTATTAATCTGTGACGTTCCGTATGCCACCACGGCTAGTAAAATTGACGCAAAAGTAAATACTAAAAATAAAATAGAGAGAGAGAGAGTGAGAGATACTACCAACATCAATACCCTAGTGGCGATTGAACGCGCCCGAGGATGCCCCATGTCCAGCAGCCGCTTCTCAAAGTGCATCCTTATCTCCGGGCCGTTCTTGGCAACCCTGCCCTGTCCGATGGCCAGCAATAGTTACGGCTTGTAGCAACAGCAGTCATTCACAATATTGAAACATTCGAACTGATTAATAAGTTCGCATACAGTCGCACGATCGGGTTGTCCCGCTCTGGCACGTTGATCGGCCAGATATCGGCCGAGAAATTGCTATTTTTGCGCAATTCCGCGATCGGCGCGTCAGAACTATGATCGTGGCCAGATCCTTACCAGTAACGGCTTGCGGCGGAATCGAGCTAACCATTCGTCTCAGTTGCAGCGCATCTTTCGTGGACATTCGACGGCAATCACCGTCCCTGGAAGAACACCACTCGATCGAGGATCGCAACGGCCGCCAACAGCAGTCGCCAACGTTCGCCAACGGTTCTCCGCCCAACCAGGATCAGTGTTCCGCGAGCAGCCTTCGCCAACGGTTCAACCAGCTAGTGCAAAGTGTGGTAGTTCAGCCCGAGAAGAAGATGATCGGTACGGCCAAGATTCTGTCCGGCGTGGAAATAGCCAAGTGAGTGAACGGGATCAGTGAATCCCTGTGGTGGAAGTGAATCCTATATCTTACCCTTCCCTCGTTCTTCGTCAACTCCTTTTTGTAGAGAAATCCGCGACAAGTTGCGGAAAGAAGTGAGTGATATCCGGAACAAGATCCCGACGCTGGTGCCCGGGCTGGCGATCGTACAGGTCGGCGGCCGCGAGGACTCCAACGTGTACATCCGGATGAAGGTGAAGGCCGCCGAGGAGATCGGCATCTACGCCGAGCACGTGCAGCTGCCGCGGTCGACGACGCAGGACGAGCTTCTGGCGACGGTGAGTTGTTGAGTTGAGCGAGCGGGCATTAAATATCGAATGAACTTGAGTACAGGAAATCTGGAGTTTTTTGTTGAAAAGGTCCAATAAACCTAATTTCTAATTTTTGCATTTTGGGTGTTTTTGAAAATATTTAGGGCGCCAAAATCAATTGTATGAATTTTTCTACCAAAGTGTTTTTGAAAATTCATATTTACTTAATGCTAAATTTGGAGCCTAGCATTTCAAAAGGGCACATAGCAATGACAGTTTACATAAGGTGTGAAAGGGACACACTCTTGGTAAAAAAGAGTTATGTGCCCTAATGAAATGGCAAGCACGATTTATCTTTTCATCGAAGAAGGGGCACTCAAGTGGCAGAAGGTTCAAGGAGTTCTAGAAGAGCTTCTCAAAATAAATACAACATTGAAGTTTGGACCGTTGTATAATGAAGTTTAAGTCATACCTCCCAGACTAAAAATTTGTCCAACTGACCGATTCTTGGGCTCCTTTTCTAAAAATTCCCAAGTTTTTTTCAGCGTTTTGGCTGTAGTGGCACAATTAAAGAAGAAACCCCCCAATGTTATTACATATTTAAAAAGATAATTGATTTTCCAACATAAAAATGACATGCATAATGATCAATATTATACCTGTGCTTCTCCTGAAATGAAAATGTAGCGTGACGGGACAACATCGTAAAACTGGAATTTAAAAAGGCACACCAAAAAAATCGACACAGTTACACAGTTGCCAGATTGTTTTTTTTTTTAAACTTTTGCTCTTCTACACATTATCACAAATTGAAAAACCAATCTTTTGCTCCTTGAACTGAAAGATTTGGTTGAGATTTGAGTTTTTGCCAGCCATTTCTTTTCGGGACGGGACAACGAAAGGAGCAGATCTATGAAAAAAAAAAACTCCGCTCCCATTCAATGACTTGCCGACCTTATTTGGTATTTTTGGCATTTCAGATAAGAAAACGCATTTAAAGCACATTGAAATTATAAGATCATAATTAAAATAAAATTTTTCATATAAAAAATCACATTGAAAATTGAAAAAAGTGACATTTAGGTGTAGCTTCGCTAAGAATCGGTCAACTATATGTTAATTTCACGTTAATTTGGCTGTGAATCACAATCAGTCAAATTGTGAAAAAATTGTGGTTATATTTTGTGCTTCTTTGAAATAGGAATTATTTCAACATTAAAACATTTACCTTTCTGTTGAAATTTTGACATTCTCGAGTCTAAAAAATATGCCTTTGAAATATTTCCAGCACGATTTTGCACGCTGGATTTTGAATGATCTTGAATTGCTTTTGACGAAATTTAATTCTGCCGCTGCATGTTAAATAGTAGTTTATGCAACAAGTTGCAAAAAGAAGATTTTTTCAGCACGAGTCGTATATTTATCCAACGAGGTTTACCTTTTTTTTCGATAAAATTTTTGTTTTTGTCAGATCTTAGATTTTTTGAAAACTAATGTTTGCAAAACAACTGAACTAGTGTAAAATGCATTTTAAAACACTTTTTTCATTTAAATGTGAAGACTATGGCTTGTTATTTAAATTTTTATATTTTTTTTATTTTTTTGCCCCCCCCCCCCTTGACCTCGGCCAGGGCCGAGGGACAATTTTTAAATATTTGCATCGGCCTTACAACATTTTTTGCAATTCCGAAAAACGCTTATTTAATGGAATTTTATGTCAAACATTCATGTGTTTAGTAAATTCATCGTTCAAAACAAAAAAAAAATCAAAAATGTTACTTTTCGATACTAGTGCTGAAAAGTTCAACTTTTCAGCACCCATTTCAGTGCTGAAAAGTAGAACTTTTCAGCACTGTTATTGAAAGGTATTAATTTTTCATTCTGTTATTTTTGATAGGGAAAAGTAGCCCGTTTCGTTTCTCCAGAAGGGCAGGAAAAGTTGACAGTTTCACAGTGGAATTGCAAAAAAATATATTACGATGCCTAAGCTTGCTAGGAATTAACTTCAATTTATCAAATGCTTGTAAATTTGGGAGGGGCGCAAAATTGGCGTTTCGCCAAGGGCGCCGTGGACTCAACTGACGGCTCTGGTTACTTCAATTCCCCTTATCTCGGAAAAACCCAAAAACATCGAGACCATTCGTTTTTCTTAGATTTGTAAAGATGTCTTGATGATTCTAGAATTTAGCAGAACTCGATCTGATCAAATCTGTAATTCTGAGATCAAAAACATCGTTCGACTGGTTGAGTTATGGTCGAGATCCAGCGATTCGGAGTGACCCTCCCAAATTTTTTATTTTTTTATCCGATTTTTTTTTTAATTTTTAAATTTTTTTTTTCTGCCATGAATAGAGTGAATCGTGGATTTAAAATAATTGAATACTTAGAATCCGTAAGTGAACAAGATTTGAACACTTAATAGAAAGAAAACTTTTCATTCGATAACAAAAAAAAAATCCAAAAAATAAGGTTCCAACTTTAATCAACATTCTTACACTTAAATTAATACAAAAATCTCTTTTTTTTTCTTCACAACTAAATTTTATTAGGTCTTTTTAGGTGCTGCGACCAGGTTATCAAACAAAAATTTCTTTGTGAAGCCAAAAGAAACAATCTTTCGAGATATTTTCAAAAATATGTTGTTGAAAAAATAAATTAATAATTTATTCAGAATTTTGTTTCTACGAAATACTCCGTAGTCTGTATTAGCCTGACTTAAAAGCAACTAGTCGACGTCGTCGTGTTATCTTGTCGCAACCTACAGTAGTACAGAATTTGCAAGAATTTTAACATTGGAAACATGAGACAAAATTTCGCCTATTTCAACTGTTTTGTGTAATGATTCCGCGAGGACGACCGTGCACATGGTTGATGGTTTAAATCATACATTTTTTATGGGAATTGATGCTGGGGACATTTTTCCTGAAGCACGCAAAGTGATTGGAAGTAAAGGAAAAGTGTAAAGGTTTTATTAGAAATTTTGGAAATTTTATATTGTAGCTGCGCACCCTCTTTCCCGAAACCCGCTATGTTTTTGATAAAATCATCGGATTTTAACTGAATCAACATGCTGTACTAGGGGAAATCTACCCATTTTAATCCTAATAAGCGGTCGTGTTTGAATGATGCTGGATAATCTAGAGTCTCCCTTGAATTTTACTAAAACCAAGTACACCAACGAGTAGAGCAAGTTTTTGTGAACATTTCTGTTTATTTTCACTTTCACTAAAAGTTATTCTATTTCTTTACCAAGCATTTAACAAAAAAAATTCCCAAGGGTATTCTAATCGAGGCGAATGCGAATGGGCCACGCCCATTTTTCTAATATCGGCTTAGTTCTTTTTTCTTCCAACACTCTGTCGAGTGTTGCCATTTGCGCTGACAGTTCAAACGAACACTCACGAAAAGTGGCATTTATAGGGAAAGTTTCCTGGCATCGCTGGCTGTGCTGCTGGTGGTGTTGACGGCCAGCCTTTGTTCTTTTTTGCCTTCGTCTCTCGCTCGGTTTTCTTCAGCCTTCGATTGGAATGCAAAGTGAAAATTGAAACGTCAAACGACTTGGCGCGTTTTTTTTTTATGGCGCTTGCTAATTTATTACATTTTTCGGGTTTATTCATCAAGTGAGTGCCTTACATATGATCAAAAGAACATGTTGCCGGTAGTTGGAAGCAATTCCATATCTTAAGCGCCGTGAAAAAGTAAGCGAAAGTGAAAGGTTAATTTTGGCGATATTCATTAAGCGTTTGGGGGATTCTCGTGTGTGTCACTGTGTGTGCCAACAAAATGATGAGAAGTGGTCTCGCAAAATACAAATTATGATCAAAAGTGCATTAAATGTGATCTTTTTGGCCAGTAAGTGGCATACATTTGCGTGCTTACTCGAGGCGGTGCTGTTGCTGGTAAGTTTATAGACAAAATATTATTTTTGGAGCTTTAATCTAGCATCAAACTCTCCATATGACGAAGATAGGTGTTTGATTGGAAAGGGTAGATTTCCCCTAAATTCTGTTTGAGAGCTTGTTTATTTACAGTTACAGGTTCCTTTTAAAACACATTTCTGATTTCCTACATGTATGTGACCCCTCAAGAATTTATAACAAGATACTTCCACCGAATATATATCACCCCCTCTCCCTTTAGAATGTGTGTTGTTGCATTTTGCTAGTCTGAATGATATTCCGCAAATTTGAAAGTATTCTATCCACTAAAAAAATATACATTCAGAAAATACGTCTTCTAAAGTTTCGGATGGAGGTCAATCATAATCATTTGCTTTTTTTCTAAAATAATTGAATTCATCAGAGTCAACTAATCGCACAATGAGGCGTTTAAAATCGTAACATAAATAAGCCCTTTGCAGAACTGCATATTCCCCATCACTATGATGAATGGCCCCGTTGATGGGCCGTTTGGTTTTGATTCGTCACACCCTAAATACTTACTTCCATTCCACATGTAAACCGCCGTGTTTCTACTTTGCGGTAATTTCACACCTCGCAGAAGCATGACATCTCCGCGGGCCCTCAATTTGCGACAGATTTCTGCCAACAGGAATGAAATTAAAAAAAAAAAAACAGCCAGAAGCGACGACAGCGAGTTATGTTGGCGAATTAATTAAGAAGTGACATGTGCTAGGTGCGGTGCGATGAGTTGAAGACGGCTGGTCCAGCGCAAATTTGGACTGTGTGATGGTGGGGTGTGCTCTCGTGGTGGCCAATTGCAACAAAATTGTAGAATTTAATTGATCGTGCCGACGAGTTTGAGGGGGGAGGGGAAGGTATTTTTTTATCGTAAATTTCGTTTTGAGACAGGAAAATCGTACTGGCGTACTCTTAGAAAACGCTACTTACTTTTGATGATTTATGCGAAAGGGGTCAAATCGAGTGCGGGACAGCTTTGCAGTTGGGGCTGTTTATTATTTCGGGGGAAGAGATGAAAGTTGTTTTTTCTCTCCCTTGCTGGAATTTTGCTGAATACTGATGGTGATTGCAGTGGAAGGTTCAACGATTTTGGGAAGCATGCATAATTAATTTTGATTTGTGTTCCGGAAAGTAGCGCTTGCAGGACAAGTCTAACAGATTGAACAACATTGTAGCAACTCAACTCAGAATACAGCTACCGTCAATAGTTTATCAGTGTCTTGTTACTTTCAAATGAATCTACAAAAGCTCCTGTACGAAAAGACGCATATATTGATGTTTTTCAGATAGATCAAAAATTGCTTGCTAGTTAAAATCACTTTTTGAAAGCTATAATTCATGACCATAGAAGAATATAGAAGAACTTGTTTGGCATTACGCTAATCTTTAGAGCTCCCGAAGATCCTTAGAAGTAATATTGAAAACCAAGTGAGATATAGCATAATAACCTTCAAAGGAATCTAAAAATATCGCTAAAATCGTTTTCTACACATTATTCATACCAAAAACAAGAGGTTTTTACCTGGCAACAAGCATAGCATTACTTTAAACGAAAATGCCATTTAGAACTAGCTGAGTGCCGTTAAGAAGAGCTCTTAGTGCCGATGCAGACCGCAAAGGCATTTTTTTCTGGTTGAAACGGGAAAAATATTTTTGAAATCCCAAGATCAAATGCCAAACAAGTATTTGTCATGTTATTCAAGCTGAAAATCATCAAATCAGCTCAATACTATTCATTACTGATAATCTACACTTTAATCTAAACAAAGCATAGAAGTTTTATAATAGTTTGCAAGGCTTTTTGTTTGTTCTTTGTTGTGCTTTGGTTTCTAATCTAATTTCTTTTCTAATGCGATTATATATTTAAAATTATTTTAGGGGAAATATACCCTTTCTAATCAAACACCTATCTTCGTCCTATGGAGAGTTTGATGCTCGATTAAAGCTCCAAAAATACTACATAGTCTATATACTTACCAGAAACGGCACCGCCTCGAGTAAGCACGCAAATTTATGCCATTTACTGGCAATAAAATCAAATTTAATGCACTTTTGATCATAATTTCTATTTTGCGAGACCATTTCTCATCATTTTGGTGGCACACACATCCACACGCAAGATCAGAGGTTAACTGCTTAACGAAAGTCGCCATCAATATCTTTTCACTTGCGCTAACGATTTCAAAGCGCTTAAGATATAAAATTGCTTCCAACTACCGGCAACATGTTCTTTTGCACATTAGTTAGTCACTCACTTGAAAAATAATCCCGATACATGTAAATAATTTACAAGCGCCATAAAAAAAAAACAAACGCGCTTAGTCTTCTGACGTTTGAATTTTGACTACCCATTCCAATCGAAGGCTGAAGAAAACCGAGCGAGGAGCGAAGGCAAATAAAGAACAAAGGGTGGCCACCAACACCACCAACATGCTGGTGCAGCGCCTGTTGGAGTGAGCAAGTGCTGCCAGGAAACTTTCGCTATAAATGCTACTTTTCGTGAGTGTTCGCTTAAAATTTCATCAATTTTGGCAGCACTAAGCAGACCCAAAAGAGCGCTGGAAGAAAAAAAGAACTAAGCTAAAAATAGAAAAATGGGCGTGGCCCAATGCACTCGACTGATTAGAATGCATTTTTGAAATATTTTTCTAAAATGCTTGTAAAAGGAATAGCATAACTTTTAATAAAAGTTAAAATAAACAGGAATGTTCACAAAAAGTTGCTCTACTCGTTAGTGTACTTGGTTTTAATGAATTTCTAGGAACAATCCAGATTATCCAGTATCATTCAAACACGACCGCTTATTAGGCTTAAAATGGGCCTATTTCTCCTGGCATGACATGACAAGAATTTTCTCATAAACTTTTTAAATGTTTAAAATTACAAATAAAAAGACAACAAACAGAATTATAGATGCCGATGTTGAATTTTTGATAAGTTTACAAATTCATGTTTTATATAAAGAATATTTTACATCTTAAATCGCTACCGCCAACTGAGGAAAATGGGGACTTCAGTCTAAATAGGTTCAGGAGATTTTAAAGCAACTAATTTGGAGATCGGTGTACTTATTGTTTTCTTTTATTCCTGTTTTAATCGAAATCAATAAGAAAACAACATATTATGCAAAGAACACTAAACAGGTGTCGTGATTCAATACATTCGTCTGGATTTGCCTGAGATGTTTCATGAAAAATAATTTAAATCATGAATAAATTTTTGAAAAATTATAAAATTATTAAGAAAATATCTAATGCGCTAGGCATTTCCCGGCTCGATACATTTTTAACAATTTTTCTTTCTATGTCAAATTAATGCTGATATCTAGAGTTTTTTTTCTGAAAAGGTTCTATAAACATGTGAGACACAAAAGCTTATAGGACCTTAAGGTGAAGCCGTTGATCATTTTCGAAGAAAATTGATCATCACTATAAAATATTCTGTATTAAATTCAATTTAACGAATTTCAGCACCAAAATGAATCAGCATGTGCCGGTTGTTCCCATCTTGAAGCCATTGAAGGAATTTTTGATCTAAATCAATTGTGCTTCAAAATTTATATAATTTTGTGGCACAGTCATTGACGTCCTAGTTGGCAATTATTGATTAATGACGATTTCCATAACTTTACCAGGAATGGGCTAATCGTTACCAAAAGGAATCAGCATGTGTAAAGCACTATTCTAAACAATTTGTTGAAGGAATTTTGTCAAAATATTGAAAGCGACGCAAAAATTATATCTTTGAACGAAAAATCATGACAATGATGGAAGTCTTCACGTTAACAAAACCCTGGATATATGCTTAATATTTTTTATCGTTTTTCATCGATTTCCACAAAAAACACCCTGAATCTCCAGACCAAAATTTGATATTTTTTTCAAATTTCGGGAATTCCCGGGACAAAATGTAAAAAAAAACCAGGGGATTCGGGAATTCCCTGTTTTGGAGAAATCCCGGGAATTCCCGAGATGGACGCACTAATCGGTTTACAGAACGATGCAAAATGACTCAGCTATGGGAGGGAATCATGGCAACGTCCAGCAAACAAAAACAATCAAATGTCAAACACCCTTCAATGCTTCGTTTCGCAAGCCATGAGAAAGTGAAATTATTGACAATTGGAAGAGATTTTTAAGGATAACTGAATCCATGGGACCGTCGCGGAAAGATCCTTCAAGCAAGAGAAAATATTGAGTAATGGAGAGATTCGAATGCAGTTTGAAGGATGATGTATTAGCGTGATGCCTTCAAGTTTTGTATCATTTCCGGCATTGTTTTGTGAAAAAGTTTCAGTTTTTGTTATAGGTACCCCATCGGAATCCGGCTTATCTCCGGTAAAAATGATCCATATTTGTCCTCATCTAACAAATTATTATAAGATTTTAAAGAAAAAATATTGGTCAAAAGACTACCCGAGCGTTTGAGTTTTCAAAAAAGTTCTGATCTACCTGAATATTTAATTTTATGATGCCAAACTGTACTACCGTATAATGTTATGCTACAAGTTTATATGATTATTTCTCGAAAAAATATATCTAGTGACAAAAACAAGGGGAGCACTTTGCCCCAGGGGATTTTCGGATATTTTTTTGTATCGTCTCTACCACCTTTTCCGCTTGTTAACAAAATTAAATAAAAAATAATTGAATTAAAAATTTATGCATTTTACAAGGTTCGACTAGATTGTCTATTCATTTTGAGAGAAAAATCATATTGTTCTAGCTAATTTAAGCTTATAGTGCTAAAAAGTGCAGGTGCCCACTGTCGTACTCTCAAAAAGTAAAGTAATTTAAATTACCTCAACTGAATTTCAGATTACCCGACTCAATGAAGATCCCAACTTTCACGGTATCATCGTCCAGATGCCCCTGGAGTCGGACAACCCGATCGACTCGCACCTGATCACGGATGCCGTGTCTCCCGACAAGGACGTTGATGGGTAAGTTGTCGTTGATTTGCACCTCGGAGCTACAGCTATGATTGTGCGTGCATACTTTTCCAACAGTTTGAATACCGTCAACGAGGGTCGCGTCGCCGTCGGGGACCTCAGCGGCTTTCTGCCGTGCACGCCGAACGGCTGCATGGAGCTGATCCGGCGCACGGGCATTCCGATCGCTGGCTCCAACGCGGTCATCATCGGCCGCAGCAAGATCGTCGGCACGCCGATGGCCGAGCTACTCAAGTGGGCGGACGCCACCGTCACGGTGTGCCACTCCAAGACCAAGAATCTGAACATGATGGTAAGGTTGGCGGTTTGAAGTGTTTTCAGAACGAGATTCTTTTATGAAATTGATTCATTTGCATGAAATTTACTGAGATAAAATTTACTTTCAGTGTTTAATATCAAACAGGGATTTTGAGTGATTTTTATCATGTCATTTTTTTCTTCTTCATAACAAAGTTTAGACGTAGTTAGAATTGTTCCAAATAAATATTGTTTTGAAGTTTGCAAATAGTTTTAAACATAAACCAGTAACTTATGTTGTCTATCCATGACCCTTAATAGATCAAGAAAGCCGACATTCTGGTGGTGGCCGTTGGCAAGCCGGAAATGGTTCGCGGTGCCTGGGTTAAGCCAAGTGCGGTCGTGATCGATTGCGGCATCAACTCGATTCCAGGTGAGTGAAATTGCGAAGAGCTCTCGTTAGTGAATAAGAGTAGCTATTGCCGAGCAGAGGGGTATGACCGGGTTAGCAGGTCATCATCTGCGAAATAAAATTATACAAATAAACAACTCTCGCTTGGAGGTTGTTGCGTCGCGCGAAACGTTCGGTTATCAACAGAAAAAAGTTGTCTGTAGTTATGGCATTGAAAATGTCTTGCTATTAATTGCCACGTTTTGTACGGAACGAGAGGCTAATATCGCAAGATTTTTTGTTCCAAAATTTTCATAACTTTATTGTGTCCTTATAAACAATTTGCTATTCATTAATTCCGTAGTAACAGTTCAGAACACTCAAACCCCGATGGTTTGACATCAACTGTTGTCAGTTTTAGTTTTTATCAATCACAGACAGAAATCATGACTGATATTTTATTTAAAGAAAAAGACAAAATAGACTTCATATAATTTTTACAAAAACTAATATTTGATGCTCGATTATTTTTCAAAGTAATGGAATTTTGCCCAAAACGATGCAAAAACTCCCAGGAATTAATTTGAATAATGTTCGAAAAAACGAATCAACGCAAAACTTCACAAATATATTTTATAGAAAGCTTCCCAGTTGAAAAAAACTAAACTTAACAAAACCAAAGCAAAATTGACATAAAATAAAAAAATTTTCAAAACATTCTCATTTTGATAGGAAATGAAATTTAGCTTGAATTTATTTAAAAAAAATATTAGTAAAGCTAATTTTTGAAATTTATAACAAAATATGCTCATGTTTAAAATAATGTTATTATTTATAAAATTATTTATGAAATTCCATTCTTCAAAAATTGCTCATGTTTGAGAGAATGCAAATATTAAAAAAAAAATGATGGTATTATTCAGAACAATTTCAAGGAGTAACCCCCCCCCCCCCCAAGAACGGCCAAATTCCCCCCCCCCCCCCAGGGGTCCTCACCGGTTGAGAAACACTGTTTTAGTTTGACTTTGACCAACCAACGGGGTACAAACTAAAAAAGTGTCAAACGAAAAAGTGATCAACCACCGAGGGTTGAGTCTAGTGCAAATCTCCATTTGTAAACAATCAGCCTATCCCTTTTGCTCAAGTGACAGTTCACGTCAAGTTAGAGAGGGATAGACTGCTTGTTTACAAACGCACATTCGCCCTATTGAACTGTTACTACCTACGGAATTTCAATTGTAGTCTTTGAATCAAAGTCAAGTCAATCGCAAAGCAAATGCAACTCTCAAGTCTGGAGTTTTTTTGAAAAGGTCCAATAAACCAAATTTCCAGTTTTTGCTTTTTGGGTGTTTTTGAAACCGCTTTGAGTCAGGGGTATTAAAAAACACCCAAAACGCCAAATATGAAATTTTGGTTTATTGGACCTTTTTAAAAAAAAAAGGTGCAGGTGGTTATGTTCTGCATGACCAATAAGACAAAGAACTTTGCACAAAACTCTAAAAAATCATTCTATTGTTATTTATATTTTTTAATTCTTTGCCAATTTATTTAATCCTTAATAAGTAATACTAATTTAATGTCTTCAATCATTGACATCTCTGTGAAAATAAATTGCCAGAAAACGAAACTATTGCCAAAACAAGTATGGTTCGGAAAATGTCTATCCCCCAACCCCCCCCCCCCCCCATGGTGCAACATTCTCGCGTGAAAGTTCCACGACAGCAAGAGAAAAGGCAAAATTTGCACCATGTTGCCACATTTCATGCGAACTATTTAAGCTAGCACTTAGCCTCAGAAAATTTCAGTACCTTACGAGGTTTCGTCAAAGATGGATCCACGGTGGTAATTTTATTGCTCAGACACACACATCCACACATTGATAGACACAGGTTGTGCACCAGCTTGGGAGGAATTCTGTTCTTATAAAGATTGTTGGACGGTCACCCGAAAACCAGAATGATTTAGGGCAATGGGGTTGGGACCAATCTGGTAGGATTTTGGCCACACCCGGAGTGGCCATTGCCCTGAGGGAAGGTTCAACCGGGGACTTTTATCAAACCATGCGACTTGGGGCAATATGGGTATCAAAATTCATGATTTTTGATACTGGTAATGAAAATGGCCATTTTGACAGGATTGGCCACAACCTGGAGTGGCCGGTGCCCTCAGGGAGGTTCTCCCGGGAAGACATTTATCGAACCATGCGACTTGGGTCAATATGGGTATCAAAATTCATGGTTTTTGAAACTGGTAATGAACATGGCCAGTTTGACCGGATTGGCCACACCCGTAGTGGCCAGTGCCCTGGGAAAGGTTCTACCGGAGGGGCATTATTCGAACCATACGACTTGGGGCAATATGGGTATCAAAAATCATGGTTTTTAAAACTTGAAATGAAAATGACCATTTTGACCGGATTGGCCTCAACCGGAGTGGCCATTGCCTTGGAGGAAGGTCCTACCGGGGGGACATTTACCGAACTATACGACTAGGGGTAATATGGGTATGCTGATTGATACCCATATTGCATCAAGTCGCATGGTTCGATTAATGACCCCCTGGTAGAACCTTCCCCAGGGCACTGGCCACTCCGGGTGTGGCCAATCCTGCCAAAATGGCAATTTTCATTACCAGTTTCAAAAACTATGAATATTGATACCCATATTGCCCCAAGTCGTATGGTTCGATTAATGTCCCCCGGTAGAACCTTCCCGAGGGCACTAGCCACTCCGGGTGTGGTCAATCCGGTTAAAATGGTCATTTTCATTACCAGTTTTAAAAACCATGAATTTTGATATCAATATTGCCCCAAGTCGTATGGTTCGATTAATGTCCCCCCGGTAGAACCTTCCCCAGAGCACTGGCCACTCCGGGTGTGGCCAATATCCTACCAGATTGGTCCCAACCCCATTGCCCCAAATCATACTGGTTGTCCGGTGACCATCATAACAATCTTCATTAGAACAGAATTCCTCCCAATGTAGTGCACAAACTGTGTCTTTCAATGTGTGCGTGTGTGTGTGTGAGCAATAAAATTACCACCGTGGATTCGTCTTTGATGAAACCACAGTAGGTACTGAAATTTTCTGAGGCTAAGTGCTAGCTTAAATAGTTCGCATGAAATGTGGCAACAGTGGTGCAACATTCTCGCGTGACAGTTCCGCGAAAGCAGGAGGCAAGGCAAAATTTGTAAAGTGCTCTCAGCCAATCAGCAGCCGAGATTTTTCCTGCATTCATTTTTTATTTTCAACTTAACTTTTGAATACTTTAACAAAGTTTTATCAACTTTGTGAGGTAGTCTACTTGCAATTTAAGACTTCCCCTTTTGTTTGGTGGATAAAGCATGCAGATTGCTTGAATTGGGTGGAAGATATAAGCGTTCAAACAATTACAGAAATCGTTACACTTTCGCTTCGCGAAATTTTGGATTGACACCCGTAGACAGTGCCCTTAGGACAAAGTTCTTTGTCAAAAACTCCACAAGTGTACATTGTACAGCAAAGTACACAGCAGTCTTCTACTTTGATGCGCTTCTGTAACATGACCTATCTGATAGAAAACGAAATCACTTTGAAATTTAAGACCCAAGTCTGTCACACTGGGTCACATGACATGTTGCGACAACGTATGTACGTCGTCGTATGTACCATCTAATCAATCCTGTTCCAGAAGCCGTATAACAGTTTGAAAGGGGCTATAAATACATACAATCAGAGGATCGACAACAATAACTCTCAACACAAGGGAGAGCCTTTGAAAAGCCAAAATAGAAGGCGCTCCAAAGAGGAGATAACGAAATTCTCTCTCTCTCTCGTTTCCCTTACCTTATCGGGCGGAATGTGTCTTTTGTACAGCAATTTAGGGGAGAGTGGGGAGACTTGATCCCCGGGGACACTTGATCCCAAGCCTGTATCTCGTCAGCATGTGGGTAAAACATTTAGCTTTGTTCTAGAAAGTTGTGCGAAATTGACTAAAACTCATTGTAGAAAACAAAGAAAAAAATTAAAAAATGATTAGATTGAGTTACACACATTTTTCTAAAAAGTGCAGCAAAAAACTTCCAAGAGATCTTTTTTCTTTGTTTTGATAAGTCTGGAAAACACTCAAAAATTATTCAAAAAAATATTTTTTATACATGAATTGTTTGATAAACATATCAACTCCAAAACCCTTACGCATTTGACGTTAAATTTATCGTCATACTATTTTTACAATCAATTGTTTAAAAAAATGCATTTAGGGAGACTAGATCCCTGCATTTTTACAGTCACTGGAATCAGCCTCAAGATTAAATAATTGGGCTGGGTTTTCGTACATAGTTTCCTTTAGTATAGTTGTACATAACTTACTGCAGTTTGAACCATTTTTCAAAAGTTTTGTAAACAAAAATTACCAGCTTTTGTAAACATGCTCAATTTTGGTCTAAAAAAGAAAATTTCAAGTTTTTAAATATTTTGCATGCTAAACTTGTTATATTTTGAAAACAAACGTACAGGTTTAATGTGAAATTGCTGTAACTTATAAAAAATAAAAAGTTTGGATGAATAAGAAACATTTTGCTTAAGATTTTTTCAAAATGATGAAAGGGGGATCAAATTACCCCCAACATTTTGAAAATGCAGGTTTAAAATATTTTTTTAAAACACTTGGCATGATTCGAAGAGTTTATCTGGTGAAATACCCTTATCAGTCATACATAGTTGAATGTTTAAGCTTTCAATTCATGCAAAAAGATCATAGTTTTGTGAGAAATTGACAGAGTTTTGTGCGATACAAAAAAAGGGGATCAAGTCTCCCCACTCTCCCCTACAGTGGATTTAGAACGTTTGCCCGGTTCTTGTCCTCTTTGATTGTTTGTTTGTTCTGGTTTGTAATAGAGAAAGGTACCTGAGACGATTTACACTTGTCGTAACATATTTGCAGTTGAAAGGAAATTGTGGCCTGCACGAAAAGTCATCACGATCTCAAAACTTCAAAAAATGAGCATGTGTTTGGCAGATTAAGGACTCGGTTCTAATTCCATCCATTTTGCTGTTTCCCACTATTTAGACAAATTATTTTGCAAAACTTTTGATGGAAACTTGCTTAAGCTCACTTTCTTCTGAGCTTTGCAAAACGCATGTTCAGTTGTTAACGTCTTTTAGATGCTGTAATTGAATATCATAGTAATGATATGCCAACATTAGATGCCAGGAGACTTTTCCCTTTTTCTAGAAAATAGTCTTGTCAAATTTAATTCAAAAATCTTTCAAATAAATTTTTGTTTGTTTATTCAAGGCAAAACAAACATGTTCAGAGCATGAACTAACCGTCTACTGCCCAAATTTTTATTTCCCAAATTTAGATTTTCCGGTGTTCAGGAGTTTATTTTGAGCAACATTCATTGTTTAGATTCATGTTTAAATAATGTTTGTTTCTGTAGTATTTTGCCTACAACACGGAAAAAGATCAATTCCCGTAATCGTGAATTGTGTTCATGAATTTGAGAACCACGAAGGAACTTAGTAAGTTTTTTTTAATTTTTTTCTTACTCTTGGTGACACCTTTATTTACAAGTAATAATTGTTCCAAAATGGATTATGATGTGACACACAGCTGAAAGGATCTCCAAAGCTCTGTTATGTACCTCAAAAGCACTTATTGTATCTTGATTATTCACCAATAAAACCGAATTGAATTGAATTGAACCAGGAAGGAATTCTTTCATGAGTACGGTGCATTTCTGGAGTTTTTTTTTTTTAAAGGACCAATAAACCAAATTTTCAGATTTTGCTTTTTGGGTATTTTTCAATACCCCTGACACTTAAAAAGCAAAAACTGGAAATTTGGTTTATTGAACCTATTGAAAAAAAACTCCAGATTTATACTATAAACGTGAATATATTCTTGACACAATTCACGATTTCGAGAGTTGACTTTTTTCCGTGAAACATTATCTTTTGCCTATGTAGGGGAAATCTGGAGTTTTTTTTGAAAAGGTCCAATAAACCAAATTTTCAATTTTTGCTTTTTGGGTGCAAAAACTGGAAATTTGGTTTATTGGACCTTTTCAAAAAAAACTTCAGAAATATACCCATTCCCATCACTCTAAGCGGTGGTGTCTGGATGATGCTCGATACTCCGGGGTGTTCCTTGAAAACAAAGTACGCCAACGACGCCAACCAATAGAGTAGCTTTACGTGAAAGATTCTGATTATGTTGGTTTTGAACAAAAGTTATTCCTATTACTTTATCAAGCAATTTACTAAAATATTTCCGAAGTCTATTATGGTCAGACGAGAATGCAGTGATGCTCGCGCAATTTCTATTAACGGCCGATTTTTTTTCCAGCACACTTGTGTGACTGCCAGTTCATATCGATTGTACACAACTTTAAGGATTTAACTAGCAAAAACTTGAAATAAAATGTGCAATGGTCTTATAGGCCAATTGTAATCATAACAAACTGCTTCAAAATGTGCTCAACGAAAGTCTTAAACTCAAATTATTATTGCATAATTTTTTCATTTCTAATTTTGCCTACATCGTTGTTTGTGTTTGTGTCTATTAAAATTAATATTGGCGACTTTTTAGTCTACCCTATTACATAACACTTTGTTGTTATCAATATTTAAAGAAACACCAAAAGCCGAAAATCAGAAACAAGCAACCAACCTATGAAGTGTATTATAATGCCTGAAACCTTCCTTCTCTCTCATTCCCGCTTCATTGTTGCCTTGTTAACTGCCGAACCTGATCCTCTCTGGGGGCTTCACCTCAACTCGACTTGATTCAACGGCGAAGACCCGACGAAGAAGAGCGGCCAGCGGCTGGTGGGGGACGTCAAGTACGACGAGGCACTGGTGGTGGCCTCTCACGTTACGCCGGTGCCGGGCGGGGTCGGCCCGATGACCGTCGCGATGCTGATGCAGAACACCGTTCAGTCTGCCCAGAGAGTCGCCCGGAGAATGATCGACATGGAGTTCCGCTGGCCGATCAAGACGCTGTCGCTGAAGCCGCTGGAGCAGGTGCCCAGGTAAGGTATTCGACGAGCTCGTTAGAGCCAGGTGGGTTGTAAAACGTGTTTCAGAACTGGCAGGCAACAAACTATGCATGACAAAAGTGATACGCAAATTAGGGGCAATTAAAAGTGAGTTTTTTTGCTGGGTAATCGTTTGTGATGACCTGGCTGTCCTGTGATTGCAGATTAGCAGTTAATTTTGGCAATGCTAAATTTTTGTGCGTCATAGCTGAAAATTTGTTTTCATTTTCAGCTTATAAATTCATAAATCTACTCAGACATACTAATACCAATATAAATTTGAGCCAAGTTATCACAAGATTTTAAATAAGTTAAGCTTTTTAAAGTTTCCAAAGCAGATTTGAATAAAAAAAAAGCTTTGGCTTAGTTATCTAGTCAAACAGGTCTTTAACTACGGTGCTCAAAATACCGTTATTATGAAAAAAAAAGTAATCCGAGATATTGATTTCTATCTGATATAGTTTTCGAGATACATCCATTTAAAGATTGCCTATTACGGTAATAACGATATTTTGGACACCGTGTCCACATTACATAGTAGAAAAAGTAAGCATTTTTTACCCGGGCTTATGATTACTCTTGGAGATAAAAAATAATGATGATTTACTTGCACATAAAGCTCTTCATTAAAAAAAAACAACAACAAAAATCTCATCTCACACAGTGACATCGAAATCGCTCGCTCCCAAACGCCCAAGGACATCGCGCTGCTTGCGTCCGAAATCGGGTTGGTCCGGTCGGAGGTGTCGTTGTACGGCGACAAGAAGGCCAAAATCTCGTTGAAGGTGCTGGAACGTCTAAGGAACGAGGAGGATGGTAAATACGTGGTCGTCGCTGGGTAAGATCCTATTGATCGTGGGATTGTAATGCACGGGTTTTGAGGTTGTCTCTTTTTCCAGAATCACTCCAACGCCACTGGGCGAAGGTAAGAGTACAACGCTGGTCGGTTTGGTCCAAGCGTTGACGGCGCACAAGGGATGCAACTCGGTCGCGTGTTTGCGTCAGCCGTCGCAGGGTCCGACGTTCGGAATTAAGGGCGGTGCCGCCGGTGGTGGCTACTCGCAGGTCATTCCGATGGAGGACTTTAACTTGCATCTGACCGGGGACATTCACGCCGTTACGGCGGCCAATAATCTGCTGGCGGCCCAGCTGGACGCGCGCATATTCCACGAAGCGACCCAAACCGATCAGGCCCTGTACGAGCGGTTGGTTCCGGCGCAGAAGGGTTCACGCAAATTTTCGCCGATTCAGCAGCGACGCTTGAAGCGACTCGGAATCGACAAGGTCGATCCGTACACGCTGACGCCGGAGGAGATCCGACGGTTCTCGCGGCTGAACATCGATCCGCATAATGTCGTGTGGACCAGAGGTAGGTCATGTGGTTTTTCGATTGTTCCTGATAGCTGATTTTTGTTTTGATTACAGTGCTGGACGTTAACGATCGCTATCTGCGCAAGATCACGATCGGACTGTCCCCGACGGAGAAGAACATGATTCGGGACACGAGCTTCTCAATTTCTGTGTCTAGTGAGATCATGGCTATCTTGGCGTTGGCCACCAATCTGGGGGACATGAAGCAACGCTTAGCCAAAATGGTGGTGGCGTTCGATCGCAGCGGTGCGCCTGTTACGGCCGATGATCTGGGAGTGACTGGAGCGATGATGGTCCTGCTGAAGGATGCTATCGAGCCGACGTTGATGCAGACGCTCGAAGGCACTCCGGTGATGGTCCATGCTGGTCCGTTTGCCAATATCGCGCACGGTTGCTCCTCGATCATAGCCGATGACATCGCGTTGAAGTTGGTCGGCAAGCCGGGCTATGTAGTTACGGAGGCCGGTTTTGGGTCGGATATTGGCATGGAGAAGTTCTTCAACATCAAATGTCGTGCCTCGGGTAAGATCCCAAATGCGGTCGTGCTGGTGATGACCGTTCGTGCGTTGAAGATGCACGGAGGTGGTCCTCCAGTCATCTCCGGGGCACCACTCCGCCGCGAGTACACGATGGAAAACGTTGAGCTGGTGGAGAAGGGTCTGCCCAACCTGATCAAGCACATTGAGAACGGACTCAAGTACGGAGTCCCGGTTGTGGTGGCCATCAACGCTCACTCCAGTGATACCAAAGCCGAACACGATCTGATCAAGCGCACTTGCAAGCAGGTCGGAGCATTTGCGGCCGTCGTATCGAATCACTGGGCTCTGGGAGGTGCCGGCGCTGCCGACCTCGCCCAAGCCGTCATGGATGCATGCAAGACGACACCTAACTTCAAGCTTTTGTACGAGCTAGACCTAACAATTGAGGAAAAGATTCTCAAGATCGCGAAGGAAATGTACGGGGCCGGTACCATAGAGTTCTTGCCGAAGGTTAGGGACGCCGTCAGGCTGTACACGGATAAGGTTAGTAGACAAATTGCTTTGCTAGAAACACTTAGAAAGCTCTCCTTTCAGGGCTTCGGAACTCTGCCAATCTGCATGGCCAAGACGGCCATGTCGTTGACGGGAGACCCGAGCGCCAAGAACGCACCGAAGGACTTTAAGCTGGTCATCAACGACATCTGCCTGTCGGCCGGGGCCGGTTTCATTGTTCCGATGTGCGGCGAGATTACCAAGATGCCCGGACTTCCCACGAGGCCCTCGATCTTCGACATTGACCTCAACACCGAGACGGGCGAGATCGAGGGTCTGTTCTAACTGACCCTGCTGCGTAACACCAACTACTGCTGCTACTACCAACCAACCCCTCCTTCCAAGCTAACCAACCCAACCCGGACAGGAGACGAGTTCGCTTTGGCTTAGGAGGATAGGACAGGAGCGGGGACGCGGCGCATTCTTCACTCACACTCTCTATTTTATCTTTCTCTCTTTATCTATTTTAATAATATCCCAACATAATGTTAAATGATATATCATTGAGCCTTTATGAAGCCACCTTTTGCTTTTCTCTAGGTATAAAATCGATAGATGCTATATTTTTTCGTGTTAGGAAAACAACGTTTTTAGCTCGTTTGTATATTTGTCTAATAAACATCTCTGCTTCTGTTACGATTGTAAGGACGTACAAAACAGTTATAACTAACTATACGGTGATGTATTATTCTTTTGTATCCGAAACTGACCGGAACCAAACAAGTTTCCTTAGACAAATCGGCATTCTAAGTGATAATGGGTCACAGTGATAATGGGTCACTTATGTCCAGTGTGTGGACATAATTTGGACTATTGTCAATTCGGCCGTTCAATTTTCGGTGTGATTCCCAGATTTACGCTTTCAAATTTCTTACCATAGAATCTCGTGATATTTATTTAAATTGTAGAACGGCTAAATGTGTTACTTTATCAGCAACAGGTCTTTCGACCATATGCTTACTGCTTAAGATCGTCGTTACTCAAGAGACTCTCTGCGAGGTTCTTGGTGACACCCTTGAGGGAAGATATCAACGGCTCGAGAAGCATTTTTGTTTTGGTTCACTCAAAAACGGTCAGAACCATTTTCAAAATATCGGAAAACGGTATTCGTTGGTCTACGGGCTGCCAATCGTGCCTCGAAACAGCAGCTTCCGGCTTGGTGGTTGGGACTGGAGGAAACACACGGTTGAATGCTGCCACTCCCCGGTTGTGGCAGATGTGTTTTTGTTGGTGGACTTCCGGTTTTCGCACTATGTGTTTTGCTGGATTTCATCTTCCGCTTTGGGCCTCCTCCTGGTGTAGAATAGACTCTGATTGTGGCTCTTCTTCCGAAAGGACGGTGTAGTGGTTCTCGACTTTGCTAGTCTTCACGATCTCTGCAAAACACCACTTGGACCGTTTGCTAATTTCCTGCTTCAACTTGTCCGACCCGTCCTGCCGCTCCTGGTACTTCGGACAGCACCTAGTTTCGTGCACTGCTCCTCCACAAATCAAGCACTTCCTTGGCACTGCTACGCATTGGTCAGTCTGCTGTTTTTCTACGCACTTACCGCAATTCGTTTTGCTGTTGCAGTAGTCGGTAGTTGGACAGTACTGTGCCAGCAAAACTTACTCGGTACGAGTTCGTCTTATAAGCTATAGCGAACTTCTTGTTCTCCCCCTCACCACGAGATTTGCCCATCTGCCTCTCCTCAATGGCCTGGACCATCGGAAGGTTCTTTCTTTTAAAGAGGCCATCTCCCTCCAACCGTCGATCTCCACCAAACGCACTGGGATCCAAACCCGAATACCGGGCAGAACCTCGGGTCGCAAACAAATCCGTTCGACTCCTTCACGTTGTTGAGAGCAACTCGTAGCTTGTTTCGGTGGAGCTTCGTCACACCAGAGTAGTACTTTTCCAAGTCATCCGCAAAACGCATCACGTTCAGGAACTTGGACTTTGGCCATGGTACCATGGAACCATGGACCTGAACTCATAAAATCGTATGAAAAGTGGGATTTGGAACTAAAAAATCATGATTTTTGGTTCCAAATCCCACTTTTCATACGATTTTTTGAGTTCAGGAACTACAACCATAAAAATGGTTTTTTTGTGTTCAGGTACTACAACCATAAAAATGGTTATATGGGTTGAACTGGAAAAATCGTATGAAATGTGGGATTTGGAACTCAAAAAATCATGATTTTTGGTAAGGGTGTACTTCCGATTAATTTGAGTGCAAGATTCGTCATTCGGGTGGCATGCCACATTTGAGTGTAAATTGATTCCACTCACACAAGCAGAATGTAGTGTAACCGGGACTGAATCTCTCTTGAGCAGTTTGTGAGAGCGGTGAGAGTCGAAAAAAGCACGCGCGAAAATTTGTGTGAGTGCTGAGCACATTCGAGAACCATATTTGAAAATTTCAGAGGATTGGACATTGTCATCAACATTACTACGTAACAGCTTTTTAAACGAACTAAGTTTTCTAAACATTCAATAATATTTAATATAATAGTATTTACTTAAATCCTGAGATGAAAATGGAGGGCATGAGTGTGACAGAAAATGCGAATCAAAATCCGATCAGAACTTGTGCTTCAGTTCGTCCGCGTTATCGGTGCTGGAATCCTGGTCGGTCCCCAAGATCAACACCGGAGCCTTATCCGGCACCTTGTCTTCGGTGGCACTGTGAACCAAAGGGTTCAACGAGCGCTGCCGGATGTGCTCCATCAGTGCAGGGTTGATGCTGTCCTTTCGGTTGTTCGCAAACATGTCGTTATCGATCCCTAGGAAGTCCGATTCGTACGACTGCACGCTTACATCGTCGAACGCCCCTTTGGGGAACTCGGAGTCGTTCAGCACCGGATTGGAACCCTCGATCGAAAATAGATTGGTCGTCGGCACCTTCCGGCCTCCGTTGATGTCGGACGCAATCGAACCGAAATCGGTCGCCGACAGTGCCTTTAGCTCACGCTTTAGGCTGCGTATCTTGATGCAGAACGCAACCAACAGAATGACACAGACGACGCCGAGCGCGGACGCAACCACAATCAGTATGATCTGCAGCAGTTCTTGGTTCTCTTCGATAGCAGCGGCACTGCTGACGGGGACGTCCTGCAGGAGTAGGTTCCTCGTGGAAAGCGCAGTTTTGAGGTTCGTAACAAAGACTCGATCGTTGGAGCGCTGCTGAATAACGACCGCCTCGACCGCTTCATTGTCTCTCATGAAATGGGCCCTCACGTCGGTGACCAGGTGTTCGCCGACACGGGTGCCAGACGTTCCGCTATCCAGACTGCCCTGAACCACGTCATCAATGCGGCACTGCATGCCGTAGTGATCGGTGAACTCTTGCTCGAGCTTGGGTGGAGAAATGATTCGTTAGTTTTAGGAAAGGGAGGAACTCTGTGGGAACTTACGAAATCTCTTATTTCTGGAGTATCAATGTCGTCCAGTTTGTTCAGGAACACGAACTTTACTCGGTTCGATTCAGCAATTATGAAAATTTTGGCCTGTACCTTATCCGTGTGATCAACTGATGACGCAAATAAAAACATGTTAATAGTGTGAACAAAGCTTGTTGCGTTCGTACACTCACCCAAATCCGTGGCCACCACATTGAACGTGAAGAAACCCTTCATTCGTTCGGTCATCTGGACTGCCAGCGTCAACCGGCCACTGTTCCGCTCCAGAGCAAACGGGAACGGTGCCGTCGGCAGGTTCTCACCCTGCGTCTCCAGCGAGTCCGCTTCGATGGTGTAGCTAATGACGTCGTCCTCGTCCGGATCTTCAGCGATCACGTAAAACAACACCTTGCCCGGGTAATCGTTCGACGTGATACCGGCCGAGTACGATTCAGCTTTAAATTTAGGTGGGTTGTCGTTCACATCGTTCACCTTGACGTGAACGATGAGTCGTGCTCGCGAGTTGGCCGGAACTGGACCCGCCGGACCAGCTTCGTTGTTGGTGGCGATAACGCTGATCGTGTGCTCCGCGAACTCCTCGCGGTCAATCATCTTCGTGAGGCGAAGGATGCGACCTTCCAGGCTGAACAAATGGCTGGAGGTACCGTAGTTTTCTAGGTTTTGAAATGGATCAGATATGGGGAAAACTAGACTTTTGAACTCACTTACGGTCGATGAAATAAAATACGCCCTCTTGCTCCTCCGGAGGAAGTTCGGCATTTTTGGGATCAAATGCTTGTGGGATTTCTCGTTCCTCCTCGAGGCCTTCCTCATTTTCTGTGTAAAGTAAAGGAATAAACACAACAATGAAGCTAAATATTATGCAAGGGTAAAAGAAGCAACTTGGAGAACTTTTTTCAATTATTCATGATTTAAGTGGTGTGGCGAATTATTACCCATGAATGACGAAAGGTTTCTGGCTCATCGCCTCTGTATTCAGCGCAGGAGATTTGGTAGGAGAGTACTTTCAATTTTTGGCTGCGTAATCAAAGGAAACACGTTTATTGTACGCATTCAAGTGCAACTTGCACTATTTGGACGATTTGAAATTTTTTTTTTTTATTTGTACGCAGCCATTTCAACCGATGGTCAACCTCCCTTACTAAAGGTCGGACAAATTAAACGCACTTTTAGAAACAATGGCATCGTCAAAAAGCGGTACGACCTTTCTTGATTCTCCACATCATTGGCTGGATGTGTTTTTTGTTGTTAAAAAGTATCACTTTTCAGCGAAATTACGTACCTTCCTCCCAAGAATTACCCCTGGTAGCAAGCGTTCAAAATTGCTTATCTTCAAAAAGGGAACAACTTCCGACCCGGGCGTGAATGGGCACGAAACCTTCACTAGACCAAATCCCGGTCCCGGATGATGGTTTAATGACTCTTGACTTTTATGGCGTAAAAACATGGTGAAGAAAAAAAAACAGTATCAAAAGGTAGTCTTTCATTACGCGTAAAAAGTTTTCAATTAATTACACATGCAGCAAGTGAACCGTTGTTGTTGTCTACGTTGGTGCCGCGGGTAAAAACTTTACTCATTAAACTTATTTATTGCAATAAGGTTAGCTTCAGGATAGGCAAAGTAGCGGGGGAGCCCGTAGGCCTCTCAGGGTCGGAAAGAATGACTGTAGTCGTGCGTTGGAAACGGGAAGTTGGGTGCGAGAGTTAGGATAATGAATTTAGAGTCTAATGGTACGTTCGTTTGAGGGCTAGTTCCGCACTGAGTGCCGCACTCAGAGCTGTCAAAGTGTTTGTTTGAAGAAACTCGCGCTAGTTCCGCACGAGTTTCGCCGCCATCTTGGAACTGAAACTCTAGTGCCGCCAGGGGGTAGCGAAGAAGCCGCCATCTTGGAAGTTCAGATAACAAACACTCAGAATCAGTATTATTTATATTACTTTGGTAACACGAAGTGTGTTATCCTGGTTAAACTCAAAAGTCCCATGCAAATGTGTAAAACCAAACTAAAAAATGTGTAATGCCGATTCACAGTGTACGAGCGCACTGTTTGATCGACCAAAAGAAAAAAAGCAAAAAAAGGTAAACAGAAAAATCACTTTTTTCGACATGAATTTTCAGCCAATATTGGGATGGAATCTCCAAGGATATGATAGAATTTGCCATCAGCAACACAATTCACGTGTTTTTTCAGGATTTTATCGTTTGAATTGCGGGAAATTTGAAAATCAAAAACCCAAACAATCAATGGTTTGTTATGGGCTACCATTTGACAGCTAGTGCTTTTGTTGTGGGCTCTCATTTGACAACCGTACTAATGTCGACTGTTGTCAGTTTGCTTTGGTCGGAATAGGGTTGCCATCCCCCCGAGTGCCGCACTCGATATTTTTTCAGTTTCATGCGAGTTCCATGCACACTGAAAAAGAATGTTCGTTTGAACCAAAACTGGCACCGACGAGTGTGGCACTCAGTGCCGCACTGGCTGTTCAAACGAACGTACCATAAGGTGGATCCTCTTTTTGCGAACGGTGCTTTTGTTCAAACTGCGTGAAAGAAAGCGAGAGCTGTTACGAGCATGATAAAAAAATCGTTTATCTAAGACGAATTTACTTTTTAAACTGTAAAATAACTCTCTGGCAATCTTTTCGTAGCAATTCTTACTTTTGTGTAGATGTAATAAAATGCCTTGTGAAACCTGCAAAAATGTTGTTTTTATTTCTCTGTACCATAATCAAAAATCAAAATCAAATTATTCACTCTACCGGTTTGCCTTGGCGTTCTCGATTGCGAGATTCCTACTCGAAACTAAGTATCCGAAGGCTTGATTGTTGAGGCAATTGCAAACCTCTTTTTACACTTTACCCAAGTAATATTTTTAAACCAACTAGCCACCACCTAGTTTTATTGAGGTTTTGTGATAGCATCTTGATTGCTTTATAGTTTTATTTAGGCATTCATCGCAACCAATAAGCAAGAGCTAATTAGTAGGTTCTAACAAGGTTTTATGCCTCGGAAATAAAACCTTGTGACAATGAAAGCTAAATGGCTTTTAATAAGGTTTTATGTAAGTTTTAAGAGAGTCTTGAAAACCCAATGGCAATGTCATGCCAAACGGTTTTATCGCATGCTTTTTTAAAACCCAGGGTGTTTTAGCTGTCAAGGCGTGTAAAAAGCTTACTTAAAACCATAAGCTCCTGAAAAGGCATTTAACGCGGCCCATTAGCATTGCTTAAATATGGCGCTAAACGCGTTTTCTGATTGAATTTGGTTGACCGCCATCTTGGTTGAAAAAATAAAAACTGAAAAAATGATTTAAATTTGATGGAAACACACATTTATGCTGAATTTCTGGTATGTTTAATATAGCGATACTGCCCATGTTCGCATAAATGTCCCATATGCAAAAAAAAAAACAAGCTGAGAAAAACGCATTTGAAGTTTGTCCCATACATAAGGCTACGTGTTAAATTTTCGTGAAAAAACTGGAATTCCTCCTGATTTCTAGAACAAAGTACTGGATGTTATAGACTCTTTTGAAAGAGCACACGATTTTGAACCAAACTGCATCAATAACTTGAAATCGATGAAAATGCATATGGGACATTTATGCGATCAGGAGCAGGATAGATGTTTAAAAATATTTTGAACATTTTTTACAAAGAATTGCAATAAAATATGTTGTAACATTAAACACTATGATTTTAAAATATTGATTTTTGATGAAGCGAGTTGAATTTTTTGACTCTATCTCCCCTACATTTATCAATAAAATTTTAATCGCAGCTGAATTTGAGCCATCAATTGAGAGAAATAAGCTTTCAAATTAATTGGACTACCTCTAATATCTATTATTTATTATCGCCATTTTTGACAACCATCTCCATAATTTCATTTGGCAAGACGAAGACTTATTTAATTTTGCAAAAATAAAACTTATTTGGCATTAGACGTTTCAAGACGTACACAGAAAAAATATGTGAATTTACCCGACACGGAAAAAATGAATCACATGTAAACTCAGTTGATGTAAACTTGAGATTCGACGTAAACGGTTGAATCACACGTAAAATCGCGATTTTACGTATGATTTGTTATCAAATTACATGTAAAACTAAATTTTCGTGAAAAAACTGGAATTCCTCCTGATTTCTAGAACAAAGTACTGGATGTTATAGACTCTTTTGAAAGAGCACACGATTTTGAACCAAACTGCATCAATAACTTGAAATCGATGAAAATGCATATGGGACATTTATGCGATCAGGAGCAGGATAGATGTTTAAAAATATTTTGAACATTTTTTACAAAGAATTGCAATAAAATATGTTGTAACATTAAACACTATGATTTTAAAATATTGATTTTTGATGAAGCGAGTTGAATTTTTTGACTCTATCTCCCCTACATTTATCAATAAAATTTTAATCGCAGCTGAATTTGAGCCATCAATTGAGAGAAATAAGCTTTCAAATTAATTGGACTACCTCTAATATCTATTATTTATTATCGCCATTTTTGACAACCATCTCCATAATTTCATTTGGCAAGACGAAGACTTATTTAATTTTGCAAAAATAAAACTTATTTGGCATTAGACGTTTCAAGACGTACACAGAAAAAATATGTGAATTTACCCGACACGGAAAAAATGAATCACATGTAAACTCAGTTGATGTAAACTTGAGATTCGACGTAAACGGTTGAATCACACGTAAAATCGCGATTTTACGTATGATTTGTTATCAAATTACATGTAAAACTAAATGTTTAATGACGTGCAAAAGTGTTACATCGTAAATGATGTAAAATTCGGAAATATTTTTTTGTGTGTATGAAATGTCATTTTTCCATAACTCCTGACTAGGTTTTAACAATGGTTTTATCAAGGCTTTGAGGATGTTGCTAGGATTCAGTTGTAAAGCCTTGAACTCCTATGTAGGTTTTATAAATAGGCCGTAACAACCTTTTGCGGAGATCCTTTTGGGTTTTAAGTGGGGTTTATCAAGGTTCTGGGGAGTTTGTTACGACTAAGGGGTTCAAATGTTGGTTTTGGCTGATAGGTTTTATAGCGGTTGTGACAGCTTTGATAAAGCCTAAAATGTTACTTGGGTAGTTTCCATCCACCCCAAGATTTGAACTGACGACCTTTGGATTGTTAGTCCAACTGCCTGCCAGCGACTCCACCGAGACAGGACCCAGGGAGAAGACTCCTGCGCCTAGACTGAGCTAACGACCTAACCTTTTTAGGTTAGTCCGGGGCCAACATTTACTTTCCGTCCGACGGAAGGCGTGATCAGACAAATCTCGTCTCGAAAAATGCCACCGGGACCTTCTGGGATCAATCCCAGGCCGACTGGGTGAGATGCAACCACGCTTTCCCCTACACCACGGGTCCACGGCATAATCCAGGGTTGAAATTGATGGGATTATAACGTTGTTTATTTAAAGCTTATTCAACCGGCAAGACTTTTTTCAAGAATTTTATTTTAAAATCATAATTTTTTTTCCAACAGTGCAAAAATATTGCCAAAGTTACATAAAACAAATCACGCTTCCATTCCTAAAATTTTAATAAATTTCAAGAGAGTTCTTCATTCTAATGTTTTAAAGATCGAAGTTTTTTTTGAAAAAAAAAAATGATTTTGGCGATTTTTTAGATCGAGCCCGGCTAGAGGCGGGGTTGGGTTGTAGAGGGTTAATCAATATTCAGTGAACTTTTGTAACCGGATCGGTATTAATTGTTCTTCATTGAAAGGTTGAGGACACTCGCCAAATGTTTCTAAAATAAAGTGATCGGCAGTATTTCTTTCAATGTGCTGACTGCAGATATCTGTGTGTTAAATTTAGAAGCGTCTAAAATTCCCAGTCATTTTATAATAATTCCCTAATAAACTTTCAAAGAATAAGTATAAAATTGATTAAAGAAAATGAATAAAATGAAAATTACAATCATTTTGTCTTTGATTCATTGTTTTCAAAAACAGTAAAGAATGCACCACTTACAGCTTCTAATCTCAGTCAATTGGGTCCTAAAATGAAGCTTAGATTGCTGATATTATTGTTTACAGCGGTAAAGCTTATTTTTCTGAGTACAATGACCCTTTGTACGACCACAAAGAGTTCAAAATGGATTTTTAAATCAATTTTGAAAAATTAACCTCGCGGTCCTTCTTGACAGAAAAGCTCCTACTTGACAGCTCGTTCCAAGGGGACCATAGTTGATCCATCGAAAAAATGTTGTCTTGTAAAACTTTTTTTTTGCATTAAAATGGAAAAAAGTTATCAGAAATGGTTTTCAATCGTGTTTTTTACCGTTGTACATAAAAATTGACATAGGGCTTTAGTACCCAATTTTTTCCCAAATAAAGGTTCATTTTGTGGTTGACTTTCAAAAACACTGTCGAACTGTTGTCATGTTGTTAGTTATCGTCATGGAACGTGCTTGCAAATCCAAATTAGGCACCACCACAACCGAAAAAAAAACTTACCGGTGAAATCCGTTTCGAAGGGTGAACTCTCCTCGGGGAACTCCGGGTCGCCGGTCATGTTGATGAAGGCGATTACCACGTTGACTGACGTGGCCTCCCGGCCGCCACCGTCTCTGGCGAGCACCGTGACCTGTGTGGGGGGAGGGGGCAAAATCGAACCGTTAGAGATCCTGAAACCGGATTTCTGGATTTCAGGTCACGCCCGCCACCCGGATGTCACGCCGAATTTCAGCGCACGGAGGACTCGGAGTCGTAAACTGAGCGAGTAGTCGAGGACTTTCGCCCGGTTCGTGACTCCAAAGCGGAACAGTGCTAGCGAGTCACCAGGTGATTTCTAATGAGATTAGGATTTGAAGGTAAATGTAAATTGAATGCGAAGATGAGCTGGAGTTAATTTAGGAAATGACAAAGTAGCTAAAAGGTTGTGATGCCGTCGATAGTGGTAAAAGGTCACGGCTATGTCCATTTCTGTGTGAGTACACAGAAAAAATGGTTTTACTAAGATTTTTTATAGAATGCACATAATTTCTAAATAAGTGGACTTATTCTGTTGAACTGATTCATTCATACCTTTTAGCTATGATTGCAAAAATAACAGGTTTAAAGTTACAGAACATAAAATTCAGCTTTTTTCATGAAGGTTCCAGTTTTCAAAAAAAAGCCTTACCTGATATGACCTGACCTCGATAGCGTCCACATTGGGCACGACAAGTCGGACGTGGTGTCGATCAACCCGGATAAGCTGGAAGTACGTATGGTCCTGGGCGTTCTCTGTATCATACGAAAAAAAAATATCACAAAAAAATCACCAACATAATAAATCAATTTTTCTAGCATCTGCCCTGGTGTTTCCACCATCAACGGAAAGAGAGCTTACCGTCCCGACCCTGCAGTGAAAAAGTCACCTCGCCGTACAGGCCTCCGTCCGTATCGGTGGCGCTGAAGTTCGGAATTATGGTCCCCTGCGTGTTAACCAAGGGCTGCCCGTTGCTCTGCTCGCCAAATCTGGTGGTGGAAGATGAATTGAGCAAAAAATCAATTATTGCAGATTTTTTTTTCTCCATGCTTTTGAATATTGATGTGCTCCAGAGGGCTCCGACGATGGGAGAATTTTTGCAACCTTGATGGATGCTGATTTATATAACGAATCAGCTACAATACTGAGTTGATATCTATGTTGTTGTTTAACATAATTCAGATCCACTTGATTGATGAATTCCGCAGTGGAAACATTTCGATGAGTATTTAAAAATATGAATAAATTCAATTATGCTATGAATGAACATAAACATAAAATTTAATTGATTCTAGCACGAGCTTCCTCTGGAAACTTTAAATTGTTACACCCAAACGGTGGTCGCATCTTTTTCTTGCAAATCTTCATCTGAACTGTCCTCACGCATTTTTTGCGTGATAGTCTTATAAATGGCTAAGGATCTTTCCAAAATGAAATAATTTTATAAAAAATGCATCAGAATGTTGTGTAAGTGTGTAATTTATTAAAATTTTGAAAATAACAATATAACAATATATTTTTACCTTGGTTGAAAAAAAAACTTTCTGCAGTACAGAACGGAGACTCTCAAAAAAATCCAAATATTTATGGACGCAGGAAAATGCTTTCAAATTGTTTTCAATTGATTCGACTTCTTATTTAATTTCTATTTTGAATTTTGATTTTTCGGACCGATTTTGAAGGGGGAGGGGGACGGAGAGAGGGTGGGCTCAAAAGCTTTAAAAAAGAATTGTAACGGCCTAAATGTCACTTATGTTTTTCAATAGCCACATCAATGCAGAGCCTTAACAGTATTTATCGGTCACCATGATTCGACTTGCCAAGGAAGAGCATAAGCTGATATACAGTCAACCCACCAATTCGGACCTCAATTTTAAATTTTTTCACGTGATTTTTCGACCCGTTTATCAATCGGTTGTCCCGCCTATGTGGATCGATCGGACCGCGCACTGGACTCACAATCCAGAGGTTGCTGGTTCGAATCCCGCGGCGGGCGCTCTAAAAGTTCTAAGTGTAAATATGGGTATATCACAATATCAAAACAAACGTTTGGTAGTGTGAACTCCGTGTAAAAGGGGTGTCAAACTAAAAAGTGACCCAGTTCGTTTGACAACTGTTGGTGTCAGACCATCGGAGTTTGAGTGTACCTTTTTAAAGAAATGTAAAAAAATGGAATTCCTTTTGGTATGCATAGTTTGCATTAAAAAAAATGAGTCAAGCAGACAAAGTTAAAGTTTAATTCTCGTGTTTTACACACAGCAAAACATCTGATGGTAGAATCGCCTCCAAAAGCATACCCCCTGGATCAATTTTTTAAGTAAAATTAAGATACTGTGCCAATTTTGAGCCAAATCGGTTAAGGTTTAAGGATTGCTATAGACCGATAAAGCTGGTGAAAAAAAATCTTTTCATACAAAAATATCTTTCTTTAATCGCTAATAACTCATCAGGGTTAACTCGGATCATTTTGCGGTCTTGGACAAAGTTGTTTGTCATAAAATTTTACATAAGCATTAAAAAAAATCGAACCATCCACTTTAACACGACCCCAGGACTTTTGTGGTTTCTATTGCAAGTTTCTGATCTAACCTAGGAGACCAAAGGCCTGAATGGAGAGAGCACCAAACCTCTTCCTACTCCAAGGAATCTTCCACCCCAGGATTCGAACTGACGGCTTGGTTTGTTGTGTTGTTTGTCTTCATAGCACTGAGACCGACTCCTACACCAGGAATGACTTAACGGCCTAACAACACCCAAGGCCGGGACCGACATTTTACTTCCCCATCCGATGGAAGGTTAGAGCAGATGGCAATCGAACCCATGATCATCCGCTTACAAAGCGGATAGCGTAACCATTTGGCCAAGCATGCTCGAAAAGAATCTCACACTTGACAATGATCAATGCCACATTCAATGCCACCTTTATTCAGAATTTTGATTTTTTTGCTTTTCCCCTAACATTTTTTTTTTATTTTTTCCCAAACAACTTCAACGTTAAAAAGCGACCATTAAACCTTATCCATTTGGGATCAAAATTGGCACAGTTACATTTTTTACCTGAAGAATCTAGTTATTTGAGCCTGGATATCACTTCAATTTTTTTGTCTAATTGTGGTATTACTTGGTAAAATAGTGAGGAGCACATTGGTTGCCCAGTCCAAAAAGTGTCGCTTCGAGACATCATATTAGGGTAAAATTAATGACCTTGTCCCAAGTGGTCAACATATTCTTATAGTTTCAGAAGTGCAGGTATTTCATAAAACACTGCAAAACAAAAATATACCTACTCGAACATGTATAGGTAATCGCTGAAATGTTAAAATTAGTGAAAGGTTGATTTTTTGGTTGGAATGATAAGAAATTTTGCTCTTGCATAACGCAACTAGACGCCAATCGAGCATTTCCATTCGAGCAGTTTTTGCTTTTTTTTACAATGTATTTCTTATGGAGCGAACTGTGAAAAACTGCTCGACTGCGGGTGCTCCATTGTAATGAGTTCAGGAATACCATAATTTGTTATTGGTATACTTTTATCTGATAAAGTGTCATTACGCATTTCCCTTGTGATATACCCCTGTTCGGGACGGGACCAAACTTTAGCTCGCATTGCAATCAGGCCATTGAAAAGTGAGAAGGATAATTGCCTATTTCCAAACAGTCAAATAAGTTTCCTTTACTGATTTCTCATAATTCTGCATTTAAAATTACATGAAATTTTATACAATTTTATTGTGTACCCGTACTGTAAGAGGTGGATAATTGTTTTTGTTACAGATATACGATCTCTGAGTCAAATCTTGTCTAACTTATCGTTTGAGCCTAGCCCATCCAATTTCCCGTCCTGAGAATACAATTCCCGGGATTTCAGAAAATAAAATATTTCCCGTTTTACGGGAAATTTGTAACTTTCCCGGGAATTCCCGAAATTTAAGCGGAAGTAAACATTTTCTTAAATTTTTGGAACTACTTTTTGTAAATGCTCTGAAAAAATAATATTAATAATATTAATTTTTAAAGCAACTGGGAATAGATCTTGCTTAATGAGTATGAAATTGTTACAATAATTTTTTAATAGATTGATGTTATTTCATCAAAACAATGTTAACTCCTTACCTCCAAATTAAAATTGAGATTTTTTTACGTTTTTGTTTGCCATGATCAAATGAGATGAAAATCGAATTTGTGCAAAAAGAATTGATTCAATTGGTTGAATACCTAGTACTAAAGAAATTACAATTTGAAGTAAAATAATTATGGAGCACTGGTGAAATCACAGGTGTTACACTAAAACCCCCGTTTACGCGCAGGCGTTACGCTTTTTGTTTGGTTGATTTCTCGAAAACAGTGTAATGTTTTTACATTCTTTTGAAAGCAATTTGTAGATCTGCACAAGACCTATAAATCGCTTTAAAAAGATTGCAAAAATATTGCGTCGTTCCAGAGAAATTGATGAAATACAAAGCGTAACGCCTGAGCGTAAACCGGGGTTTTAGTGTAGAGGGTTAAATGAGAAAAAATAGAAGACTTTTTGTGGAATGATGTTAATTTATCGTATAATTTAAATCATTTTGCATAATAATACAAAAAAATCATTGAAAAATTACTTTCCATTGTTTGTTCTCAAAAAATGCAAACATATATTCAAAGCTTGCTTCAAATATTTGAAAACATTGGGTTGTTTGGAGTAAAACCAACACTTTACCATTTGTTCTAGAGCTGAAACCAGTATTTGTCAAGAAAAACATAATTTCTGCATGTTGTGATTGTGGATTATCCAATATTATGATTGTGGATCATGGATTAATTTTAATCACAGTTTTGATAAAAAATATTTCTCATCAAAAAATACCAAAATACATTTTCTTTTAGTCGAATGATTTTTCACATGCAGTCAAGCTGCTAATTGACACTTCACACTTATTTAAATCATTAATGTTGATGTCCTATACAATTTTGTTGCATAATATTAATTAAAACCAAGATCATAACAATTTTCAATAAATTTAAAATTTCCCGGGAATTCCCGGGATTTCCCGGGAAATTGGCTGAAAATTTCTCGTTTCCCGGAAAATTAGTAACCCCGGGAAATTGGACGCTCTACACGAGCTGCTAAAAAATATTTTCATTCGTCACAAAAAAAAAACAATTTCACAGCGAAAATTGCAGTCAACGTCAATCCATCACAATCTTGATTCCAGTGCAACCATAATGGCTTACATAACCTCCTTCGCACATCAAACCACTTCCTCATCAACACACATGGACGGAATCAAATCCCCAACGTCTCACCTCAACCGGATGCGTTCGTCCGCCCCGGGCACGTCTATAACCGGTGCCATGTAGTTGAAAGCTTCCACCTGGACCGTGTAGGTGGCACTGCTGCACAGTTTGACACTGTTCGGGTCCAGCTCGTACTCGTCGCCTCGGTCACAGGCCTGAATTTCCCCCGGGAGCATGTTCAGAGAAGGAAGATAAAAAAAGAGAAGTAGAAATTCAGTCAGTCGAAGATAGGTATATTCCGTTTCAATTACAGAAAGCTTTAAAAAAAAGAAAGGAACAGGAAGCTGGTGCAGCATATTCCTAACCTCAATTTGCACCGCCCACGTGCCGTAAAAGCCTTTCAGGTTCCGGCCGGTTCGGAAGTGTGCAGTGTAGTCGTCCCGTTGCACCACCGTGAACAGTGTGTCAATGGTGGCAGCCGGGTCGTCGCCGTTGATGGTTGACCCCTGGGAACTGTCGTCAGCTGTGGGAAGCAAGTGCCGGAGAAGAAGATTAGAAATGAGAAATGTGCAATGAAAGTTGATTAAAATGCTATCAACTATGCGGATGTGCAGATGAAGGCAAAGGCAAAGGACAATGGCAATGACAGAGGAGACACTCTGGGTCGGGTCTTTGGAAGAATAGTCGGTTACATGGCAGTTGTGAGCTGACGATTGCAGTCTTGTTCCAAGAACCCTTTTACTGGCTAACAAGGTGTGACAGATTGAAACCTATTGAGAATGATTTGTCTGTGCATCATCTGGATCGAAAGTTACAATGTATAAAGGAAATGGTTAGATAAGCAATAATCTGAAGCAATGAATAAATCTGATGAAACCTTTTAAACTGCGTTTTCTTTACGATATGGGTGGATAGACAGCTAGCTCGCGTCATATACAACAATAGCTTCTGAAGCGTTTATTTTCGACCGCTTGAACAAGATCGACCGCTTGAACTTGCATATTTTCTAGCTCTTATACTGGCCCACATGTATTTTCATCGCTTTTGAGTTATTGATGCTGTTTGGTTCAAAATCGTGTGCTCTTTCAGGAGAACCTACAACATCCAGTACTTTGTTTTAGAAATTAGAGTTGCATTGTTGATTTGATTTTGGTTAATCGCGACAAATTTTCTTGAAATATTTCGAACTGTCAAAAATCTACATTGATCACACGAAAAACTGTGGTAGAAAAGTATCCTTTTTTGTATCATTTTTTGACAGTTCGACGCCAACGAATTAACGTCATGATTCGAAATCCTGACACTTAGTAGCATATCATTTTTGTTTCAGCTGGCAAAAATCATGTAATAAGTTGTAAATGTAGAAATATCACTAAATATCATGAGCATGTAGTATAAACAGTCAGTTTTAAGAAAATGCTTAAAAAAAGTATTTTCTAACAATTTTTCATCATAATTTTGAAATTAAAATGACTTGTTGGGATTCAAATTTCGGACAATGATAAGAGCTGATTCGAATTCCGGACACTTTTGCTTAAGAATTGCACGAATTTGGACTGAAATGTTAGTGAATGGCATTCTTTAGGTCTCAAATAAGTTATTACCATCAATACAATCAATATTTCATATAAAAATTTGCTAGATTTTAAAGAAATCAAAACCATACATTTCTGCTTTGCCTTCCCGGTGCTTGAGACGTCTATGAAATATTTCAGTGAAATGTTTCACTTTTTTGGTAAACTTATAATTTTAGTTTATTTAACTGTATTGTCATTAACGTTTGAACGCTGTTAACCAACTTTTAATGAAAGTTGACGTTACAATTCATCAAATAACACAGTTTTGACATTCATAATAAGAACTTATATCCTAATAATTGATAAAACAAGATGAGCTGTCCGGGTTTCGAAGCGTCCGAGAATTCGAATCATGGCGTTATTTCAAAACAAATTTACCGCGGTAACCAAAATTAAACTAACAACGCAACTTAGTGTATCCCTCTCACACCTTATGCAAACCGTCATTTGAGTGAAAGGGATACATTACTGTTTACAATAGTTTTGTGCCGTTTTGAAATGTTAGGCTCCATTTATGCGAGCATGGGCAGTATATCGCAATGAAATTATTTTTATTGATTTATTTTTGGTACTGGTTAGAACCTGGGTGCTGAATAGTGGTTCGCAAAACGGCCTCAATTTTGAACTGTCAAAGTGGAACCAATTTACTGTTACCCAAAAGTAGAGAGTATTGTTATCGATCAATAAAAATTGTTTTTTTTTTTGCTGGAATGAAAAATGTATGACTTTTGAGGACCTGGAGTTGAAGTCTGGAGTTTTTTTTTGAAAAGGTCCAATAAACCAAATTTTCAGTTTTTGCTTTTTGGGTGTTTTTGAAACCGCCTTGAGTCAGGGGTATTGAAAAACACCCAAAATACAAAAACTAAAATTTTGGTTTATTGGACCTATTCAAAAAAAAAAAAAAACTCCAAAAGTCAAGAAATCTTAAGAAAGTTAAAGGCGAGATCGTCAATTTTATAATTATGAATGGAAATTGTTTATGGAGTCGATGCGGTAGTATTCATCCAGAAGCTGTCTTTATTGTTTGATTCCGTTTAAAAACCAACTGGTTTAGTGAAAATCTTCTCTGCTTGTTGAATCAGCTTTTCTAGAATAAGTGATGTTTATTAGCTGGACCAGGAAGAGCTGCAGGATTCCAAAATCAGCCAAGGAATTTATCTTTGACATCGCAGAATGACACTCTCGCCGCAATTTTTCGTCACCCGTAAAAAAGAAAAACCTCTTCTAACCAATAGAAACTTGAAAACACACAATTTTCCAGCAAAAAATGACAAAAACTAGACAAAATAAAACACATACTACTGATTATAAAAAAGGTCATATACCAGTAAGAAAAAAGCCATGCTTGTGCTTGAACAGCCTCCTACTTTGTAGATGTAAACAAAGTGGGATCATTCGAAAATCACGTTACGCATTCTCTCTTTTCATCACCCAGGTTAGAACAGAGTCGGCTTTTTTAATTGCAATTTTCTTAAAGATAAGAGTAATTACAGAGGATCTTGGCTATCTTGTCAGAAATTTACCAACACATTCAAAGAATATTAACATAAAAACTTTGCGTTTGTTTACATCAGATCTGGAGCAACATTTGAAAAAGGCGCATAAGCAATTTTTATTTTTCTCAAATACCGAGCCGACATGTAACTATTCAACAAAACGCGCAGTGTTAAACGGTAGCTGGGAAGGGTTTTGTGTAAAAGTTACCTGTTGGCCCGTAATTTGCAAAATAGTACCAGCTGTCAAAATCCTTATCCGCCATTTTCTCGTGTTGCTCCAGAGATTTCCTATCTCTTTCTAACATTTGTTTTTTGTCATGTGACCTCTAGCTGTTTTTTTTGACTGACTGTCAGTAAAAATATTTCGCATGGTTTTTAGAGCTCGAGCTCGAGCATTGGGTCGAGGAGTTCGATATTTTTGGGTTGATTTTTTTTTCATTGGACCTAAAAAGCCTTATAGGAGTGGAGCTGATATAACTTTTGTATTGACCACATGAGCTGGTTGCCATTAAATTTTCTTTTTTGAAGTATTTGATGATTTTTGCTTAATTTGTTCCGTAATCTGAGGTGAAATGGGACTACAGTCTGAATAGGGACAGCAGTTTTTAGAGCACTTAAAGAATTTAAATTTGCTAATGGATGTACACATTTTGCTGGTCTGAGTCTGTTCTAACCGAAACCAACCAGAAAAATCAAAATATTGTGCTCAAACATGGTTAAAACTGCTGTCCCAATTCACCCCATGTGTCCCGATCGACCCAGTTTACGGTTCAATAATTTACGTCCGTTTGTCTATGATTCCATAAACCTGATTGAAAACAACTGACAAAAATAACTCTTTGCACAATTTAATTTAACAAACTCGCAATCTCTTTCGGATCAAAAGTGCAAAAGCATCAAAAACTTCGTTAGTGCGGATATTACTCCGTGTCGCTATAAATCTAACACACATGAGAAACGAGAACCGTAGGTCTTCTTTGGAAATTTGAAATTCCTTTGAGTACGTACAAAATGCACCACAAAAAGCCAAAAATCTGCTACTTGCTACCAAGAGCTTGTATTTCGTGTAGATTCGCGCTAACAGTATGATCATAGACTCATTACCAAGACCTAACAAAATAATATTTTTTTGCAAACACTTATTTGGAAGTAAATATTGTCGTTTATCACAAAATGCATTCATTTAAATGTAAGATAATCCGTTTTAATTCTTTGAAGCCAGTTTGTAGCAAGGACCGATCTCTGTAAACTCAAGCTGAGTCTTGCACATGTACAAAACCGTGCTCCCGGAAGTCCAGGAAATGGAGCAAAGAAAAACTTTTTGGCTTTGATAAATCAGAGCTTGAATCGGAGCGAGTTTACGAAGTGTGCTGTACACGTGTACGTTGCGAATCAGCAAATTGAATCCCCCGGTGAATGTCACAGACAATTTGACGATGACAATTTTTGCTGTTAAAGTTACAGCAGAGCTCGCTGGTATCGCCAATGTCGACGTCGACATTGAATTGCCCCGACGTTTGCGGGCAAGATTTGCCCGCACTTCGGGAACAGAAATCTGGTTCAATGTGGCTCTGTGTCCAGGTATTTTAACAACAGTTTCTAGGAAGTTCGTGCCACCCGGATCGGGCATGACTTGGCTGTGACGAGAAAGCTCGGTAAGACTGTTTGTGGGGAAACCTTACCCGTGGTGAAACCATGAATCGTTGACAAAACCGGAAACGAATCGGACAGAACTTGCACGACCATTCATTGTTGTGCTGAGTGTACGGCAGAATCGTGACTGGATTTTCGCGTAAACTCTCCGTGTCCACTTCCGCAGAGGTCTGACAGCAGTCGGAACGATTTGTTGCCAGGAAGAAATGGGTAAAAGCTTGCAAGTGAGCGCACCCGTAGGAACGCAAAATGAATTTAAAGTGTAATTACAGCTGGTGCGTTGAATTTTCCATCTTCAATAGCTTTTGAACGAGTTGAAACCATTCAAAATAAAATTCTCACAACCTCGAAAAGCACTTTTGTATGTCTAGTTGAATAGATTTTAACAGAAACAGTGAGTTTATCGGTTTTATGGAAAGGTACATTTTAAGCGAAATGATTTGGCGGCCGAAGTGTTGCATGTCACGATGTCACTTTGACTGAATTTAAAAAGGTAAATATTAGGATGTAACAATCATGACTTTTTTGCTGGCATTAAATGGCTTATTCCGGAGGGCGTACTGAGCCTATATCCCAAATATGAAGTTGATTGGTCTTATCAGGATCTGGTGCTATGCATTTGAATATGAATTGGGATTTAACTCGTGAAAAGAGATTTAAAAAATAGGAACTTTGGCCACAAAAGCGTTTATCCTAAACATCGCTAGATGTCAATTAATCAGGTCCGCGTCGCACCTTGTCAATAATTGAAGATCTTTACCGAGGTCCACCGTGCTCAAAACTTTAATGTTAAATATACCATTGCAAGAAGCCCCAACAATTTACATTATTGAAAACATCTTTTTCGCGGGTTTAATACCTTTAAATTTTAAATGCAAAGCGCCAGCTCCTGTTAAATCTAATCTTCCTCCAAAAAATAGCATCGTGTGCTACAACCTACCTGCACTGATCTGCAAAATCCTGTAATTAATCTTGGCATTTGGTGTCTCCCGATCGTCCCGATCGGTAGCCTCGAAAACATCCACGATCGCGACCCCTTCGGCGGTATTCTCGGACAGCTTCAGTTCACCGTGCACCGGAAGTTCCGGCCTGTTGTCGTTGACGTCCAACAGCACCAGCGTAAACGTCGTGTCGTCCGAATTTCGTCGACCCGAGCTGTTGGGGTTGTCGATCGCAATCACCTTGATCTGATGCTGGGCGGGACCTGCGTCACGATCTAGCTTCTCCCCGTTGGGCCGTACTCGAACTAAAGCGATATTAATCATTCGATCGTCTACCTCTTCTTGCTCTCGAACTACGTCAAAGTAGCGTTGCAGCTCAGGGTAGGTCCGCAAATCCAGCTCGAAGGTCGCCGTGTGGAACGGTTCGTCGCGGTCAAGATCTTTCGCCCTAAGCCGTTGGATCTCGGTTTCAACCGGAGGTTTCTCCAAAATTCGAATAATTTGATCTTCGGGTACACTAAATAGTGGATCTTGGTTGTTGGTGTCGGTGATCTTGACCGAGACCTGCCCACTTGCAGTGAATTCGCCATCGGTAATGGTGATGTCAAGCGGGATGTCCGCCGTTATCGGAACGTCACAGTTGATTCGATTGGTTTCGGTTGCGATCACCGACAAAAGTCCGCTAAGGGGGTCGATTGATATCCACCCTTCATGATTGGGGTTGGTAGCCCTGAAGAAAACAAAAAAAAAGGTTTACCACTGCTGAAAAGACTGACAATCTGACAGTTACCTCAGTGAGTACGTAATTTTGTTGTACAATGGTCCATCCTTATCGATTGCGGCGATCGTTCCAACGATCGAACCTGCTGTAGCCTCTTCCAGCACGAAGCGCTCGTCAGTGAGCGTGCTGTCAACGAATTCTGGAGCATTATCATTCACGTCATCAATCTGGATGACCAGCAACGTTTCGGTATCACCAGGAGGAATCTCCTGCTTCTTATCCTCTAGCTTGATGTTCAGGAACAGCGTTTCATACGCTTCGTAGTCAAGCTTCTGGTGGATCGTGGTCTGATCAAAGTCCGGATTTACCACCAGTTTCCCCACGACATGGTTTGGATTTGTCCGATCTACTTGAAAGACGAGACAACCCTCGAAGACCGCAGATGAGACAGTCGCTCCGGTTTTAACCGCGTAACTATTCTCCCAGTCTATGCTGAACACCAGTTCAGCGCTAGAGTCCGGGTCGGTACCGATTACGGTTGCGTCTTCACCAGCAATGCTGACCACAGTTCCGGGTGCGGAGTTTTCTTCGATGTTTATACTTCCACGAGGCTAGAAGAGAAACAGGTTAATTATTTGTTCTACTAACAGTTCTAAGGATCATACCAACACTATTGATGGTGGTTTGTTATTGACGTCTAGCACGGTGATGATTAGTTGTGCAAACACTTGATGAATTGGTTCGTTTTTCTCGGTTTGCAACGTATCGGAAGCTTGCAGCTGCACTACCACCTCGCTGGCGATGTCCCAGTCGAACACATCGTTCCGATTGGTGCTGATAAGAAAGCTGTACTGCTTGTCCACTGTACTTTCAAGCTCGGTTACGTTCAGATCTCGTCGAATGTTACTGAGAATTTCAAGTTCAACGCTGTCCTCGATGTCACGATCGGTCACGTGAACCGTCACTAGTGGATACCCTTCGCCGACAGTTTCCCTGCAGCTTATCCTGTAGGTATCTTGCTCGAACTGCGGAACCTCGTCGTTCCAGTTGAGCAGCTCGATGTTCAGCACCTGCACGGTCGTGTGCACCTCCTCCTTGGCGGTGATGAGCAGTTCAAACTTTTGACGAGCATCTACTTCGTAGTCGAGTTCCGCGGGATTTACCACGGTTAACGTGAAGTCAACCCGCTGGTATCCACTTCGGGGAGTAATGCTGAACGAGCTGACGTCCTCCAGCAGCTCGTTGGACACCCGTTCCTGTAGGTCCACGCTATAGGTTGCGTGAGGACCCTTACATATGAGAATAGTTATCAAACCTATCACTTTAGGCTACAGGCATTGAAGAGACTTACCAGATCGAGGTCGTCAATCGTGAACTGCTCAAAATCCAGCTCCATCGGGGTGTTCTCCCAGAACTTTAGTTGGTTCGGTTCAACGGAGAAAACGGGTGGGCTATCGTTCAAATCGTTCAAGATGATAGCTCCAACATTGCTCTCGTTGAATTCGCGGTTGTGGCACTTGTAGGCCCAAATCTAACACAAACATATGGCAGTTTTATTTAGTGGCATTGGTCGCAAGACAAACCTTACCGTGAATTGATAGAACTCGTTCTGCTCGTGATCTCGATTGATCGGTTTTACATTCAGTTCGCCCGTCTCCCTGCCAATACTGAAGTATTCCGCATCTGCAAAAATGGTTTGTTACGGACCAATCTATAGACAAATCAACCTAAAACTTACACTTTTCCTGTTCGGTCACTATTTCGTAACATATTGGTCTACCAAGGCCAGTGTCACCGTCGATAGCTTGCACAATCGTTGAGTACGGCGATTTTTCATCTATGCGCTGCGTCGTGAACGGTCTTGTGAATACAGGATCGCGGCTTTCAACGTTAATCACCTGAACCACTATGTTCTGGGAGGCTTCGTGCGTTCGATTTAGGTCGGAGACCTTAACCTGGAAGCTGTACACGGCATTCTGCGTGTAGTCAAGCTTTTTGAGAACTCTAAAATAGTAAAATTCGATTAAATCTGACACCTTGACTGAATCGATAAAGTACTCTTACTTCAGTTTAAACTTCTTGTTGTTGTTGTCACCTCCACCAACCACTTCTTCAAACTTGAACAGTTCCGCGTTAGTTTCGGGTAGGTCAAACCCCACCGCGTTGGTGTCATTCCCCAGTATTCCATTTGTGACGAATCCATCCGCGTGAAACACTATGTACTCACAGTTGGACAAGTAGTTCTCCAAACCTTCATCCACGGAACAGGGACCGGCGCTAGACATAACAGGCGCGTTGTCCAGGATGTTGATAAGATCGATTGCTAAGAAGACTTGGGAATTTCCGATTGATAAGTACACCATGGATGTCCGGTGGGCCACGACCTCGTAGTCCATTTTGTTGTTGATCACAATGAAGTGTTTGCCACCTTCATAAAGAAGCAGAGCACCAGTTTGACCGGAGTTGGTGATTTTGATGTCAGCTTCAGCTCCATGATAATTTAGTTCAACCAGTTTGAAAGGTACGACCATTTCTTCCCACATAGAGACGCGTAATTCCGTGGAAAGGGAATCGTAGCCTAGGAAGGAAACTTTCTCTGCATCTACAGGTATTGCGTATGGTTGCTGCCATGTTCCCGGAGGGTCTTGAGCAAAGACGAGAGACGGAAGCAGGAGCAGAAGTAGCCACTGAAAAGAGAGTTATTTAAATCCGTATTACTCAAACTAGAGACATTTACCCTAAATTACTGTTTTCTGTCGTCTAATGCAACCGAAAACAAGCCAAATTTTCAAGTACTGTTGTGGTCAACCAATTAAACGTGATAAGATAAGTTCCTGCAGGTCGAAAATCAAACGAATGACAGCCTTTTCATCGAAACCCCGTTGTAACCACAAATGGCCAACGCTTGTCGTCCTCGTCGGCAGATAATGATGGTGTGGTTAGCGGATGTGTTGGTCTGGGTGTAATTTTGTCCTGATTACAAGCCCAGATCCGTGCTTCGTCTGACGGCGGACATTAGTCAGCCGTCCGGGAATGTCTTGTTTGTAGCGAATGATTGGCATCCGGCCATGAGTGGTGGTTGCGCGCTGATTGAGGACGTACCTCAATTGAGAGGGTTATCGATTGGTGTGTGAGTTTCTCTGATGAAGGAATTAAATTTACTCACGAACAGAAGACGCATGGTTTACAATAGTAAAATGCAATTTCATCAAGACTTTCTTATTGATGCATGGAGTGCAGGGCAGCATAGGATGCAACAATAATTTTGTCTGCATTCGGCAGCTACAACATTTTTTTTTGTAACCTTTTGGGGCTTTAAACAATGCCTACTTTGGGTTATGAAACTAAATTTTATATAAAAAACTTATATTGCTGATTTTTTTGCTTTTATCTTATTGAAAATCATTAAGTTTAAAATTGCTATTGTAATTTTTAAGTTTGATTCCGTAAGTCATTCTTAGGCATCAATTTAAGGTTCATTCAAAGAAAAAAAAATCGACAGCTTTTATAAGAAGCGTTTTGTAGTCATCTGCAAAGCAAGCCTGACTAGAAATTTGCAAAAAATATTGTCATGAAAAAGTGTTGAGAAACAAAATAATCAGGGCCTCATTTTAAGGATCTTCATTTTTTTTTAAGTTTTCACGTTTATCGATCAAAATAAAAAAAGAATCACAAAACTTTATATACCGTAATCTGGGGCAAATCGGGACTACAGCCTGAATAGGGACAGCCGTTTTTAGAGCACTTAAAGCTTTTAAATTTGGAAATGGATGTACACATTTTGTTGGTCTGAGTCTGTTCTATCCGAAACCAACCAGAAAAAAACAAAATATTGTGCTCCAACATGGTTAAAACTGCTGTCCCAATTCGCCCCATGTGTCCCGCTTGACCCCAGTTTACGGTACCTAAAAAATGGGTTCAAGCTACTGTGAATTAAGGTGTCATTAATTAGTTTTGAATTCATTCTGGAGAAAACCTGAATCATCGCTACTATAAGTTTTCTGGATCCTCTCTACAAAAATCAGGAAGGCAACTGCCGAATTCAACATTAAGCTGATCAATTCGGGTCAGGCCCATTTTTTTGTTTAGAAAAATTATTAGTTTGTTGTTTTTTATTAAAAAAATTGGTGAAGCTAGATTAAAATAATATTCATAGTGTAAAAGTAGTTGGAATTAAACGATATTTTTTCATATTTTAAATTTAACAGTTATTTCTTGAATACTTTTAAACAAATTCTTCTCAAACAACCCTTTTTGAAAAAAATAATTATATCATTTCAATTTTCATTCAATTTGGTCAAGGTAAGAAAAAATGGTGAATATATTATTTTCAAATAATATAACAAAAAAAGACCGTTAATAGAGGTTGTCGAAAAGAAAATAGGCAATATTCATTCCATAATAGCGTAATTTTTGTTGCCCAACTTATAACCAAACAAAATTCCTAGTTGAGCAACACTCTACGAAATCGGCCGATTTCGATCATTTTTATTTTTTGTATTTTGGATTTGACTCAAACTTTGTGGGGGCCTTCCCTATGACCAAATAAGCTATTTTGTGTCATTGGTTCACCCATACAAGTCTCCATACAATTTTGGTAGCTGTCCATACAAAAATGGTATGTAAATATTCAAACAGCTGTAACTTTTGAGTGAATTTTCTGATCAATTTGGTGTCTTCGGCAAAGTTATAGGTATTGTTGAGGACTTTTGAGAAAAAATAGGTACACACACAAAAATTGCAGATTTTTTTCTCAACTTTTTTAGCACTAAAACTCAATTTCTCAAAATACGTATTTTTTGATTTTCGAGATTTTTTGATATGTTTTAGGGGACAAAAATCCGCAACTTTTGAGCCATAGAGAAACATGGTCAAAAATTTGCCGCCGAGTAATGAATTTTTGAAAAAATAGTGATTTTTGGAAAAAATCGAAGTTTCATGCAAAAACAAGTTTGACATTATTTTTGTATGCAAAATTGAATTTGCAATCGAAAAGTACTTTACAGATTTTTTCAAGGTATAGCCACCGAAAGTTTGATTTTAGCGAAATATTTGCAGTTTTTCAATTTTTAAAAATAGTGACCATGAGTGACCATTTCCATAAATATTTTTTTTGAAAAGTTCAGAAAATTTGCTATAAAATTGTCTAAGAGACATTGAAGATTGGACCTCTGGTTGCTGAGATACAGCGGCTTTAAGAAAAGAAACACGAAAATTGAAGTTTTCTAAGTCTCACCCAAACATCCCACCATTTTCTAATGACGATATCTCAGCAAATAATGGTCCGATTTTCAATGTTAATACATGAAACATTCGTAAAATTTTCAGATCTTTTCGAAAAAAATGCTTTGAAAATTTTTAAATCAAGACTAGCATTTTAAATGGGCGTAATATTCAATGTTTTGCCCTTTTAAAATGCTAGTCTTGATTTAAAAATTTTCAAAACATTTTTTTCGAAGAGATTTGAAAATTTTACGAATGTTTCATGTATTAACATTGAAAATCGGACCATTATTTGCTGAGATATCGTCATTAGAAAATGGTGGGCTGTTTGGGTGAGACTTAGAATACTTCAATTTTCGTGTTTCTTTTTCTTAAAGCCGCTGTATCTCAGCAACCAGAGGTCCAATCTTCAATGTCTCTTAGACAATTTTATAGCAAATTTTCTGAACTTTTCAAAAAAAATATTTATGGAAATGGTCACTCATGGTCACTATTTTTAAAAATTGAAAAACTGCAAATATTTCGCTAAAATCAAACTTTCGGTGGCTATATCTTGAAAACGGAGCCCTTTATCAAAAAATCTGTGAAGTACTTTTCGATTGCAATTTCAATTTTGCATTAAAAATAATGTCAAACTTGTTTATGCATGTAACTTAAATTTTTTCCAAAAATCACTATTTTTCAAAAATTCATTACTCGGCGGCAGATTTTTTTTACCATGTTTCTCTATGGCTCAAAAGTTGGGGATTTTTGTCCCCTAAAACATATCAAAAAATCTGAAAAATCAAAAAATACGTATTTTGAGAAATTGAGTTTTAGTGCTAAAAAAGTTGAGAAAAAAATATGCAATTTTTTTCCGTGTACCTATTTTTTTCTCAAAAGTCCTCAACAATACCTACAACTTTGCCGAAGACACCAAATTGATCAGAAAATTCACTCAAAAGTAACAGCTGTTTGAATATTTACATACCATTTTTGTATGGACAGCTACCAAAATTGTATGGAGACTTGTATGGGTGAACCAATGACACAAAATAGCTTATTTGGTCATAGGGAAGGCCCCCACAAAGTTTGAGTCAAATAAAAAAATACAAATAAAATCCATCTCCGCTTTTGGTAGAGAATTGCTCAGTTGTGAATGCTTCAGGAATAAATATTATCTGAATTAAAACTTGACATGAAATTTACAGACATAGTTCAATATGTTAATGTTCAATGAATATAATCAAATAAGATTTTCTAATTATTTTTTTGTATGATTTCAAAACATTGGTGCCAAAAAGGTAGGAAAATGTATACTTCCGTTTGTATTTCAGGAATTCCCGGGAAATTTACGAATTTCCCGGGAAACGGGAAATATTTTTTCCCGGGACGGGAAATTGGAAATGGATTTTTTTTAGCAATAACTTCGCAGCCCTTCTCGACAGATTTATTTTGTAAAGTGTTGCTATTCGATTCAGTTATTTTTGGTACATAAAAGTAGGCTATTTCGTCGTTCAAGAGTGACAGGCAGGGGTGCCAGGTTGCCAGATAAATCTGGCATTGCTAGATTTTTTGAGGGCCAATTTGAAAAAAATAATTTTCTATTTCTTCCTCAAATTGTTTTATTGGTGCATTTTATTTATTGTGTAAATCTATAATGAATAAAAAGTGAAAATACACTGTTTTTGAACACAAAATTGCTAATTACTTTGAGAAAAGTGGCTTGCCAGATTTTTTTTCCAGATTTTTTGCCGGATTTTTTTCTGTTCAGACCTGGTAACCCTGGAGACAGGAAAAGCAAGTAGTTTCACGACGGAATTGCAAAAATGGATTTTTAAACCAATTTTTGAGCAATAACTTCGCAGCCCTTTTCGATAGAAAAGGTCCTACTTAACTTGCTTGGTTGATCAATCGAAAAAATGTTGTTTTGTCTATGTTTTTTTTTGCATTACAATGAAAAAAAAGTGATCAGAAATGGTTTTTAATCGTGTTTTTTTTCGTTGTAGTTACTAATTTTCATAGAGCTTTAGGACCCTATTAAGGCCGATGGATCAACCATGATCCCCTTGGAACGAGTTGTCAAGTGTAATGGTTTCTGTCAAGACGGGCCGCGAAGTTATTTTTTTTTTAATTGGACTAAGTTATATTTAAAATCCTTTGCGGTCGTACGAAGGTGCATTGTATGCAGAAAAAAATTTAATTGTTGATAAATTAATATGTGGAGCAACCTGCATATTTTTCGATTTTATAATTATTTTGATTGTTTTTGTGCGGTGAATTGCTATCAACAACATACCAAAAAGAACAATCGGAACTGTTGATTATTTATAGAAGCTTCACTTTCAGCTCACGTTGACGCATCGACAACAAAAAACAAGCCCTGATAACCGATAAACTGTCAATATTCATTCAATGGCAGGTGACTCACGCCCGTCTGTTTGCGAATAATCTTATCGGCGTGACCATTTCCGCCGACGAGTGTAATCTGATCCGGTTGAATTCTGTGGGCGCATATTCAACAAAGGCCGTCAACGCTCTACAGTTTTAATTATTTACAAAATTTGGGCAACAAATATCCCGGTGACCCGGAACTAACAGCAAAGTCAACAAGCAGCTCTCCACCTACCGTCATCCGTTTCCGCCAGCAGCGTTGTGGAGCTGCATTCATGATTTCTCATCCGTTAATTGAAATTTTGTGGCAGCTTTTCACCAATGTGCGAGATTTCAGCAATCCTTTTAGCAGTTGGTGATGCAGAATAGTGTATTCACACTTTACGGCTGGAACGATTTCGTTTGTTCACTGGGACGTCTTTTGGTTTATAATTGCACTTCAAACTGGTTTTTGTAGCCTGGTTTGGTGTGTGGTGAAATCCTACACTTGTTTGCAATGCCTTTTTGGATGTTTGGTTATGCTGTAAACATATTTTACGGGTCAAATTTTACACGAACTTGAACACTGAGCTCAATATTTGTTTCAAGTGAAATGAATGTTGCTAATGGAACAGTGTGATAAAATTAATAAATAAGGTGCATTAACACCATGATAGTTTTTTTCACACAAAAAAAAACGATGCTATTATTTTTCAATATGTTTGTCCACTGCTCTAGCCGACATAACATTTCACACTAGTTCTGTCGTTTTGCAATTATTAGTTTTCAAAAAAGGGATGATTTGACGAAAACTAAAATGTCAGCGAAAAAAAAATTGCGGTAAAATACAGCTGGAAATTTTTTTCCAGCCTGTTACACTCAAAATTGAACTGTTATTTCCCTTGTTAAAATCGATCATTGTCTGATTTCCGAAATAAAAGGGACTTCTTTTTTACACCTTGCTACATTTTAGTCACGAAGAACGACACTTTTTTCCTCTGCAGTTCTGAGATGTCTAATGATCTTCAACAATGTAAAAAGCATGAAAAACTACTTTTGATAAGAGACATAAAAGATTTATGGAAATATCGTGTGCTCAGTATTCTTTGCACTGTAATTTAAGATGTTCTCCTTATTATGTTAATTATTAAATAACCGATTAATTTTTCTTCAGGTTTTTCGTGCTTAAACTTTTCCATCTGATTGCACTATTATTCATTTTCTCGACCTTAATACTGATCGAATGCACTTTTCCCCACCACCCCCACTGACTTTTCAACAATCGATCAAAACGAATAAAAAAAACTAAGAATTTCAATTCGACGAACCGCTCTGCATACCGAACCTGCCAAAGTTTAATGCGCTATTGATGCAAAATGAGCTGGCGAGCCAATTTGGCTGAGTGTTCAATACGACGGCGATGATTCGCTATCGAACGTGAAGGATCTGGGCCTGATAAGGAGGAAAAAAACTGGAAAGAGATGGGAAACGGTGCCCTCCTCCATCCAGCGTCGATTGGTTTGATAAAACGGGCTTCGATTGGGCACTTGAAATTAGCTCGCTAGGGATGGTCAAATCAAACTGAGAATTCGTAGAATATCGGTGAGTTAACACCATCCAGCTTCTACTGATGAGTTCCCAGCGTCCGTCAGCTTGCCGTAACTCAGTCGGTTTCCTGAGACCGCATGAGCACCCCTGAGTTCCTTATCTTAGCTACTACAGTTTACATACCTGGTGTGCTCTGCCGCCAATAGTGGTGTGAATGTGTGTGTCTGTGCACTGATTGCCTTCTGTCAAATGATAAGATAACATGCCGCTGCCGGAGCTGCCATATGATGAGTGGCAAATAACAGCCGCGTGCACGCACAGAGTGGCACTTGGAGTACGAGAAGAAATTTTCGCCGCCCGGAACATGGTACCGTTCTTCGATAAGGCTGGTGGGATGACGACGTTAACATGACTGAATGGTGATAATTGGAGCGATGATTCGCTGACATCCCTTCCCAGATTAAGGCGATTGAGGTTAGATCAAACTGATGAAATTGGACAACTTGATTGGGAAGATGAAAAGGATTAGTGTTTCGGTTGTCAGTGTCAGTTTCAGGTGTTGAAGTGTGGACAGGACGTTATCGGATCGAGTGTCACTAACATTTTTTAATTAAGATTTAAAAAAATATTGCAAAATATTTTAATTATTATTATTTTAAAAAACTTGTACAATGGATTAATAACTTTTTATAATACATTTTATAACGTTTATTGTTACATTTTTGATCAAAAAGGTCAGTTCTAGACTTTTATCAAATTTAATCAAATTTAGGTAGGAACATAATAATGTGTACATGCTTCAAAATGTTGAATGTTGGGCTTAAATTTTGCAATCAGCCTCTCTCCACCCTCTCATCTCGACCTTGACCAGAACCGTGGGACAAAAACTTTAAATAAAATTTGTACCAGCCTTTTTTCAATTTTTTCGCGTGTTCTAGGTCATTATGAACAAAGTTTGTTCAACTTAAAGCTAATTATGAGCAACATTTTTTCGTAAGAAAAACTTTACTTTTCTTGCTTAGAGTTTTCCCTTATTCGTTTTAGTTTTATTATATACATGTATCTTGTTTAGTTTTTGTTTCAATTGATAATATCAGGCCTTTTCAATAAACTCCATTTTTTCGACTTTTTAAAGCCGTATGCGTTTTAGTCGCGACTAATTGTTGAAACATAATCTGAGCGATAACAAATGTTTACTGCACACATATTTTGATATAAAAGAAGGGGACATTACTTAAAAATACGGCAAAAGTCAGCCCAAGAAAAATATATATATATATATTTTTTGCAATTCCGTCGTGAAACTACTTACTTTTCCTGTCATTCTTGAACGACGAAATAGCCTACTTTTCTGTACCAAAAATAACAGAATCGAATAGCAACTTTTCAAAATAAATGCTGAAAAGTTCTACTTTTCAGCACTCAAATGGGTGCTGAAAAGTTGAACTTTTCAGAACTTGTTTTGAAAAGTAACACTTTTCAACATTTTTTTGATTTAAACGATTTATCGACAAAATACATGAAAATTTGACATAAAATTTCACTCAGTGTGTGTTTTTTGGAATTGCAAAAAATGTTGTATGGAACTCGTTGCAAAACTTGATTTTTTCAGCACTCATCGTATTTATCCAACTCGGTGAACCTCGTTGGATAAATGTACGACTCGTGCTGAAAAAATCCTCTTTTTGCAACTTGTTGCATAAACTACTATTAAGCAATTGCAAGTTAGGCTTCATCCATAAAGTATGTCACGCTCTAGGGGGGTCTGAGAAAGTGTGACATTGCGTATTATAAGTATAGGGAATGCGTGACAAAGGGGGGGAGAGGGGGTAAATTTTAGCTGATTTTAGCGTGACGTACTTTATGGATGAAGCCTTAACATGAAACAATTCAAATCATCAAACCTAAGTTTATGAAAAATGAAGTGTTTTTCTTTTCAAGCATTTTACAGGTGAGCAACTCTCTACGAAATCGGCCAATTTTGACCATTTTAATTTTTTGTATTTTTTGATTCGACTCAAACTTTGTGGGGGCCTTCCCTATGACCAAATAAGCTATTTTGTGTCATTGGTTCACCCATACAAGTCTCCATACAATTTTGGCTGCTGTCCATACAAAAATTGTATGTAAATATTAGGGTGGGTACGTTTTCCAAAAAGTTCTCGGATCAAGGTTTAGTATGGTTCCCCTTGTAGGGCATGCCCATAGGGACTTTCATGCCAAATATCAGCTCATTTGGTTGTAAACTGGCTGCGCGCATCAGGGTTAAAGTTTACATGGGAATTACTATGGGAAATTGGAACTTTTTGTTCAAACGCTCCTACAGGTCTGGGAAAATCACGCGCCAACTTCTGGTATGGTCAGGCCTAAGGAGAATGGTCTGGAGAATACTTTTCCCGAAGAGAGTATACGGATTCGTTGTCCCTAGACCTGGCGCATCGGCAAACAATCCGATGTCTCCGGAATCAACGGTTTTCCCTGAAAAAGCATCAAATTTTCCTTAGCATGCTATGAAAGCTTGATGAACACCGCGACGCCATACGTCAGGCAGCTACCACGTGGGTGAGAAACGGCTGGAATATTCAATTGCAAACCTTCTTTTAACTAGAAAATGATCATTTCGAGTAATCCTGACATTATTTAGTCGAATTCAGAATCTTTGCATAGCAAATTTGATTTTTTTGCAAATATTTCAACCACGTGGTAGCTGCCTGACGTATGGCGTCGCGGTGTTCATCAAGCTTTCATAGCATGCTAAGGAAAATTTGATGCTTTTTCAGGGAAAACCGTTGATTCCGGAGACATCGGATTGTTTGCCGATGCGCCTGGTCTAGGGACAACGAATCCATATACTCTCTTCGGGAAAAGTGTTCTCCAGACCATTCCCCTTAGGCCTGACCATACCAGAAGTTGGCGCGTGATTTTCCCAGACCTGTAGGAGCGTTTGAACAAAAAGTTCCAATTTCCCATAGTAATTCCCATGTAAACTTTAACCCTGATGCGCGCAGCCAGTTTACAACCAAATGAGCTGATATTTGGCATGAATGTCCCTATGGGCATGCCCTACAAGGGGAACCATACTAAAACTTGATCCGAGAACTTTTTGGAAAACGTACCCACCCTAGTAAATATTCAAACAACTGTAACTTTTGACTGAATTTTCTGATCAATTTGGTGTCGTCGGCAAAGTTGTTGCTATTGTTGAGGACTTTTGAGAAAAAATAGGTACACGAAAAAAAAATTGCAGATTTTTTAATCAACTTTTGTTTCACTAAAACTCAATTTCCCAAAATACGTATTTTTTTGATTTTTGAGATTTTTTGATGTGTTTTAGGGGACAAAAATCCGCAACTTTTTAGCCATAGAGAAACATGGTCAAAAAATCTGCCGCCGAGTTGTGAATATTTGAAAAAAATAGTGATTTTTGGATATAATCGCAGTTTCATGCAAAAACAAGTTTCACATTATTTTTTAATGCAAAATTGAATTTGCAATTGAAAAGTACTTCACAGATTTTTTGATAAAAGGCTCCCCAAGAAACATTTTTTTCCAGGAGTTCTACAAGAGCTCTTCAAGATAGCTACAGCATAGCAGGATAAAATTCTCTTCAAAACTTCTTCAGGAGTTTGGAAGAGTACTTGAAGAGAATTTTATCCTACCGCGGTCCAAACTGCTATGCTGTAGCTATCTTGAAGAGCTCTTGTAGAACTCCTGGAAAAAATTGTTACTTGAGCCGTTTTAAAGATATAGCCACCGAAAGTTTGATTTCAGCAAAATATTTGCAGTTTTCAATTTTTAAAAATAGTGACCATGAGTGACCATTTCTAAAAATATTTTTTTTGAATGGTTAAGAAAATTTGCTATAAAATTGACTAAGAAACATTGAAGATTGGACCTCGGGTTGCTGAGATAGAGCCGCTTTAAGAAAAAGAAACACGAAAATTAAAGTTTTCTTATTCTCACCAAAACAACCCACCATTCCCAAGTAACAATTTTAGTTTTATTGCAGTTTTGGAGAAGTTATGTAGAATTCCTGAGAAAATGTATGCGAGATGCCTTTTAGTCCCACATGCTGTGTTAAATAAGTGTTAAATCAGCAATAAAGCTAAAATGGACTACTTTAGGAGGTTAGCCAGAGTAAAAATTTAGAGTATCATAAGACATTATAATTTTACTGTGTACCTAATAAATACATTATAAAGCTCTTCAATGCTCGAATACAACTTTCTAGTTTGGAAAAGATTTTTGTAGCAACCTGTAGGAACTCCTGAAAGTTATAACAAAGCATAAAGCATTTAAGAATGTTCTCTCAAATAGAACCAAAAGCCTGTACAGAAGGGAACAGCATGCTGATTTACTTGATTAAAGACAAATATTCTTATGCGAAATGAAATTCTAAAAGGTTTATAGTAGTTGATAATTCATCTGATAATAATTGTATAAATATATTTAAGCACTTGTATTTTTCCAGTGAAATGTACCGTAACAGTAGTGCCAAAAAAAATTACCGAACATTTTTTCAAGATAGCTCGAAAAAATGGAACGCGCCTTTAAAATTATCACAAAAAGGCTAAACTTTTTTTCAAAAAACAAATCTTTTTCGCCGGTTGTTGCTCCAAAATTCAACATGGCTACGATTTTTAGCACCTCGATTTGTTTGGCAATATGGCGAAAATGTATAAGTATTGATATTCTTTTTCAAGTCTATTTTAAAATCAATGCTTCTTCAAAGACTCTTTCCCAAAACTAGCTACGAATAAAAGGATTTATTAGGGTTAAAAACAGGCTCACAGTACTTTATCGTGGTCTTAATCAAGATTAAATTGCACACGGCTGGGAACGTAGCGCATGCGGGTTTCATCAACTGCAAATAGATCGACTTGGACAACGGATTTGAATTTGGCAATAATTCAATAAAAAAACAACACATTTTTGTTAGTTTGCATGGGGTTTATTTATTAAATAACAACTAAAAAAGCACAAACTCGGTCATTCAACACAGTTCAATGACCAAACTTTAAACAGCGAAGGTGGGTTGGACTCTGCCTTAAAAATCAGCTGCTTTCACTATTTTACTTCCTGTTGCTATTACCTACAATCTTTAACTCAACCACAATATATACTGCACACCACAAACAATGATATTTTAAAACGATTATCACTCTCTTTTTCAAATTAAACATATTAGTGGACAAAAAACCGCTGCAATTAGCATAAGCAAAACTGTAAATGACAGCGCGTAGCAATACACATAATAAAATCTTGATAGTTTTACACAAGGTAACTCTAAGGATGAAAAGTTTTATCAACTAATTTTTGAAAACCAAATGTATTTAAAGAAGTTCTAATCAAGACTGAAAGGCTTTGATAAAAGGGGCAGGACGAAGAACATTAAAACGAAAACAATTTGATAAAATGCCTCGTTTAGTAACGATAAATTGCAAAATAACATGATGTATATCCACTTTGACACAATAATGATAATGTACAGCACCAGTACATACATCAATAGCAAAGCAAACGAATTTCTGGTTCGGGGAAATGTTCCGTTTTCTAACAATTCTATCACAATTCAAACACGATAAAAAACCACCAATTAAAAAATATTTTATTATTATCAACACATAGTTATTAAGTAATTTGTAATTTAAAAACTTTAACCGAAAATTCACTAGTAATTATGCTCGGAAACGTTTTTCAAAAAAAATCAGCTCGCCTCTTAATGTATTTCACTGCGCTGCTCATGTACAACTGAATATGTCGAAGTGAAAGTACAAATCTAACAAGATTGATAAAATGCTTACTGAAGACTTAACAGATTTAAAGCAGCATTTGTTAAGCTAATCTAGCTGCATCATGAATTCTTCAGGCGTACTTAAAGTGTAAAGTTGAAAGCTTAGTTAAAACTTCTAAACAAAATTCTTAATGATATCTTGAAGAATTCTTTAAAATATGTTCATGTTAATGGAATGGTAAAACCTGTTGGATTTAGTAAAAGATGTAACAGAACTTTATTGCATTTGATAAAACTATTATAAAAATGCTTAAGAATCAAAGGCATTTGTCTTGCTACTTGGGATTTTCTAATGACCATACAAACTCAGCAAATAATGGTCTGATTTTCAATTTTAATACATGAAAAATTCATGAAATTTTCCGATCTTTTCGAAAAAATTTTTTTTGTAAATTTTTAAATAAAGACTAACATTTTGAATGGGCGTAATATTTAATGTTTGCGCTTAACATCAAACTTTCGGTGGCTATATCTTGAAAACGGAGCCCTTTATCAAAAAATCTGTGAAGTACTTTTCGATTGCAAATTCAATTTTGCATTAAAAAATAATGTCAAACTTGTTTTTGCATGAAACTTCGATTATATCCAAAAATCACTATTTTTTCAAAAATTCATAACTCGGTGGCAGATTTCTTGACCATACTTCTCTATGGCTCAAAAGTTGCAGATTTTGATCCCCTAAAACATATAAAAAAAATCTCGAAAATCAAAAAAACTCGTATTTTGGGAAATTGAGTTTTAGTGAAAAAAAAGTTGATTAAAAAATCTGCAATTTTTTTCCGTGTACCTATTTTTTCTCAATAGTCCTCAACAATTCCTACAACTTTGCCGACGACACCAAATTGATCAGAAAATTCAGTCGAAAGTTACAGCTGTTTGAATATTTACATACCATTTTTGTATGGACAGCAGCCAAAATTGTATGGAGACTTGTATGGGTGAACCAAAGACACAAAATAGCTTATTTGGTCATAGAGGGAAGATCACCACAAAGTTTGAGTCAAATAAAAAAATACAAATAAAATCCATTTTCGGTTTTGGTTGAGAATTGCTCAGGTTCATTATTGGGTTTAAAATGAAAAGGCGGGTCTTGAGTCTGATATTGTTACCGTTATCATGGGTGACATTGGGTCTGGGGTGAGATTGGGTCTTACAAGTTTCAGCATTTTTGTATGACTTAATCTCACCCCAAGACCCAATGTTAACCCTAATAACGGTACGTTTATGATACATAATTTAAAACTCTGATCATTTTTTTAATCGAATTTCATGTTTGTTTATTTTTTTACATTGCAAATCGGATCAAAAGTTGTTTAGGCATCGACATTTGAAGGTTGAGTACAATTTGAGTGAAACCAAAAAATCTCATATTTCCTATTTGTTTCATACTTGTACCACAGCAACCGAAAGTCCAACCTACAAGGTATTTTAGACAAATTCATAGAAATTTGTCTAAACTTTGCAAAAAAACTAGTTTTTTTGATTTGTGCTACCATGGGCACATAAATCTAACCTTAGGTGGATTTACCTCAAGAACGATGCGAACCATTATTTTTTACCTATATCAAAACTTTGCCGAAGCCGCCAAATGCATAAGAAATTCTGTTCTCAAAATAACTACAGATTCTTAATTCATTCTTGTAAGAACCATTTAAGGATGAACCAATGACACAAAACAAATTAAAAAACTGATTTCTGAGAGAGTTGCTAAATTCCAAATGCTCTTTCGAATTCGCGTCAGGAACTGTTTATTTGCTAATGGAGAGCCTCAGTGGAATTTCCAAAAAAGCAAAACAAAAAAAATAAGTTAAACATACTAGTAAACAACTTTAGTGCCATTTTGCTTGTCCCCCCCCCCAAGGGCCCTTCACGCCATTTCAACTTGCGATTCTTTACTTTTCGTTTTTAGATTTATTTGATTTTGGTTTGACTGGTTCCATGAAGCCCAGAACGAGGGGTGCCAAACTGCTGACACGCTGCCGTTACGTTGTTGTGAGTGAAAACTCGTCAAATTTGTGCTGCCAGATCACGTTCCGTTGCGGCAACGAAATTTGTTGCGCGAGCTTTTCTCTGTTGGAACGGTATTTCCGGTGGGTGCGTTGTGGGGAATGTTTTGGAATTCACGGTGAACGATTTCTTCCATGGAAAGATACCATTTCCTGGCATAGAACAATGAGAAGGGGCCCAGGCTATGAATTGGAAGTGTTGGTTTACTTTGGTGACATTTCCAGCTAGTTGTTGTCGGAAGCCTTATTAATGCTGTTTTATGGTGACAAAGGGCACTTTGTTTCTTTCTTGTTAACCGTTTATCAATGTTTAATTATATATTTTTAGAGAAAACCGAAAAGTTTTCTACTTATGTGAGTGAGTCATTTTTAAGGCTGCATAGGAAAAAGTTCAGGTAAATAAACTGCTATTGTATTATAGTGGCGTAAATTTAACAGTATAATTTATGTACTATTTTCAAGAAATACCTTCTTTAAATACTGAAATTTCCATAATTTGAAATAAAGGTGTCAAACGAAGCGATTTTTCTTAAGACTTTCATAGCAATTAATTATCTAAGAATACACATAGATTTTTTACTAAACATTTAGACAGAGTCTACTCCTACTTTGATTCCAGGTCCTGTACCCGGCCCACCGACTCCAATTCACCAGCTTTGCTTTTCAGTTGTAATTCCTAATTTCTCCAAATTTGGTGTCCCATATTGATTCGACCCCGAAGAAATTTCCAGCTCTGCTTTTCAGTTAAAACTCTTGTTTTCCCCAAATTTAATCCCATATTGATTCGAACCCGAAGAAATTTTCCACCGATCCAATTTTCATTGCAAGGATTTGAAAAGAGCTATCCGAAAAACAACTGACTGCATCCGACAGATGCCGAAACATCTATTCTCCTCAACCTTCTCGCTTCAATCAATCCTCCTTCATCTTCTTCTGCAAAACGAAATCGAAGTGGTAATTGCAGCCAAGTTCGATCCGGATTATGGAGCCGTGCTGTACATTTGAAATTTTGCGATTCAGATAACCACGCCCACAATAGAGCACATTGGCGCTGTCGTGCTCTCTTGTCGCACTTCCGAGAAAAACGCGTTGTAATGTTTGACCTTGAATAACCAAGATTAGAACACGCAATGTAAACAACAACAAACACGTTTTGGTTGATGGACCATACTGTGCATTGTCCCGAAGTTTAGTTGAATTTGGTTGCCGAAGTCCTAAGTTTTAAGTACAAATGCTTACGCCAGTCGAGCTCGTACTTGTGTCAAACGCGTTCTGACCTGAAATCCCTATGGTAAGTTGTTGCACTTGAGCAATTCTCTACCAAAACCGGAAATGGATTTTATTTGTATTTTTTTATTTGGCTCAAACTTTGTGGGGGTCTTCCCTATGACCAAAGAAGCTATTTTGTGTCATTGGTTCACCCATACAAGTCTCCATACAATTTTGGCTGCTGTCCATACAAAAATGGTATGTAAATATTCAAACAGCTGTATCTTTTGAGTGAATTTTCTGCTCAATTTGGTGTCTTCGGCAAAGTTGTAGGTATTGTTGAGGACTATTGAGAAAAAAAAGGTACACGGAAAAAAAAATTGCAAATTTTTTGATCAACTTTTTTGAGCATGAGCATGAGCATGAGCATGGTTGACTGACAATGAGCTGCTACTACGTTATTGACAGATCAGCTGAAGTTAAACAATGAATCAAAAATGATCAGTGGGGGCCAACCATTTATTCACTGTTTAACCTCTGAAGATCCCTACTTTATTAGTCAATACCGGCGCCCTCCCAAGAAGCCTGCAGTTCAACGAAAGGGAGGGAACAGATTTTTAATCAACTTTTTTTTCACTAAAACTCAATTTCCCAAAATACGTATTTTTTTGATTTTCGAGATTTTTTGATATGTTTTAGGGGATCAAAATCCGCAACTTTTGAGCCATAGAGAAACATGGTCAAAAAATCTGTCAAAAAAAAAAAAAAAAAATAGTGATTGTTGGAAAAAATTGAAATTTCAAGCAAAAACAAATTTGATGTTTTTTTTAAATGCAAAATTGAATTTGCAATTCAAAACTACTTAACTACTTCGATTTTTAAAAATAGTGACCATGAGTGACCATTTCTGAAAATATTTTTTCTGAAAAGTTCAGAAAGTTTGCTATAAAATTGTCTACGAGACATTGTAGATTGGACCTCCGGTTGCTGAGATAGAACTGTTTTAAGAAAAAGAAACAAGAAACTTGAAGTTTTGTAAGTCTCACCAAAACAACCCACTCAGCAAGTAATGGTCCGATTTTCAGTTAAAACATGAAACATTCGTGATATTTTCCGATCTATTCGAAAAAAATATTTTGAAAAAAAAATCAAGACCAACATTTTAAAAGGGCCAAACATTGAATATAACGCCCATATAAAATGCTAGTCTTAATTTAAAAATTTTCAAAATATTTATTTCGAAAAGATCGGAAATTTCATAACTGTTTCATGTTTTAACATTGAAAATTGGACCATTACTTGTTGAGATATCGACATTAGAAAGTGGTGGGTTGTTTCTTTTTCGTGTTTCTTTTTCTTAAAACGGTTCTATCTCAGCAACCCGAGGTCCAATCTTCAATGTCTCTTAGACAATTTTATAGCAAATTTTCTGAACTATAAAAAAAAACTGTCAGAAATAGTCACTAATGGTCACTATTTAAAAAAAATCTTAAGCTGCAAATATTTCGCTAAAATCAAACTTTCGGTGGCTATATCTTGAAAACGTCAAACTTGTTTTTGCATTTCTGAATTTTTTTTCTATTTTTTCAAAAAGTCATAACTCGGCGACAGATCTTTTGACTATGTTTCTCTATGGCTCAAAAGTTGTGGATTTTGATCTCCTAAAACATATCAAAAAATCTTGAAAATCAAAAACGTATTTTGGGAAATTGAGTTTTAGTCAGGGCTGCGGAGTCGGGTCATATTTTAAGCGACTCCGACTCCAGCTTTCTGAGTTTAGCCGACTCCGACTCCGACTCCGGCTCCGGCTTGCAGCTCCAACCGACTCCGACTCCAACTCCGACTCCAGCCTGCCAACTCTAGCCGACTCCGACTCCAGCTTTCAACAAATTGTTGGCTCCGACTCCGACTCCGACTCCACTTTTTTTTCAAAAAATAGTAAACTATTACTTTAAAAAAACAATAAGTAGGATTATTTAATCACTCTCTAAGTGTCAAGTTTTTCGCAAGGAAAATAAGTTCGAATCTCAAAACAGAAAAAAAGGTTTCTAGGTTACCAGTTTTATACGTTATTAAAACAAAATTAAAAAAAAAAACAATTTTGTAAGTAAATAAGTATTTATTTACATAACTTCTAATTTACATTTAATTTATTAGAAACGAACGTTATTTTTTAATTAACCATTAAAAGAAACCTAGGCTTAATGATCGATTTACAAATAAATTCAATTTGTTCACTTTTAGGCTGACATTTATAAGAAGCGCATTGACTCTCAAAATCACTTGTGATTTAAAAATATAATTTTAAACGAATCAATTTTTTTAAGCTCCATAGATTTATATTTAAGATGTGCATGGACATCATCAAAACTCGGAGGGTATGGTGGTGTGTCCCCACGCTTCTTCCTGCCCTGTAGATTCAGAACTGTATTGTTGTTTGAACACCCCGTACTCAAACTCAATTCAATTCAACGACTCATCTCTGCGGTAAACTTAACGCAGTAGGCCTGGTCGGTTTAACGTTTTGCGATGTTTCAATGCATTCTAATGCAATGGTGCACTACAAATGTTAATAAATGACAAGAAGAGGCTAGGCGTAATCTAACCTAAGGCACTCTCCAGGATCCCTTCGAAAGATTGGCTGCGCTAGGGTTTGATTAGATTAGATTAGACGTGCATGGACATCACGCCATGGCTGAAGGAGATTGTTATTGCAAATCAATATACCTGAAAAAATTCTTCGTGGGAAGGACGCCTATGGGGTCCTTTTCAAAAATCCGCAACATGAACAATTTTTTACCCAGGATTTTTTTTAATTTATTTAATTTTAAAATTTTTGATATATTTTAAAGCAGGCGCGCGATACTTCTTGAATCTTCACCTAAAACGAAGCTTTATGAATGATCGCGCGCCTCCGGTAAAATATTTTCTAGGTCACAGATATAGTCGACTCTCTGGTTGTCAATATCCAAGGGACCGTCGAGGAAGAGAATCATCAGTTTACAGAACGATGCAAAATGAAGACTCGATTGAAAATATGTTTTCCTTGGTACCCATCTATGGGAAAGAATCATGACAACGTCCAGCAAACAAAAACAAACTAATGTCAAACACCCTTCAAAGCATCGTTTTGCAAAGAAAAATGTCTATGCAAGCCATGAGATAGTGACAATATTGACAACCGGAAGAGATTTTTAAAGCAAACAGAATCCAAGGGACCGTCGAGGAAGAGATCCTTCAAGCAAGAGAAAATATCGAGGAATAAAGCCAATCGAAGTATGCAGTTTGAAGGGACTGAAGAATTCATCGATAGATGGAGCAATATTGATATCGAGAAGATCGACAGCCAGAGAGTCGACTGTATTTCAAAAGGACCCCTAAAGCTACCTTACAAGCAGATTTTGTTGGTACATTTTGGTCATATTTGCGCGGGAAATATACATTACGCAAAAAATCTTATCGGTTGAACAATGTTTGGAAAATAAATTAAAATCCTATCTTTTTTATTAAACTTTTTTTATGTCCTTTGGAACTAAAATCTTGAGATTCATTCAACGATAATATGCAATGATATCAAAATAGTTTTCCCAAGGATCGACACTTTCAGATTATAGTAGAGAAAGAGTAAACATTAAAATAATCGATGTATTTAACATATTCAATGATTATTTCAAAATTAGTTGCAACTTTTTTTTGGTTGAATTTTAGATAACTCCGACTCCGACTCCAGGTTATCTAAAATTGTCGGCTCCGACTCCGGCTCAAACAAATTTAGCCGACTCTGACTCCGACTCCAGCTGTTCGAGTTTTGACGACTCCGACTCCGACTCCGACTCCGGGTCCCCAAAAAGACCCGACTCCACCGACTCCGACTCCGACTCCACAGCCCTGGTTTTAGTAAAAAAAAAAGTTGATTAAAAAATCTGCAATTTTTTTCGTGTACCTATTTTTTTCACAATAGTCCTCAACAATACTTACAACTTTGCCCAAGACACCAAATTGATCAGAAAATTCACTCAAAAGTTACAGTTGTTTGAATATTTACATACCATTTTTGTATGGACAGCGTCCAAAATTGTATGGAGACTTGTACGAGTGAACCAATGACACAAAATAGCTTCTTTGGTCATAGGGAAGGCCCCCACAAAGTTTGAGCCAAATCAAAAAATACAAAAAATAAAAATGGTCCCGGTGTTTCAGTCCTTCCTGAAAGTTAGACCCTTCCTGAACAAGTTATTCATCTTCCTTCTAAGTTAATCCTTGACTCCTATCCTTAGTTAGTCCGTGACTCCTTCCTTCCTAAAAGTCTTCTGGTGAACGTGGTGTACTGACTGCTGGAGTGCTGGGAATGCTGCTGGAGTGGGAATGCTGCTGGACTGCTGGGAATACTGCTGGAGGGATGCGAATGCTGTTGCTGTTTCGGATGCTGTAGTTGTTGTTGCTGTTGCGGTATGGTTGCTGTTGGACTCTGCTGCCGCTTGCGATGGTCTTTGCAACTCTGACCTGCTGAGGACTGCTCTTAAGTAATATTTCTGTCTATCCTTTCTACCTACTCTACTCTATTCTACCCTATTCTTTTTGATGCTATTCTTCGTGAAACACACAATTCGATAAAAGTTTTAATAATTGGCTTGAAAATCTAAGAAGTATGATAAACGATCACTCTTTATTGTTTTGCTCTGTTAATTTCGTAATGCCAAACTTTTATATGCATTCTTCACCTTTCCCGTCATTTGTTCGCGATGTTGGCTAGTAATGGCTTAGCCCCGAAAGCAAATCAAAACGCGTCCATTCCACGTATTGTGATGAACTGTGCATTGGAATCTGATAAGCTCAACATATGCCATTTGAATATCCAAAGTTTATGTGCGAGAAATTTGAGCAAGTTTGAAGAATTTAAGCTATGCTTTACCAATAGTAAAGCAAACATTATTTGTGTAACTGAAACTTGGCTTACAGATAAAATTGAAGACGAATTGATATCCATTGATGGTTACGAATTGATTAGGCATGATAGGAACCAGCAAACTCGTGGAGGTGGTATTTGTGTGTATTTTAAAACAAACATACACTGTAAAATTTTGTCATGTTCTAAAAATGATGCAAATAATATAACTGAATTCATAATTCTTGAAATTGAAATCGCAGGAGAAAAAGTTTTACTTGGTGTTTTTTATAATCCTCCAAGAGTTGATTGTTCAACTGTTCTCTCTCAAAAATTAGCTGATCATTCTTTAAATTACAATAAAATTATACTTATAGGTGATTTCAATACAGACATCAGAAAATCATGTGCTCATACAGACAATTTTCTAAATGTTACTGACACATATGGATTAAATTGCATAAATACACTATCTACACATTTTCATTATGGAGGAAGTTCAATGATTGATCTTCTTTTAACAAATGATCCAAATTTTGTTCTTAAATTTAACCAAGTTTCTGCTTCTTGTTTCTCAAGACATGACATAATCTTCTCAACTTTAAATCTAAATATATCAAAAACAAAAACCTACAATTTATTTACCTATTATAACAAAATAAATTTGCCAGCTTTAGATCATGCTGTGGCTTCTATAAATTGGGATCTCTTGTTTTCAATTACAGATCCTGAAATTGCTCTTGATGTTTTTAATGTTAATATTAAAAAACTTTTCGAAAAATTTGTTCCTTTGTGTAAATATATGCCAAAACAAAATCCATGGTTTAACAACGAAATTAATAAAGCTATGATTGAAAGGGATTTGGCTTATGGTTTATGGAAAGCGGATAGAAGTACCTTAAGGTTTGATGAATTTAAGATGCTTCGGAATAGGGTAACTAATTTAATTAATATTGCCAAGTCAAAATACGTTTCTAACCAGTTAAACACTACAGAAACAAGCAAAACTTTATGGAAAAAACTCAAAGTAATAAATGTCAAAAGTAAACAACCGCGAACAGAGAAATTTTTTAATTCTAATGATGAAATAAATGATTATTTTAGTTCTAATTTTACACAAGATAATTCCTCTCCTCGTACCTTGCTGCCTAATCATAATGGATTCAAATTTTCAACAGTAGAAACAGTTGATGTTATTCTAGCACTTAGTGCTGTTAAGTCTGACGCAATCGGTCTTGATCAAATACCTCTTAAATTTATTAAGCTGATATTACCTTTAGTTGTAGATAAAATAACGTATATTTTCAATTTAGCCATCTCAACATCAAAATTCCCAAGAGCTTGGAAGTCAGCGAAAATTATTCCGGTTAAAAAGAAACCGAGAAGTCTTGCTTTAGATAATTTACGCCCAATTAGTATTTTGCCTGCTCTCTCTAAAGTTTTTGAGAAAATTTTGAAAATTCAAATACAAACTTATCTGAATAATTTTGATTATTTACATGAATTTCAATCAGGATTCAGATCTAAACATAGTACAACTACAGCCTTACTTAAAGTACATGATGATTTATTAAAAATAATAGATCGCAAAGGAGTTGCGTTTTTATTGTTCATAGATTTTTCCAAAGCTTTTGATCGTGTTTCTCACTCTAAATTAATCAATAAATTATCTTTAAAATATGACTTTTCTATAGAAGCAGCAAAATTAATTCAGTCTTATTTAACCGGAAGAACCCAGTCTGTTTTTTCTAATTGTACATTGTCTAGCCCTGTTGTTATCATTTCTGGTGTACCGCAAGGTTCAATTCTTGGTCCAATTTTATTTTCCCTTTTTATAAACGATTTACCATCCGTTCTTAAGAATTGTATGGTTCATATTTTTGCAGATGATGTTCAATTGTATTTAGCCTCAAATTCTCTTACCGTTACTGAAATGGCACGGCTTTTAAATGAAGATTTGTGTGAAATTCTCCGCTGGTCTACCCGTAACTTTTTGCCGATCAATTCTTCTAAGACCAAAGTAATGTTCATCTCTCGGAACAAACGAGTTTCTTCTTTACCTGTAATTTTCCTTGGACAAAATATCATTGAATATGTTACTAATGCATTAAATCTTGGAATAATAACGCAAAATAACCTAGAATGGGATTGCCATATAAACAGCCAATGTAGAAAAATTTACAACGGCCTTAGGCATTTGAAAATCACGGCAAGCATGTTGCCGATACAGACAAAGCTTAGACTGTTTAAATCTCTTTTATTTCCTCATTTTATGTATGGTGATGCACTTTTTCTTAATGCTGCAGCTAACTCTATAAATAAATTACGGGTCGCCTTAAACGCGTGCGTACGTTACATCTATAATCTATCAAGGTATGCTAGGGTTTCACATCTTCAGCATAATCTACTTGGTTGTTCATTTAATAACTTTTATAAGCTTAGGTCCTGTCTTACTTTATTTAAAATTATAAATACCTCTACCCCTAGATATTTAGCAGAAAAACTCCAAATTTCTCGCAGTATACGTACTAGAAATTACATAATACCACAGCACAGATCATCACATTACAATGAAAGCTTTTTTGTTAGGGGCGTTGCTAATTGGAATCAACTTCCTGTCGTTATTAAAAATATTCGTTCTCCAATCGAGTTTCGAAAAGAATGCATAAATTGGTTGGGCATGAGAAATTAACAAGCGCTGATAGTGATTAAGTTTGGCAAAGCCATATAATAATAAGAAGTACTACACACTCTTGAATTCTGATTGTAGTAATTGAAAAGGAGCAGTCCTTACTCTACATGTATTAATAAAGAATTGAATTGAATTGATAGCTGCACAAAATGGCGTTCTTAAATCAATTTGGACCAAAATGCACGTGCGACAAGTTAGCACGACAGCGACGACATCTGCAGCGTGCAGCTGCAAATTGCATTGCCACGATGATGACGACGGCGATAAGCAGCTTTCTTACTGATTTTGCTCTTCCGAATGACGAAACGACACCGTCTTGATTGCATCTCGGAGTTAATTATAATCATTTCACCTGCATGCAAAATCGGATGGTTGTTTGAATCGATGGAAGGCTGTATCGGGAGAAGTACGGATCATGTTGAAGTAGACCTTTTCAAAAATAATTAAATTTTACTCTTGAGCAATTCCATGCTAAATAGTATAGCCTTGATCATCACCTTTGTTTAACAAATACATCAGTATGACAACTGATTTTTCTGTTTGAGCGAGTATTCGAATAAATTGACATTCCAAGTAAAGCGAAGTTCGAATCGGCGAATCCCATCCGAAATGTTCAAAATATATGTTTTTAAGCTGAGTTTCACCAGTTTTCTCCTTTTTTACAGTCAGACGTAAACAATTTAGTACGCATCTTTTTTTTAGATTTTCAAAATCATACCTCGCCAGAAATAATGAGCACGAGCACTTAATCAAACTACTTATGATTGCATGAAGCTGAATTTCGCAAATTTGAATAAAAATAACATCCAGAAACGTGTTGATACCATAAATTGAGAAAAAATGACACATAACAGCAAATAACAAAAATATTTTGTCACCAAACAACTAATGTGTAACTTGGACGTGCGAAAAAAAAGCAACATCCACATAAAACACGACGACTGTCGACATATTTTGTGGATGCTCCTGTTGAGGCAGTGTCTGATCCTTCATTCATAAACATTTGCTCGTTCACTACCATCGTGGTATCGCGACACCACCAGGATCCAACAAAGACAAGGCCGGGGCCTCTGTTGTGGTGGTGACGTTCCCCCAACTAAGTCCCAGTTTTATTGCGGTTATTACTTTTTCCCGCGAGGCGACCGTGCTGACACATTCGTAGCTTGGGCCGGGATGAAATGTTGACTGTGCCTGGTCTGTAGTTGGAAAAGCGAGATTTTCAACAGCAAAAACGTGGCTCTTTGTTGACCATGTGGCCCGGATGTGGCTTATTCAGCACGTCAACACGTGGCGATGCCCTTTTTCTGGGGGTTTTTGTTTTTCGCGCTGCTGGGCAATTCTGGAGCAACATTTGAAAGCGGCGTCCCAATAAAACGCGTGTAGTGAAAGACCGCAAGAGCAATGTCGTACCGCCCCTTTCAAATGTTGCTCCAGAATTCTAGCTTATGCAAATCAAGGTTTCCGGTTTTTCTGACCTCTTGTGAATAATCTGAAGATTTTTTACTGGCCCTTGTTTAATCTTGATGGGAGGGAAACGTCGAGAGTAGTAGGATTCATTTTGATTAAAATTTTAACTCTCAATTTGAATTCCTATAGATTTAAATTAGAGAACCGGGAGCTTATTAGAGAACGGCCATCTCAAACCTAAAGTACCAATCGAAGCACGAGAACTGTCAAACGGAGGTACCAATCGAGCAAAATCACCAAAAACCTAATTTTTCAACATTTTTTATTTTAAAACCGCTGTATCTTTACAAGGTTTGGACATAGAGCAATCCCAAGTAACATTTTTTTCAGGAGTTCTACAAAAGCTCTTCAAGATAGCTACAGCATAGCAGTTTGGACCGCGATAGGATAAAACTCTCTTCAAGTACTCTTCCAAACTCCTGAGATGTTTTGTAGAGAACTTTATCCTACCGCGGTCCAAACTGCTATGTTGTAGCTATCTTGAAGAGCTCTTTTAGAACTCCTGGAAAAAAATGTTACTTGAGTATTGTAACATTTTAGGCTATTTCCTCAAAAAAATTTAACGAAAAAAAAATCGTGACATCACCATTAAATATAACTTTCAAACTTAAACATTGAAATTCTCATAGAAGTGGCGTGTATTTTTATTGCAGTGTATTTTTTTCAGAAAGCCCGTCCAATTTCCTACATGTTTGTCTTTGACCACTTTTTGATACGATGCAACGGCTTCGAGATACAGTACAATTGGCTCCATCTACACAAAAATGGCTTATATAGGTCTAGAAAGTTTCATTGAAATCGAAGAGGGTAGGGTACAAAAGTACCAGAAAAATTACCGATTTGAGGTGGAATTGCTCTATATTAGTTTTGGTGTTAATGGCAGCCTTCCCAGTCAACTCAATAGAAATTCTGGAACGGAACCCAATTCGAATCGTTTACGTATTCCGTTTCAAACGTTACAACGTTACATACACGGAATCGGTTGTTGCGTTTGAAACGAAATACCTAATGCATTCCGTTTCAGAATTCCGATTGAGTTAACTGGGTTGGAGCGAAAATGTGTTTTTTTCGTTAATTTACTGTGACACCCTAAAATCGAACTTTTATACATACACTCAACCCCGGTGGTTGGTCACTTTTTCGTTTGACACTTTTTTAGTTTGTACCCCGTTGGTTGGTCAAAGTCAAACTAAAAAGTGACGAACTGTCACTTTTTACACGGCGCTCACGTACACTTTCAAAACAAACGTTTAATAGTGTGTGTGAGCTCCGTGTAAAGAGGGTGTCAAACTAAAAACTGACCCCGTTCGTTTGCCAACATTTGTTGTCAAACCATCGGGGTTTCAGTGTAAATCGTTAAGAGCGAGTTTTTTTTTTTTTTTTTCGTATCGAGGTGCTCCGATTTGGATGAAACTTTCAGCGTTTGTTTGTCTCTACATGAGATGAAGGCAAAGCAATCCACTTTAACGACCCCCGGGTCTTTTGTGGGCTCTGTTGCAAGTTTCTGCTCATTTCCAGGCATCCGAAGGTTATGTGTGGTGAGTCACCCAAAACCTCTTTTACGCAAATGAACCGACGTTTTATTTCCCCATCCGATAGAAGGCCAGGAGGATAAGGAGGGAATCGAACTCGCGCCCTATCGCATCTTAGGGATCGGCCGCCGAAGCCGATAACGAGGCCTAAATTTGATGTAAAAAATAATTATAAAACATTTTTGAAAAAAGAAATTAATTTTATTTACCCTGCGATCAATGCGTCAAATTCTGTATCAGGTAGGCGAAACCCTGGTTTACCCCTAATCCAACAAATTGTTAAAAAATATTTCAATTCATTCTAAATGGCATTTTTTCCAATCAAATTTACAACTCCAATACTTTTAACTAACGTGAAATTTTCCGAGGATTCCGAATATGACAAAATTGAGACAAAAGTGCCGCTATGGAGGCCTACAGGGCAAAAACTAACGTTGTAAAAAGTTTGTTATAGAAAAATCGAAAAACTATGAGAAAAACCGCGATTGGCCAAAAAGTTATTACCGTAGGCTTATAGTCCATGAAATTCCCTAACTTTTGACCTATGGGAGTATGAGTGTTGGAAACTGTTACAAACAGATATTAAGGTTTTAAAAGAAACAATGTTTAACAGTAATTTACAAAAGCTATGAAAAAAGTTAAACCAATCCTAAATGTCTATGGCTCATTTTGAAGTGCTTCAAAAGACCTTTCGTATGCATCTAAGAGAGTTGAAAATGATGAAGTTTTACTGAAATGCGAGCAATTTTAAGATTTTTTTATGTTTTTTTGACCTCAAACTTCAATGCCCGTTTTACCCCATTTCCCTTTGTCGTAGAGGGCTCATATTTGGCATAAGTTCATCTCATGTATAGTTTAACAAACGCTGAAAGTTTCATCCAAATCGGAGCACCTCGATACGACCTCTAGAACAAACCTAGCAATATTTACAAATACTGCCTCTTAAGGGAGGTCCGTTATCAAATCCACTCTTATGGCTCCAAGAATGAGCCTGATTGGTTGAAACTACGATTTATGAGAGCCAGTTTATCACGGTATAGGAAATAGACAAAAAAAAGTTCAAATTCGAACGCATTAACCGGATTTTTTTATGTGTTTTGGCCATTGAAACTGGCTTTTAAATTTGAGCTCATTTGGTTAAGAGTCAAAGGGTCCGGTTGTGAACTCAAACTAGAGAAGAAATTTTAGTTTTTATTATTTTTGATTATTTTTTAATTCAAATTTTGAAATTTTCTAAACTTCTAGAAAAAAATATATTTTTTAAATGAGGGAACCATGAGCACTATGGAAAAAAAACTGAAAAATTGCTAAATTAACACAAAAATAGTGTATAGTGCAGATTATCAAAAGTTTGGTAGAGTAGTTTTTAATATTAATACCGATTTTACATTTCTCAAACCTCCATCTAAACCCTATCATAAAAACTTTATATTACCGTCAGTGGGGTGACATTGGGTCTGAGGGGTGAGATTGGGTCAAAGTGATTTTTTACGGATGTTACAATTTCTCAGGTTCTTCTCAATGAAACTGAATTCTGTTAAAAGGGTTGTGTTGGGGACATCTTAAGATGAGTTCGCTGAAAAAATCTCGTTCCAAGAACAAATCCTGTTATTTTGGCAGCTGTCTGAAGTTGAGGTACATTTTTGGCCAAAAATGACCTCTAGAAAAATCATTTTTCTAATATTTTTGTTGGAATTGCTCGAAAACTACCCAAATGTTTGAAAATCTCTACTTCAAACATTGCAGCATGTCAATACGATTCCCTCGAACAAGAAACACTCTTGAATGACTTGTTTTTACCATATCGTTGTATTTGAGCATCATTTAAGTTTCATTTGATCCAATGTCACCCCCACTAAGGGGTGAGATTGGGTCAAATTTCAAACGATTGTCATCTAAGGTAGTGTTCATCAAAATCCACCATATTTTGGGAAAATGTTAGTAAACTATCTAAGAACAAATCTACGTTGAAAGTTTTTCGATGTTATTTAAATTAATTGTAATTAAGACATTACGAGATGTGTATCGTTGTTTGACCCATAGTCACTCCCACTGACGGTACCTTTGGTCCAAATGGATGATGTTCGAATCAAAAAGTGTTCTCAGCTGACATGGAATGGCCCATAAGGTATTTATTGTGGAACATAGGATAGTATCCTATTAGAAAACATGCAGTTATGTTGGATCTACCTAGATGAAAGTCATGTTAACGATTCTTTCGCGGATCAAATGAAAAAAGTACCATCAAAAAGGACATTTTTATTCTATCCAGCTGTTAGAAATTGGAATCCTGAACTAGACCTCTTAATGCTTTTGGTGTTACTTACTAGAATTCAACTCTCGAGTTTCGAGAAATTTTGAGAACGTGTGACCGATTTTCGGTTTACAAAATTCTGATATTTTTCTCATTATGGCTGCTTTTAAGATTGCTTGTCATTTTTGCCAATTTATGAAAATTCATGAATAATTTCCGCCACACTAGGTTAACTGATGAACCGTGAACCAATTTGCATACCACTAATTACTAGATGAACTGTTGCTAAATGCAAATGAATTTGATTGTTCGCTGCCCCATCATAACCTCTTCACATCAAAAGCGACAATCGGAAGCCAATTATGGGATCGATTATTCATAAATGGCTTTACATCAAGCAGGAAACCAATCAGCAATTTCCATTTCAAACCCATTAGCTAGCAATTATACGGCCAAAGCGCCCGGTGCTATGCAACCCAACTCTCACACAAAACCACCAACCCAACCGGCATCAGTTGACAGTTGTTCTTAGTTGCCCTAGAGGGAAACTTTGGAACCGCACATCGAGCACGGTGGTGTTGACAATTAGTGATGCTGGCCACGGCCACGTTCTTCCACTCCACGTTGGCGCACATCAGCAGCCATTTGGGGCTGTTGTCTGTCAACAAAGACGACGTCGACGACTGCGAAGATGTGAGGTTGATGGTGATTGTTATGGCTCAAATATCCACATCCCAAGTTTGGGCAAGGTTACCAATGTTGATCCAGTTTTTGTTTTGAAGCAAGTATCTCTACTTGAACGGTTCAAACAAGCTCCGCTCACCAAACGCTGTACTGGATTCTGCTTAAATGTGCACCCGTTAACGTTGTTGACGTCGTTATCAGCAGCAGCATCAGGGGTGGTGGCATTACCCACACACCATATAACGATTAATGGTGTAAAGTGCTCTAGTCAGTAAAGAAAGTTTAAAATAATGGAAAGAATTAAAAAAACGGAAAATTTACAAATTTTTGTGTTAGCATACACAAAATTTGTTTGTTCTACAACTTTAAAGAACATTGTAACATTCTTAAAAATAATCCAGTAAAGTTACTAAACAGTTGTATTTATAATCATGATTGAACAAATAAGTTGATTAAAACAAGCTTTTACCGTATGTTTAAGAAAATATATTGCTCAAATGTACAGTTTACTTTATTTTTATTAGTAAAATTAACAGGGTCCCACTATTGGAAAACACAGTTTTTTCGTTGGTCTACACCCAAAATTAAAATCCATGCGGATATTCCTTTCGAAAAGTTACGAGAGGACGACAACAAATCGTGTTCCATCGGTATCGACACTTTTTTTAAGGGTGTTTTTTTTTGGAAAATGAACACCCCGAACCATGCTCTTAATCCTCTCGTATACCGGTGCCCAATTCTGGGTGTATATTTGAAAAAATATATAACCCATTCGCTCTACACCATTGCCTTAGTCTTGGCGTTCTCGTTTGCGAGATTCCTACTCGAAACGAAGTGTCCGAAAGCTTGATTGTTGCGGCAATTGCAAACCTCTTTTTACTCCTTCCTTTTACCCCGGTACTCAAACTGACGACCTTTGGATTGTAAGTCCATCTGCCGAGACAGGACCCAGGAAGACGACTCCTACGCCTGGACTGAGCTAACGACCCTAACCTTTAGGAAAATGCCATCGGGACCTTCTGGGATCGAACCCAGGCCGACTGGGTGAGAGGCAACCACGCTTACCCCTACAGCACGGGTCCCGGTGTCCCATATTTTAATTTTGCTCTAGATTGGAGAGTTTTGGGTTGTATTTGTGTTGAGTTCCTCAAATTAGGGGGAGAGGGGGTAATATGCACCCCCGGGGAAAAATGCACCCCTTGCTTTTCTCGGTATTGGGATAAATATCATAGAAATTGGACGCTTAATATTGTAAGACCATGCTGGAAAAATTTGCGCATCGTAGGCAGTTATTGGCAAAACTTCAAAATGTTGTGATCTAATTTTCATTGAACTTTCAATCAGATTTTTGGACACTATAAAAAGCATTTAATGATATTGTAAATGTTGATTTATATAATTTTTGCCTGAAAACATCAAAAACATTAAAAAATGTATTTTTATGCAAAAAGCGTGGTCGGGGCAAAATGCACCGCTGTGAGGCTCCTTTGTAAAAACAGCGGTGTCATCTTGTGGTGACTAGCGAAAACTGCTTTTACCCGGTGCATTTTGCCCCGTTGTTGTAGTAGTGCATTTTGCCCCAATGTTGTAGCGCATATTTTCAAACAAATGGATATGGATGACGAAGAATAATAGTTGTTTTAGAACATCGAACAAAACCCTTCCACAGACGGTCTTAGACTCAATTTTGAAGGAAATCGGACGTAGAATCCATTTCCGTGATCAAAATTTAAATTAAAATATTTTTTCCACCTGTATTGCGCAATTGAAAACTTAAAATGGCGGTATCTCAAAACAGCCCTATTTATTTTTTAAATTTGACCTCACCATCGTATTTCCCGTCCAACTTTACATAAGAATCACTAATAGGCAGAAAGGAATATGTTTCGTTCCAGAGATATCGAATTTTAAAGTTTGGAGTATTTGAGATTACCTAAATTAGCTACACTCGCCGCATATGCTAGAAGCACTCAGTCGTGCTGATCAATAATTACTACCTGGTGTTCTGTAAGATGAATTATTTTTTATAATTTTATACGATTTTGAGATAATCAATACACGGCGTGTTTTCTAGAACAACCTTATCAGGAAAAAATAGTCATCGCCACTTTCAAATGTGTCTTATAGGAAATTTTCTCAGCTTTCCAATGCTTTTTAAAGCGAAATGTTTCATCGGGAAATTTCTGAGATATCTCTATTTTAAGTTTTTTGGGTTTAAATTCCTTTATTATTTATTGGAAACTTTATACTAACAGTTCAGAAAACTTATCAAATGATGTGTTTCATGAGTCATTTACTCATCAAAATGTTTGCACATTTTGATAAGTAAGACAAGAAACAACTTTGTAGAAGGTTTGAAACCGCTAAATATTTTGAAAATTATGTTTTGTCTAAGTTTTTGAATATATGGGATTTATTCAGAAATTAAAATCTTAAAACAGTGTAAAAATGTATTTTTTACAAGAATTATTTGATAATTACATATTTTTTTGTGCACAAATATCACGTGTCTACTCTGATTTAGCTTGTTCAACCGAAACTTTGGCAGGTTTAGTGATTGTTAATGGTATTATTGAATTTTATTGAATAAATTTGATATTTTCTTAAGCAAACGTTAACCAGGAACATAAATACAAATATGATTTGAAATCGAAAATGTACTACATATTACTGTAGCAAGCTTCAAAAGTCATATTTTCATGAGTATAAAATAAAGATAAAATTTTATAAAATGTTTTCTGTAGAAAATGCTCCTGAAAGTAGCAATAAAACTCGAGTCTTCCAATTCAGAATTCTGAAAACACCGTGACAAACATTTATTTTTGTTTGAACAAAAATTAAATAGTATTTTAACAAAACAAATCTAACAGAAACATTCTTTCCAAACTATTTGAACAAGAATCAAGACATATATATTTTTTTTGGGATGAGATTGAAAATGGGAGTCTTATAAACTTCTAAAATATTGCTAATTCCTTGATCATTTAATACAAAAAAAAAACTGAAACAATCATTTCATACTAATGAAAAGTTTTTCTCCTAAAGCTAGCAACAGTAATTTGCAGTATAATTTCGAGTATAAAACATGTTTTGTATCCATGTAACTAGTTAGTGTTTGATTAAAGAAATATGACATTTGTTCATAAAAATCTTGTAATACCCTATCAATCTCAAACCTGTAGAAATTTCGGTTGTACACGGAGAAAAAACCGTTCCGAAAATCGTGAACAACGTACCACGAAACCGGGAACAACGTGATTTCTACGGTACGAAAACGTACCATGAACAATTTCCATTAACTAATTGCAAATCGTGCACACTTGTTCACGCCGCTAAGCTTCTCCAATTTCATAGGGGATTTAAACTTTTTGGTATCGACGAGCTTTAAGCTTTCATGCAATTTTACAGCGCCATCTGCATATCGTTTCATACTGTGAATGAAGCTTTCAACCTGACATCTAGCGGTGGGTTATGCAAGCTTTTAATTCGGAGCATTTGAAATTCATTGAAACCACAAACATAATGTAAACGAATTGTTTACTTTTATTAAAGAAAACAACAAAACAAAAAGCATCTTTATTCATAAAAATAATGATAACGACATTGCATTTTATAAACTAAGCACTGTAAAATAATCACTGCACTTTAAATATAACTTTAACTCCGCTCTCCGCCTAAAATATCCATGTAGCAACCCAGTTGGCACTTCCGGATAGAAATTGGTAAGGCTGCCGGCGGTTAGCTGCTCTCCGCTGGTGTCGATGTCCTCAAAACAAAAACGTCTAACCTTTGTCACTTGGTTATCGGAATCAGTTCCGGCAGCCTCCTTTTTCAGCGGACCAACCACAACAAGGTGGTTTTCTCCTGTGAGAAAAAAAAACCTTCAGAATCAAAACATCACAAAAAAGATAGAAAAAACTTACCAAAATCGAGATTCGTAACTTGTCCCGGAAAACCCGAGACCAATATTGGCCGATTCTCCGAAAACGGTCCATTTCAGCATTTAAGCGTCCATTGTTTTGTGGTTTGGTTGAGCGTTTTAGCAGAATGCATTACTGTGAATACAAAGAGACGAGTTGTTCCTTTTAATTCCGCTATATATAGCGGAATTAAAAGGAACAACTCGTCTCTTTGTATTCACAGGTATGTTTTATTTATTAATCAACGAAATACATAAGTTAAAAGTGATGAATAGGGTCCTAACAAGCTTTACGTAAATATAGAAAAAACTTATTTTATGAAGCACAGTGACACTTTATATTAACGTTTAAAACTAGGTGGAATTTGAAATTATTTTTAATAAAACCCACGGTCTTTCTTGAGCATCATTTTTGATAGCTTGTTCTATGGGACCACAGTTGATTTTTCGAACCATACACTCAAACCCCGATGGTTTAACACCAACTGTTGTCAAACGAACGGGGTCACTTTTTAGTTTGACACCCCTTTTACACGGAGTTCACTCACACTATCAAACGTTTGTTTGATAGTGTGCGTGAGCGCCGTATGTAGTTTGACAATGTCAATTTTTAATGTGCAACGGCATAAACACGATAAAAAAAACATTTAATTATCACTTTTTTATTTTGAATGCAAAAAATATTTACAAGACAACATTTTACGATGAATCAACTATGGTCCCATGGAACAAGCTGTAAAGAAGAATGCTTTCTGTCAAGAAGGGCCGCGATGCTTTTTTTTAAATTGAATTAAAAACCAATTTTAAATACATTGCCGATCTACATAGGGTCATTGTTCTTAGAAAAATAAGCTTTATCGTTGAGAACAATAATATCACAAATTTATGCTTAATTTTAGGACCCCATTATCGTAGAACATTAGGACCAGATTTGAAACCAGATTGCTGGACTTAATTGGTCCTAAAATAAAGTTTTAGTAGGGTCCTAAAGTGACATGTTATTTTTATGCACAACAATAAAACAATTAAACTGTTTAAATAGCTGATTAATAAATTTCTAATAATTTGTGCGGAATTCAACTTCGCGGCTTTTTTAAAAAGATAGTAAATTACTTGACAGCTCGTTCCAAGTGAACATTAAAAAAGTGATCAGAAATAGTTTTTAAGCGTGTTTTTTACCGTTGTACATAAAAAATTACTTTGGGCTTTAGTACCCTATTAAGATTTTAGGTACTTTTACAACGAACGGAATTTTTTATTTAGTTTACGTTAATGTATCAATATTTTATATTATTTTTAATTAGTACAGAACTGATTCGTTATTTCGAATTTCCCTACTTCGAATGTCCGATAATTCGAACGTTTTCGATAAAAAAGCACTCAAACGTCAAAACCAGTTGCCAAACTCATGTTGCCATTTTAACCCCACTATTCGACGATTTCCGAACACGTGGTTTCAAGCTTTTGACAGCTGTCAGTCGTTCCAATTAGCGAATTCGGATTTGCTAATTCGAATTCAGTTCCATCCGAATTAGCGAATCCGCGTTGTGTTTAAATTAAAATTAAATAATTCAAAATGAGAAAGCTTTTTTTTCTTTAAATGTGGATAGATCAAAACAAACTTGATTGAACACGTCAAAATTCGTTCCACTACGCATGAAAACAAAAGACTGCGTTGCACTAGTGTGAGTGCATGAAATGTTAGAAAGCTCCCTAGGCCAACAACAATCCACAGGTAGGTGGCGTCACAAAACCATGTTATTGAAACAGGAAAGCTTTTTTAGACATTAGATTCAGTTTGCGATTTCATGAACTATGTGCAAGATATCGTGTTTTTTTCTTCATGATATCATAAAAAAGTTCACGATTTCATGAACAGCGAAAGTATGCGATTACATGCACATTTGTTCACGAATTTCAGAACGGTTTTTTCTCCGTGTATCAGCTGATTCCAAGCTGAACCAGAGCAGACCGGTGTTATTTGTACACAACAATTTTGTAATAATCTATTTGTTCTTGTAAAAATAATATTTTAATACGGTTTTATTATTTTATTATTTGAAAAAATCCCACATATTCGAAAATTCGGTTAAAACTTAGTTTTCAAAATGTTTAGCGGTTGTCAACCTTCTACAAAGTTGTTTCTTGTCTTATTTTGCACATTTTGGTCAGTAAAATAGACATGAAACACATCATTTGACAAATTTCCTGGACTGTTATTTAAAAGTTTCCAATAAATGATCAAGGATTTTAAAAGAAAAAACTTAAAATAGAGATATCTCAGAAATTTCCCGATGAAACATTTCGCTCTTAGAAGCATTGGAAAGCTGAGATAATTTCCTATAAGACACTTTTGAAAGTAGTGATGACTATTTTTTCTCCTTAAGGTAACCCAGAAAACACGCCGTGGCAATACCTTGAACAATCAATTGGGTAATTTTGAATGCACCGTTTTTCCTGATCACAGTGTCATTGAACCATATTAAGTAAAATTTGAACTTTTAATATTTATTTGCAAAAAAAAAAAACATTTTTATATTGTTTTCATGTTTTTCCTAATTCTTCATTCCTTCCCACTTAATCAAATTATTTCTTTTATTTGAAGCTGGCTGTAGTAGATGAAATAATTCTCATAGGTTCTAGAATAGTGCCATTCAGCAAAATCCCCAAAATCTGATTTGAAAGATTGATCATATTAAAGCGATTTTTTATATTGTGAGCCAGTTTCATCTGAATAACTGATTTTTTTTTCAATTCTGGTACATTTAATTTCAAAAACAAAACCATATACTTCTGATACATGTGGACAGCACCTGTATCGTCTTCCAAGATTTCGAAATGGTTGATAAACAAAAAAAAGATTATTGTTCGGACGGTGTCGAAATCAACACCACTGAAGTTGATCTTAATCAGATAATAAATCAGATTAATCTTTGTGATTTTCTTACATTTTTCAGTTTTATACTTTTCAGAAATCCTCCTCCTTAATCATGCTTCACGGGAGTTTTATTCATGCTGATTCATAATTTTTAACACGATAATGTATCTTAAACTTTTTCTAACGTGTTACTTACAAGATCAATTGCAATTTCCTGCTAGCACTGCGGGAATTTCATTCTGCCCTGTATTGGCGTGTCGTTCTTGCTCTGTCATGTGGGCTAGCACACAGTTCACCGTATACTATGTTTTTTTCAATTTAAGATTAAACAGCAGTTTCCTACAGTGGTGTACATTCATTTTTTGCCTAATTTGCTAATGATTATTTCGGATGAAATCTTATTTCAATAAATACACAGGTAGCAGTTATTGATCAGCGCGCCCGAGTGCTTCTAGCAGATGCGGCAGATAAAGCAAATACAGGTAATCTCAAATACTTAAAACTATAAAATTCGATATCTCTGGAACGAAACATATTCCTTTCTGTCGATAAGTGATTCTTATGTAAAATCGGACGGGGAATACGATGGTGAGGTCAAATTTAAAAAATAAATAGGGCTGTTTTGAGACACGGCCATTTAAAGTTTTCAGTTGCGCAATACAGGTAAAAAAAATATTTTAATCCAAATTTTGATCACGGAAATGGATTCTACGTTTCCTTCAAAATTGAGTCTAAAACCTACCCCCTAAGATGTGTGGTTCCTGAGTTATCGTCGTTTGAAGATAGAGGTTTCGCTCAAAAATCGCCAAAAAGTCGATTTTTTGGGAGGGTACAAAAATGGAGGGGGTGGTCCGATTTGGATGAAATTCGGGATTTTTTCATGTTTTGATAGTCTCAACAGCTCTGCCAAATTTGAGCAGAATCGGAGATGGTAATTATCAAATTTGCATTTTTTTCTTGCACACTTCAGGTGGAATTACCCATATGCAATTTTTGAAATTTAATTTTGGATTCATATATGAAACGTCTCAATTAAAAAGGACAAAGAGTACTATTTTCGTTTGATAAAATTTCATTTCGCGCCACGGAAACCTAACGTTGCTTTAAATCTCTGTAATCTGGCATGACACTGCTAAAGCGAATATTCCACCGTCTCTATTAGTATTTACCGTTCCCCTCCACCTTAATCCAACCACTAAGCTTCTTCTCGCCATCAACATCAGCTGTTTTTTTGGTGTAAACAAGCCATAAAACATCCGGTACTCAGCGCAAAACGGGCAGCTTCCAATCTCCACGGGGTGTAAGCTCGCACAAATTTTCCACTCACTAGACTGCTTCCCAACGTGATACGAAGAGTACTTCCCAGTCATCAATTTGGCAGCTGTACAGCTTCCCTCGGTTCAGGAAGTCACAGGTCCAGCAACAGTGAACGAGTTCGCGCGCCGCGATGCATCGACAACCGTCCCGTCAAGTGCACTTTCATCAAGGGTTATTTTTCAGTTGAAGGAGAGAGAGCGTCAAATGAGGTGAAATTTCGCAGTGTTGGGCTGAATATTAATTACTGGGAAAGAGGAAAATTCAACCCGGTTTAGTTGGGTGAAAACGGTGCAATTTTAGGAAAGTGCTGCAGAATTACACAGTGTTGAACGATGAAAATGAAGGGTATTCAAAAGCAGCAGAAGCAGCAACAGCATCAGGAACATGGAATAGGTCAGGTTAAACAGCAGGAGCACGTGGTGGATACCGGTAAGAGGTCCAGTGTCATTGAAGCATTGAATTTGGAAAATTGAAATTTGAATCAAGGCTTTGATGGTAGGAAATTTAAATCCATTGGTCTGTAATGGGCTGATGATTAACAGCTGAAGCTTGGCTATGACCTCTCACTTTGTTGTACTGAAAACCTGATTAATTTGATTCCTGACCAACATTTAATCCAATTGAATAAATAATTTAGAGCATGACTAGTTACCACAATTGAAACATCATCCCACGTACTTAAAATCTGGGAAAGGAAAACGATACACTTGTGGTTGTTTATAATTTAGACCATTTTTAAATAAATTCGTATGCGAGCCCTCATTTAGAAAATTTAATGTGAATTGTAACTTGTTATCTCTCACATCTGGTCGTCAATGTGCTTTATTAAAAAGCACAACCGAATCAATTCTAAGTTATTAGTGTTTGTAAACCATTTATTTGATTTTTTATTTGTTAATTAAAATTCAAACTCGTTTTTTCCCCGAAACGACAAAAAAAATGTGTTCTGTTTTAAGGCACATAATAATTGGTTAGGTGGCCTATGTCATGTTAGCACTGGAACGCCCAACGCATGCCCAACTCACACGGACGCCTAAGCCTTCCGAAAAAGTTGAAACGGTAACTTCAACTCGCTGGTTCTCAGGCATAACTCAACCAATCGGGACGAATCTTTCTTCCAGTCATTTGTAAAAATGTCTAACCTAATTTAAACCTAATTTCAACAAATCTGTTTTTTTGTTACCGAAAACATCGTTCCAATTTTTTCAAATATTTTTTTTACTGTAGCAAAAAAGAGTTGGAACAATATTTTTGATCAAAAAAAAAATCAGATTCAATCAAATTGACGAATACCGCACTATGGGCCATCTCCATACAAACAGGCGGCCAAATTATTTTTTTGCTTTTTAAATGTTTTTTCATGCAAATTTGGGTAATTGTATGGTATTGAAATGATATACGTCGATTTTTATGACTTTTCATGTTTTTCAATAGTTGATTGTTTATAATAAATAGTCTTTTCATACATTTGCAAGTGCAACAGAATTGCATATATATTGTATTGCAAGTTTATATTATTAAATTATGGATCATCTAATACATCTCCACTTTAAGAACACCACCCCTTCCTCCTCTTTCTTTCACCCCCCCCCCTCTCCTCCTTCCCTCCAACAAAATTTTGTTAAGCGTAATAAAATCATTTTAAGTCAAATATTTATTATTTACTGCTGTGTGTTTCTTTTTGTGAGTCCATGCCATATAACTTGAGACCTCGCCCCCCCCCCCCCACCCATACGGGCATAAATTGCGAAAATTTAATTGTTAAATCTAATAACAGAAAAAATAATTTTATTCAAAATATTAATTATGAAGTAAAACGATAAAATACAAACCATATTCTTAAAATTCATTTGATTATAGAGTTTGTGACAGCTTCAGGATATGTTAAAGGTACTTTTTATGATGTTTTGTACTAACCAACATAAAACTTAAATGTGGATCAGTTTCATGGATTGATCGCAGAAATTCATCATGCTAAGTCAACATTTTGATGAACACTTTTTTCGGTATCAAACTGAGATTCTCGAGTTTCGCTTGAAAAACTTCGGTACGAATACCTTATTTTGACTAAGGTACTCAATTTTAAATGTAGGCAACAGAAAATTCCAATAAAGTCATTTCGAACTTCTTGAAACCAGGTATTGATTTTTGAAGCGACGATGCCCACGAAGTAGGTAGCAAAGCAAGTGAAATAGACGGGTGCATATGTAGATTGCAGCAAATTTTGATAAAACGTAAATGTTCAAAATGGCATATCTCCGAAAACGCAAAAAATCGCAGGCTGGAAATTTCAGCAATGTTAGATTATAATCCAATCTTTCAAGTGATCTTAGTTTCATGTTTAGCATCGGTAGGCAAAAAAAGTACTCGATTAACAAACACAAAAAAATATGATTTGTCAAAAAAAAGCTCCAGTTATTCGATGAAAACTTCAGTTTTTGGTTTGGAAACAACATTTTATCTATTAATAGTTTCAAAGCATATCTCATTACCTTTCCAACGATGTATATTTGTCCTAATAAAACATTTAAAATGGCTGAGCTATGTTAAAATTAAACAATCAGCCTTTTTTACGAAAAACGCTTGTTTTTTACTCCATTTTTTGACTTTCAGCTTGCGTATCTCCGTAATGAACAAACTTAGAGCTTTGAAAATTTGGATTTTTCTTAGTTAGAATGTTTACTTTCGAGAAAAAAATACCAAAAAATATTTGGAGAAGGTCACTTTTTTGAAACTTGGCCACCCAATGTACCATAGTGTACCGTAAACCGGGTAAAATTGATAACTGGAGTGACACTGGACACTGGAGTGAGATTTTTTGTTTTGCTAGATGAGCAATACGAATTTAATACAACCAGAATGGTATGAAAAAGTCAAGAAGTAGTTTTAACAATATTTTAAATGTTCCAAAAGTTTAGAATTATAAATACACTGAAACCCCGATGGTTAGAAACAAACTGTTTTCAAACAAACGGGGTTACTTTTTAGTTTGACACCCCTTTTACACGGAGTTCACACATAGCATTAAACATTTGTTATGATAACGTGTTTGAGCTCCGTGTAAAAAGTGACAGTCTGTCACTTTTTAGTTTGCCTTGGCTTGGACCTACCAACGGGGTACAAAGGGACCATCCATAAACCTCGTGGACAATTTTAGGGGGAGGGGTGATTCGGTGAATATAAATAATATAAAAAATGAGTATTAGTCTCGATTGCAAGAAAATACTTTTCATAATTTCATATTGTTTTGTTGAATTTAAGATAACTGTGACTCCGAGTTTATCAGAAATTTTGTCCGGTTTTCGTCATTTTTCCATTTTTGCGCGTGGTGCGGCGAAAAATCCAGTTTTTATTTATTTTTTATTTTATCAAATCGTATCTAAGAAAATTGAAAACATAACTTCACAATTTTTTATATGTTATGCAAAATTTTCTGAGGAATCAGGTAAAAATATTTTCAGACTCTTTGGTCCCGAGACCTTCAAACATGCATTTTTTTCATACGACCATTTCAAATGTTAAGCTAAATTTTTAAAACTTTTACTATTTTTCCCAAATAGCCAAACTAATCACCTTTCTTTTGCGTCTAAGACAACTAAAATCGAATTGAATGGCACGGAGATATGATTTTTCGAAAAAGTGGTTTTTGCGAAAATCGACGAAAATCGCCATTTTTGGACCACCCTAACACGGCGTAGGTCACCCTTATGGCCAAACAAAAAAATACGGGTCTGATTATTTTGGCCAAGAAACCTCCCGAAAAAATTTTGAAATTTTGAGCCCGATCGGAGAACTTTTTTTGAATCATGCTGTTTTCGTGGGGAATTGCAGTATTATTAAGTCTACAGAAACGTATTTAATGCATGAGTGCGACAGAATTCTGCCGAAAACAGAACAACTCTTTTTCTCTGCTGAATTAACCGTCATTTTTGGCCGAGGATTTGGTAAAATAACTCAAGTAATACAATTTCGTATTTTTTGTGCCGAGCGATAAGCTGTTCGGAAATTGGCTATAGTTTGGCGGAAAATTCGTAGCTTTTTCTTTGAATAAATTTAAATGCAACATTTAGGGGGAGAGGGGGTAATATGCACCCCCTAATGGAAAACAGTGATTTCTCAACCATTACAGCATTACTGTGGAAGAATTTTGTTCAATGTTCTAAAACAACTATAATTCTTCATCATCCATGTAATTTTGCCCCGACCACGCTTTTTGCAGAAAATTTAATTAAAAATGCATTTTTCGATGTTTTTGGACTCATCTATCTACAGAATAATGAAGATTATGACAAAAACTATATACCTCAACACTTACAATATTAATAAATGCTTTTTATATTGTCAAAAAATCATAATGAATGTTCAATGAAAATTAGATGAAAACACAACATTTTAAAGTTTTGCAAATAACTTGAGCTGTTTCTATACTGCGATGCTAAAATTTTTCCAGCATGGTTGAGCAATGTTAAGCTTCCAATTTCTATTACTTTTTCCCCGGAAAATTCTACCAAATACCGAGAAAAGCAGGGGGTGCATTTTGCCCCGGGGGTGCATATTACCCCCTCTCCCCCTATTTTAATTTGTAGGAAGTTATTTTTTCTTTGTATGACCATTTTTAACGTATACAGAGTGAAAACAATGCTGTAATTAATTATTTCAATAAGCATCCACGCTTGAACCTTTTTTTCATTTTTTCCTGGAAACGTTATCATGCGATACGGCGAAATAATGCAACGGCCGTTTCATTGCGCGTTGATCCGCCGAGATGGAAGCCGTGATAAATCCAGTGCGCAAATTAATGACGGCCTGAGCTTTAGCTTCGCTATGGTGGCAACGGAAGCTGCTCATGAAAGTGGATGCCACAGAAAAAAAAGAAAGAATTGGCTTGCGTTGCGGAAAACCGGATGTCGGCACCGTTTGACGAAACTCAATACTTTCGCACGGAAAGTCGGATGAGACAAATTTTTATCAAACAAGAAGAAACTGTTAGGAAATTAAGAATTTTCATTTTAATTCTACTTTAAAATTGAATTTCCGTGCAGAACGCGAAACAACTCATTTGCATCGTTGGTGCTCAAGCTTGGTAGCAAACTTTGGTTAAGCTTTTGAACTAGTTTCATTAGCAACTTATTATGCTTTTTGTCGGTTCGGAATCGCAGGTCTCTTTCAAGTGGTTCTGCGTCGGAGAAAGAATGCATAACGTTATAGCGAAACTTTCAAAACTAATTATGAAAATATGGTTTTATCTTGATGATTCGTAGCATTAGCACCAACTTAAACCGATTGTAGATTAAGGATGGTGCACTCGAATAGATACAAAGTTGTGCATTCTTATCGTATAGATCTTAATTCTCCTTAATTTTCGTCCACACTCAGGACCTGCTGACTTTGAAACCGCGATTGCGGCCACCGGTTATGGAAAGTTCAATTACCTGCTTCTGCTGGTGGCCATGCCCTGCTGTATCGGAACGGTCTTTGAGACGACCACGATGTCGTACGTGCTGCCCAGTGCCGAGTGTGACCTGCGGCTGTCCCTGGTAGACAAGGGCACCCTGAATGCGGTCACCTACGGGGGTAAGTTTGGATGATTGCATCAATCTGGTGGGAACGAAGTGTAAAGGGAATCGATTTAGTTTTCTTTCGGAAATCAATTTTGATTGATATCTGTACAGTGGCGTCTCATTTAAGTGTGTATTTTTTTGCAAGTTTTTCTTTTCCTTGGACGCTGGCCATTGGAAAACCTTCAAACATAAAATCATCAGAAATCATCAGAATCACTCGATCATCATCGATTCGTTTGCTCTTGGTTACATTTCATGCCCTAAACGCGGTTTTTGCCTTCCTCACGTTACTGAGGAAAGGCTATAAAATCACTCGAAAAATGAACTTCTCAATCAGACCTCCTAGACCCACCTTCATGTATACCTATCGACTCAGAATCAAATTCTGAGCAAATGTCTGTGTGTGTGGTGGGATGTTGATCAAAAAAATGTCACTCGATTATCTCGACATTGGCTGAACCGATTTTGTCCGTTATGGCGTCATTCGATCCGTCTTGGAGTCCCATAAGTTTCTATTAAAAATTATGTAGTTTAGTTAATCACTTCAAAAGTTATGCTAAAAAAACGATTTTAACAATAGTCCGGAAGATTGTAAAAAGGGTGATCAAAAGTTATAAGCACTTAAGTGTTATTTACGCAATTTTGCATTTTGGATAGCACCCGTTAAATGTGAGGAAGGCGCCAACCACCTAAGGGTGGATTAAGTAAAGTTTTTTTTTATTAAAACTTTGTGCACCAAGATAATTTTGTTTGAAATTTATCCAGATCTTGAAGCTATGAAAAATGCACAGTGCAACTAACGTCATGATTCGAGTTCCCGGACGCTTCGAAACCCGGACACCTCATCTTGTTTTATCAATTATTTGTATATAAGTTCGCATTATAAATGTCAAAACTGTGTTATTTGATGAATTCTAACAGCAACTTTCATTTAAAGTTTGTTTGAACGCTGTAGTTAATGCCAAAACAATTAAATAAAATAAAATTATAAGTTTATCAAAAATGCGAAACATTTCACTTGAAATATTTCATAGGCGTTCGAAGCACCGGGAAGGCAAAGCAGAAATTTATGTTTATGATTTTCTTAAATTCTAGCCATTTTTTATATAAACTATCAACTGTTTTGATGTTAACAGCTTATTTGAGACCTAAAGAATGCCATTCACTAACATTTCAGTCCAAATTTGTGCGATTCATAAGCAAAATCGAGTGTCCGGAATTCGAAGCAAAAGTGTCCGGATTTCGAATCAGCTTTTAACAGTGTCCGGGATTCGAAGCACATCAAGTCATTTTAATTTTCAAATTCTGATGAAAAATTGTTAGAAAAGACATATTTTGCATGCATTTTCTTAAAATTGACTGTTAATACTACATCCTGAGTATATTTCTACATTTCCAACTTATTACATGATTTTTTGCCAGCTATAACAAAAATAATATGGTACTAAGTGTCCGGATTTCGAATCATGACGTTATACCTTTCATTTAAAGACGCATCACTCCCGTTTCTCTCGTGGGTCAACGCATTCCCAGGGCCATCAACGCCAAGTCGCTAGCTCAACTAGCGCTAGGTTGCGCTAGTTGAGCTAGCGAGCAAAGAAATAACAAACTCACAGCAGTGCATGCTGCTATCTCGCCGCCAGCATGGCAAAGCATTAGCTACATTTCTTTTCCTCTCCGTTCACTTCTTTCGCTATCAGCAGCATATCAGAAGAGGACGGCACGCCATCACACCCCACGCCAGAGCAGATGGTTTTGACGACCTAGATTGCTCGTACCCATGAATAGCTCTAGCGGCCATCATCAACCTCCTTAACACATATCGTCCACCCATCGTCGAGGTCAGTTTTTCACTCTAATAATGGTGCACAACTGCAGGCCATAAACCACTGCAAATTGCTGCAGTTGAATTTATGAATTGCTCAGCTTGGAGAATGACGTTTAATTAAATAGTGGTTTCAACTTTAATCTGCTGAATTTCCCAAAGAAACTTTCCATTCGCTCTTAATCCGATTGCACAAGTTCCAAGAACCGACCGCTTAAATTTATGCAACCGCTGAACAAACAGAGCGTTCCTCAAAAACGTTCTTCAGTTTTCACCATTTCCTCTTCTGTATCTTTCCCTCCCGCAGGAATGATCACTTCGGCCTTCCTCTGGGGCTTCCTGTCGGACACGTACGGCCGGAAGCGGCTGCTGGTGTACGGTTTCCTGCTGGATGCCACCTTCAACGTGCTGTGCGCCACCAGCCAGTCCGTGGTGGCCATCATGATTTTCAAATTTATGGGTGGATTTATGTGAGTATTTTCCCCTAGTGGGCTTCTTGCCGAATGAGCTTCAATATGCTTCCGCGTCAGTTTGAGGCTTGGCTTTGGTGAGGGTGTGACAAATTGAGGTGCCAATTTGGAACAAAATCGATCATTTTTTTTTTGCGAAATGTTGTGCCGTTTTATTGGTAAGGACCATATTGATTTTGATCCCGAATTGGGCTCAATTGGAGCTGGCCATTGAACTTCGAATCCTGTAAATATTGTTTGATAATTACGATTGTGACGGCATTTAAGCCTTTAATACGAATATTTCTTAAAGTGAGTGGCTTGTGGGCCATACAAACTTTGAAGATAAAAATCAGGCCTGTTTCTGGAATTTGAGCCTGTGTGTTCATTTTTTTATACCTACAGCGTTGTTGATTTGATTTATTGTTTTCAAACATTAACAAATTAACAAAACTGGTTTACAACTCATAGGCTGAGCTCAAAATGTTCCTTTAAGGTTTTCCGAAAATGCATTTCTGGAGTTTTTTTTTTGAAAAGGACCAATAAACCAAATTTCCAGTTTTTGCTTTTTGGGTGTTTTTCAATACCCTTGACTCAAGGCGGTTTCAAAAACACCCAAAAAGCAAAAACTGGAAATTTGGTTTATTGGTCCTTTTTAAAAAAAACTCCAGATTTTGGTGATTTCGCGCCAAGAGGCACATCACTCGAAATTGACTTTCTCTGATCAAATTAAAATTTGGTGGAGCATGTTTCCATGAATTCTAATGCAATGGCGCATTACAAATGTTAATAAATGGCAAGAAGAGTGCTAGGCGTCATCTAACCACGGTTACGACACGACTGTCATCCAAATACAAAGCGAGTGAAGTCAAAATCGAACCAATATCGAACCAAGTTTTTAGCACGTGGCATTTGAAAAGGTCGTATGCGCATCGGACATAAATTACATAAATGATAACTTTTTTCAGTTTTGTTTTCTTTAGAAAGATTTATGTTTAATCTCAAATTTGATCTAGGGGAACAGCATATAATTCCATCGAGAAACTAATGCTGGCATATCAGCACTTTGGTGTTCAGTTACAGCTAGAAAAAGCATTTTAGGCAGAAATTTAGTTAGTATTCTGAAAGCGTAATTCATTTTAATACAACGGACAGGAAATATCAAACAAATTTTATTTTGTTTCAAGGAAACTGCAGCTATTCAGTTTTTAGTTCAGTTCAGTGTGTTGTGTTGTCTTTCTTGAATGGCCAAGTAGAACTTTTTTTTCTTGATCTAATAAATGTTAAATGTAAAAAAATAACGTAATGCTTGTAACTATCTCGCATATATATGCAAAAAATTAAATACCGAGGTAGAAACTAACAAAAAACATAATAATTTGAAAAAAAATAAGGTATTTATTTCATACGACCTTTTCAAAAACCATACGTAAACAATATTGACAGCGCCTCTGGTGGGGACTTCAGGAAACTGCATGCCAGTCAGATCCCTGCATATAACCTAAGGCACTCTCCAGGATCCCTTATAAAATAAAATTTGGTGGTGCTATTGATACTATCAAAACATGTAAGAATCTTGAATTTCAGCAAATTGGACCATCTCTTCTTTTTGGCACCAAATTTTTGCAATTTACGTCATGGACATTTTCAAAAAACCTCTATTTTCAGTTTGTTGCATTTTTAAGTTCAAAGGTTATGTCGCCCCTCCCTTCAAATATAGTCCAAAAATCAGGGACATAAAAATATTTTTTCAAAAAAATTCTAAATTTTAATGAAAATAGAAGTCAAATCATCTGAAAACAATCTTAAATGCATTTTTCTGCATTGATAATCATAATTAACATGTTTGGGCTGGAATAAAAACATTTTGAATTTTTATGGAATTCCAAAGCATCGAAAAAACAGGCAAAAAGGTTTTCTTCACTCTTGGTTTTGATTTATGGTTCTGAATTCAGAGTCCAGAAATAGTAAAATTAAAACATTATCACGATATGTATTATGCATTTACAAACAACACAAAGAAAACCATTTTTTGTTTGATACATTCTGGATCAAGATTTGAACGTTTTTCTAAAACAAACATAGCCGCCAAATGGCCGACCGGTCATGGTGCCTTTTAAAGCCATAGCATAATGAATGAATGAAGTAATAAACAAACAAGTTGCTTCGTTAACAAGTCAGTGCTCGAAAAGGATTTCTGAGAAGAATCAAATTGTCAAGTCTGTTATTGTTGTGATCAATTTAATTCGAAGAAAACAAGCAATTTGTGCGAATCATAAACAAAGTGTGCAAAACAGAACCCCGAAATTCACCTGGAATCGATCCCAGCGATTAATAAAGAAAGACATCTCCTCCAAAAGTCGTACTTTGTGTAAACTACAGTTGAGAAGTTATCACCAAAAATGGGCTTTTCCGATTTGAGATTAGCTAATCCGACCGAAAGAACACTTCAATAGCAAAAAGTGACAGCCCACATACGAAGTAGAATCTTCCTCAGATTGTCCAAGCGTCCAAGTCAGATGTGTGTTGAATTATTGCCAGTTTATTCGAAACTGAAACTGGAAAATCGCTGCCCTTTGGCATATTCAGTGACGTACTGAATCAATGGTCGTTGAATCAATATTGACAAGCTTTACCTAAATAGTGAGGAAGAATTTCACTGATCTCTTCAATGGGTTTGGTGACTCACCCACCGCTAGTTGTTGTAGTGGGAGGAGCGTCATGTGTGTGTGGTAATTAATTACCGAGTATCTGTTGCTCCCAGAGGGAGCAGGGGGTTCTGGGTGTCACCGAAAAATCGGTGACTAGGTGACCGAGCGGGATTCGATCCCTGATCGTCTGCTTGAAAGGCAGATCGCTCAATCATTTGACTAAGTACCCGGGGTTTTGGTGATTTGGGGAAGGCAAAATAAAAGCGAAAGCGTTATAGGAAAATGTCTAAAAGTATAAAACTAACTAATTATAACTTTACACAGAAAAAAAATGATGGTAATATTCATCAGGAAATGGTGACAGATTTTGTGGCTTAAAAAAATCATGAATTTTACCCCAGAAAATGATGAATTTTTATCAGTTTTAGATGAATGTTCATCAGGTTCACATTTTTACACATTTTTTTATGGAATATTACTCAAAAAAAGAGGTAACGAATATCCCTTCTAAGCCATTTTTTGAAATCTATAAATTGCAAAGGAAAGCAGAAAGCTCATATTTTAAGAGATTTAGAGATTTTTTAAAAATATTTATTGTATCAATGTGTAGGACAAAATACATTTCCAGCCATTTTTCTAACTAAAATTTTCTTCTTTTGATGTCAATTTAAAAATGTTATATATTTTGTTTTGTCCAAAATTATGCTTTGATTTACTTTGTTGCGAAAAATGAAGGAGAAAATTACTCAGAAATCAAAACAGTAAGTCAATTTTAAATTAGGGGAAGAGGGGGTAGAATGCACCCCTTAAGGGAAAACTGTAACTACGATGCTCAATTTTTTCCAGCATGGTTTTGCAATGTAAAGTTTCTAATTTCTATGTTTTTGTCCCCTGAAAATTCTTCACAATCGCGAGAAAAGCTGAAGGTTCATTTTGCCTCAGGGGTGCATATTATCCCCTCTTCCCCTAATTCTTTATTTATACAAGTACACCCAGAACTGGACATCGGCATACGAGAGGATAAAGAGCACGATTCGGTAGTAAAATGGTACTGTGTGCGGACTGAGATGATAAATCCCGAAATTACCGAGAGCACTTTACTCATGGGTTCATCTCCAAAAAAAAAGTTTATCTATCAAAAAAAGTACCGGTACCGAGGACTCGAACCTTGCTCGAACCCAAGACCTTCGGCATATTGAACCGTGCCTTTGCCGTATGGTCCACCATGGTTCGATGACTAAGTGGCGGTCATTTGTCCATATAAGCCACTCAATAGGATGAACTGTTCCAATAAACGAATGAACACGCGAGAGGACTATACTCTCGCAAAATAGCACTTTCCTCACGTTTCTTTTCGTGAGGACTATCTCCTCGTTCTTTAACTTTGGGTGTAGTTCAAGAGTGTGTAGTTCTTATAATTGATTAATGCAAATTGAAGCACTAAAACTAATGAAACAAGAAAAATATAGTAACAGTTAAACCCTATTTTGAAGGTTTAACCCTAATTGATCTACAGTATAACTTCAGGAATCGGCCATCAAAAAATCAAATATAATAATCTAAATTTCTTTTGATTCACACTTTCAAACCTCATTACTAAAAAAACAATTGACTATTTTACTCGAAGCACTTGTTCGCCACTGCCTCAACCCGGAAACGTCCCTTTGCCTTCTGTTTTGCATTCTAATTGAAGAAACCAGCTCGCGACGGTTGAAGTGGTGATATGCACATCCGTCATTCACACAGAGCTATTTTCCGCGGTCTGCTGATGGAAATGAACTGCACTAGAGCGGTGGACGAATCTGAGTCGTTGCACAAGTGTAGGGTATTAGAGCCAAATTTGGACTATAACAACGAAATGTTAAAAGTTCAATTGATTATATCTCGCTTAATTTTTCAAAAGGTCCTACGTACATAGGAAAGCCATGGCGCTTTAATTGTTTTAGAAAAGTAATCTAGATAATATATAATGTGCCCAATTGCCTTGTCCCAAAACTCTTTCCCAAATGCATCGCATTTTCACCACTCACACACGCTACAACTTTTCCATTTGCACAGCATTTGCGGCCCGTTCGCGGTTCTGATGGCGTATCTGTCCGAGTTCCACAGCCTGCAGCACCGGTCCCGGGTCATGATGACGGTCGGGATCTTCTACAGCATCGCGAACGTGCTGCTGCCCTCGCTGGCCTGGGCCATTATTCCGCAGGCCGGTTGGGACTTTACGCTGCTCGACGGCAAGCTGGGTGAGTCGCCAAGGGAATATAGTGCTTTCATGTTGAATTAGTCTCCGGACGAGGCCCGGAATTGTGGTGCCAACTCTGTCGGAATGCCAGATAGCGTGACTTCCGGGGGAAGCTACTCTCAAACAAGTACTTTACTTACAGTTACTTGACTCCCAAAGGACCATTGTGTTTTTGCCTACTAGATTCATCTAGCAGACTTTATGTAGGTATCGCTGTGAACGGAGTTAAACAATGCATTTTAAATTACGTGTTAGATTTACACGTAAGCAAATCATCCAGCCATCAACTTAATTTCATCATTCATCCTGCCACTGCTCATTGAGATAAATTAAGACGGAGAGCCAATGACTCTATTTATTATGGAAAGCCATTTCGGTCAAGTGCATGTTACACCGAATTTGGTGAGAGAGCTAAGCGAATTTCAAATTGAAAATACCTACCAATTTCGTGAATGAATACTCTTCTTGAGGTTTGGTTGCCAGGCAATAAAACGGCTATGCACCCTTCTTCAGTAATAAATCACCCAACTTTTTTTATGAGCTGAGTGGAAAGTAAATCTTTCTCAGTTTTCCTAAGGGGAACACCCTTGAAGAGTATTGAGGCAACCAATTACTAAACGGATAAAGTGGCAATTTTTACCCAACTTATGTTAATATTTTTAACCGTTGTCGTGATAAGGTCCAGCTTGTGATGATACAGTACCTTTTCTTTACTAAGTATTCGAATCCAGAAGGGAAAGGATCACCAATTGTGTTGGTCCGAGCTGGGATTTGAACCCCGATCTACTGCTTACGAGGCGAGAGCATTACCAATAGGCTAAGTGACTCGGTCATCAAATTTTTACCGAACGGAAAAAAAAATAGGTACAAAATTGTTTTTTTTTAATAAAAAAAATAATTTTCAATTGTTCAGAAACTGAAATATCAATCTTCAATCTTATGAAACAAAATATTGCCACGTGTGGCTTTGTTAAGTTTCGAGGAAAACACCCTTCAGTGTTAGACTTAACCAAGCAAAAACAATAGAGCCTTTAATAAGAGTTCTCATCCTTAAAGAACAAAGTACTACTACGAACGGATAATAAAAGCTCTGGCTGGACCACCCTTAATGATCGTCATCTCCGCCAGAAAGGACCAATAAATTTCATTTATGGCACCTGCATATCATCCCACACAATCCATTCTCTGGGTCGTCAACGGTACCAGATTTCCGCGCCGAAAATTGGAGGAAGTACCAAGCTCGCAATAAAACCATTGAAACAGGCCCCCAGTAGAACCCTTGGTGCCAGCCACACAAAAGAAGAGAGGGCATAAAATTGCATCCACTCGATTTCCTTCACTTGGTTTCACTCGGCAACCTCGACGATTTGATGGCTGTCATGACAACCGCCCATGTTATTCATTGCAGGAAATTAGTGAGGGAAACAAAATTTAAATTGCAACTCATAGTTGAAAACTGGATGCCTAAAACATTAAAATTATATCTATTATGAAAACAAATCAGGACTTTTTTTAAAAGTTCAATAAAACTAATTTTGATTTTTTTGTTGCTTTTTAATGTGCTTTTGAAACCGCGTTATGTTTATTTTTAATTTCATTGAATGTTTTTACTTTTTTGTCAAATGTATAATTTAGTCGTTTATTCAACAATGTAAAGCGACCTTGTCGAGCTAATTTGTCGCACGTTTTTTTTTTTTTGAAATTAAATATGTCTTTATTGAACATTCTAATAATAATTACATTTCTTTTACATGATAAGTGGTATGGCCTAATGCTCTTCATCTTTGTTGTATTTTTCGTTTTATTATTAACTTATCACATTTATTTATTTGCTTCAAATTGTTTTACATTATTGCATTGAATTGAATACATTTGGGTAAAAAAGAAAAAAAATCACTGTAACAACTAATCCTAACTTAAAACTAAAAAAAAAAATCCATTGAAATATTCAAAATCACTAGAACGAGTAAACTACGAACTGTATTTTAAGATGAAACAAGTAAGAACTCTTGGAGCATTCTTACTTGTTTCTGGCGAGTTTTGCAGCCACGCAGAGTTGTTGACATCTCGATGAAAATGTTCAGAAGTTCTTGTGGTGAAAACAGGTCACTACTGCCTTCACCCGTTGATGTTGGTTGGTTTTCCCTCGGTTGCTGACTGAAGCCTGGAGGTGTTGTATGCTCTGCAATTCTTTGCCGCTGATTCAACGGCAATGGCTGCAGATTTGGAACCACTCGAGTAGATCCTGCTCCTGGTGACGCCAAAGCAGGAAAACCCACGTCCGTGTATGCTGGTGGTGTTTTGCGACGATTTGGTTGGTGCCTCGTCGTCGCTTGCTGCCGAATTTTTACAAACTCAGCACGTTTTGGGCAGCTTCGATTCTTGGTAGAATGGTCGCCGCCGCAATTGAAGCATTTCGCTTCGATTTTCTCGTTGATTGTTTCGCAAGCTTGTGTATTGTGCTCACCTCCGCAGGTTGCACAACGACTCTTGATGAAACAGTTCCTTCCACCATGTCCAAACTGCAAGCAGTTCGAACATTGCGTCACGTCACGTTGCACTGGACGATAACGTTCCCAAGTCACGATGATGTTGAAAATTGCCCGAACTGCTTTCAGCTCAGAGGCTCGTCATCTTGAAGACTTCGATCACGTTCAACTTAAGAGTTTTGAGCTCTTCTTTCAGCACACTCACATCCATGTCGTACAGGCCTCGGAGGATCTGTTTCATGGGGCGTTTACCTGGGTCGTCATGGCTGTAGTATTCAATCTTTGTGTTGTTCAGGAAATCCCGAACGTAGTTGTAATCCTTTCTGGTAGGTAGCAGAATTTTGAGTCCATCAGCACACAAGCGAATGGAAGCTCGTAAAGCACCAGATTTGATAAACCCGGTCAGCCACTTTCGCACCGAATCCGATGACGATGTTTTCACAAAAATGGGTGGCAAATTTTCCCGTCGTTCAAATTCATCCTTCTCGCTCACGTCCACAGGGAGGGTAGCGAACTGGTTTCCAGACAATTTTTGAGCGTCCTTGCTCAAACTGCCTGGCTTTGCATGTAGCGCTTCGGCATTCTTTAGCTTCTTCGAATCTGCCGAACCTGTTGGTGAGGACCGCCTCTTTTTCTTGCCCTGAGGCATTTTTGCACTTTTTAAGCACTTTTCAGGAGCTAAAATCCAGGAGTACCTCACTGAATGATGGTCCACAAAGGAATCATTTGTCGCACGTCGTTTTTGACGTTGCGAGAAAAACGCGTTTTTATGTTTAAACTCGAATAACAATAAAATAAAGCACGCAATGCAAACAATAACAAACACACGTTTTGCTTGGTTGACCATGAGGGTGACAATAACAAAAATCGACCTCAGTGATACCTCTTGAAATGATTTCTTAGACATAAATAAGTAACTGTAAGTAACTTTTCACACAAAACATTGCTTAATCCACCTTTAGGTGGTTGGTGCCTTCCTCACATTCATTTAGTGAATATCTTCATTCAGAATTGCATCATTCCCCCATAACATGTTTAACAAATTAAGCTCCATTACTCATTTCTTTTGATAGGGTTTTCAGATCTTCAATCTTTTTGGCTCATCGGTAAGATTTTTTGATAACCTATCCAACGATAGTTCGTATGATAGATCCGGACAACGTTTTCATCAAATTATCTGAGATCCAGCCTCTGATAAGTGTTATATTTACACTTAAGTGCTCATAACTTTTGATAGGGTTGTCATATCTTCAATGTTTTGGACGCATTGGAAAGGTATTTTGATTACCCATCTATCGATGGGTCGCAAGACAGAGCCGAACATAATTTTAATCGGAATATCTGAGATCCAGCCTGTGAAATGTGTATAAATATCACATAAGTGCTAATAACTTCTGATAAGGTTATCAGATTTTCCATGTTTTAGGCTCATTTGAAGGGCCTTTTAAATACCTTTCTAAAAATGTATAACATGACGGATTTTCATACAAAAACCACTCTTTTTACAATCTTCCGGGCTTTTGTTAAAATCGTTTTTTAGCATAACTTTTGAAGTACTTTACAAAACTTCATAATATTAACACTTATAAGATCCCAAGACGGATCGAATGAGGCCAAAACGGTCCAAATCGGTTCAGCCAGTCCAGAGTTAATCGAGTGCATATTTTTCGGTGCACGGACTCACATCCAGACACACGCACAGACATTTGTTCAGAATTTGATTCTGAGTCGATAGGTATACGTGAAGGTGGGTCTACTTGGTCGAATATAGAAGTTCATTTTTCGAGTGATTTTATAGCCTTTCCTCAGTTAGGTGAGGAAGGCAAAACGTTTTCTTTAAATCGCTAAAAACTCGCTTAAATCACTGAATCACGTCACCTTTTGGAGGAATTTTGAAATGCTTGCTCTTCCTCATACATTTTTTTTTAATTTCCTCATACAAACTCCTACGAGAAAATGTGACCCTTATACCTTAATCGATTTGGCTCAAAATTTGCACAGTTACCTACTTATTTTTACCTAAAGAATCGAATCGGGAGGTATCTTATAAGATTTTCCCAATTATTCATTTTTCCTTGTCACCCTTTTGATAGTTCTGTGCATTGTGTCGAAGCTTAGTTAATTTTTTGCCGGAATTCCAAGTTATAATTACAAATGTTTACGGTAGTCAACCATGTACCGGTATTTTAAATTTCTTTCGTATGAAGAGTGACAACAATCTACAGAGTTTTCCGGTTTGCGGTTTTCGGTCCGGTGCGTCAAGATAGCTTGACAATGACGAAAAAAAAAACTTGAAAATAATGAAATTATCAAATAAAATTTAAACCAACGAAACAACCAGTTTCCTCTCTATACGAAAATCAACAAGCAATTCAGACACTGCTCCTAACTCTCTCAAAAAAAAAAAAAATAAAATTAATAAAAAAAAAAATAAAATAAAATAAAGGTTGCATGACCCAAAGGTGAAGTGGCTGCCCATTTTATTGAAACATTTTGGTGCATTTCTGTTGGGCCTCCCTTCTGGGGGAAAGGGCCGGGTTGAGTCGGAAAAAGGTCCCGAACAAAAAAGAAAGCTGCAATGCATCAGCTCAGTTTGAGGAGAACAAAAAATAGGGGTTTAAAATTGAAGCAGAGGCCATTTTATTTGATGCAATTTGAGAAATTTTCCGGCTGAAAAAATTGGGGTAAAATCGTTTAATTAAGGTTTTATTTCAACAGGGTATTAGTTTGAGGCTTCCACATAACGATGGCGTGCTTAAATAAATTATTTCTAAACGAGATTCATTTTTTTTTTCAAAATGCTCTTTTTTATTTTTCCAGCAATCCACTCGTGGCAAATCTTTTTGGCCGTTTGCTGTCTGCCCAGTCTGCTCAGTGGAGCCTGCTGCATGTTCTTTCCGGAGAGTCCCAAGTTCCTGATGGCCAAGGGTCGCAACGACCAGGCCATGGCCGTCTTCCGGACGCTGTATGCACTCAACACAGGGCGCTCCCGTGGGGATTATCCGGTAAGGTGGATTCGTTTTTTTAGTTCAATATTTGTATTGACCCCGATGTACTGGCCATCAACAGATCAAAGAGATAGTGGACGAAACCGCGATCAGTAGTGATGAAACTATTCAAAAGGACCGTAAGGAGGTGCCCCAAAAAGCACCAACAATTTCCGGATTGCGCAGCTTCCAGGAACAGATGAAGTCCATGTTTGGCAAAACTCATTTGAAGAATTCTTTGATGGCGTACAGCATTCAGTTTGGAATTTTGTTTGGGTAAGCATCTGGTAGTCGTTTTTCAGTGAATGCCGCATGATATTTTTTTACAGTGAAGAAACGAAAAATGGTAGAGGCAGACATTGTTTGTAATTTTGCTAAAGGGGTTACATACATGTAAATCGGCAAAAATGTCATAGGTCGGTTGGAGCACACAATTAAACTTTTTTCAAAATCTGTTTTCAGGGCATTAAAATATACATTTTCATCTACTAACAAAACAAATTTTAAGACATTTGGTTGTATCATTGCCGAGATATAGCTATTTGAAGTTAGCAGTTTCAGAAAACGGGCGCCACGATATCTCAACATTGCTTCGACCAAATCGGCTCAAAATTTTGGTGAAGACTCGTTAAACCGGTCCCGTGTGCATGACGATTTTCAAAAAGTTTATTAAAAAAAAAGATAAAAATAGTTTTCTGTTTTTCATATAAAAAATCGCCAGTTTTTGATTTTTGTATTTTTCGAAAATTTAAAATTTTAAAATCGGGCTTCGTCATGCACACGCGGCATGTCTTGGGAGTCTTCGCCCAAAATTTCAGCCAAGTCCATCCCATCTCGAGATATCGTGGCACCCGTAAATCAACTTGGAGTTCAAAAAAAAAGCGATCAGAAAGTTAGACAGTTGAGCAATTCTCTACGAAATCGGTCTTTTTTCTTCAATTTTAATTTTTGTATTTTTTAATCCGACTGAAACTTTTTTGATGCCTTCGGTATTCCCAAAGAAGCCATTTTGCATCATTAGTTTGTCCATATAATTTTCCAAACAAATTTCGCAGATGTCCATACAAAAATGATGTATGAAAATTCAAAAATCTGTACCTTTTGAAGGATTTTTTTGATCGATTTGGTGTCTTCGGCAAAGTTGTAGGTATGGATATGGACTACACTGGAAAAAAAATACACGGTAAAAAAAATTTGGTGATTTTTTATTTAACTTTTTATCAAATTTGAAGAGAATTTTCTCAGCTTTTCAAAAATATTTTTTATTATATTTTTTTTCAAAACTGGGCAAACATGTGCACTAATTTAAAAAAATGAAAAACTGCGACTATGTTTAAAAAAGTCACTTAAATATGGCTATAACTTGAAAACGGTGCACTTTATCAAAATTTCACTAATGTACTTTTAGATTGCAAATTTGATTTTACATCGAAAAATGAAGTTGAAAAATTTTTACGACCAAAATAAAAATAAATAAAAAAAATAAAAAATAGTGTTTTTTTGTAAATCAAGTTTTAGTGATAAAAAGTTAAATAAAAAGATCACCAAATTTTTTTTATCGTGTATTATTTTTTTCCAGTGTAGTCCATATCCATACCTACAACTTTGCCGAAGACACCAAATCGATCAAAAAATTCCTTCAAAAGATACAGATTTTTGAATTTTCATACATCATTTTTGTATGGACAGCTGCCAAATTTGTATGGAAAATTATATGGACAAACTAATGATGCAAAATGGCTTCTTTGGGCATACCGAAGGCATCAAAAAAGTTTCAGTCGGATTAAAAAATACAAAAAAAATCGAATGACCGAAATCCTAGAGAACTGCTCAGTTGGCTTTGCGCATGGCAAAATTCTGAGCTTAAATCGTCTCTAACTCAGTTAAATCATGAAATACCTTCATGAAACTTTCAGAAGTGATTGGAAATCATCTTTTAAGTGGATTTAATAAACTATCTGTAATGTGAAATTTTGTGATTTTGTACATGTATGTAACCCATTAAAAAAAAAGTTTTTTCCGGAATATTTATGCCGTTGCAAATAATTTTTGAAGTTTATCTCCCTCGACTCTGGACAAATCGTTGAAGGCTGTGGGGGGGGGGGAGGGGGGGTTTGCCCGGTGATTTTTCGGTCCGATTTTGAAAGGGGGGGGGGGGAGCGACAAAAACTATGACAAATATTCAAATCATAACCATTTCAGGCTGCGCATTTGCAATAATAACAGTTGTGAAGATGATACATTTGACGTTTTGGGATTTGCGATTGAAAATAATTTCCAGAGTGTTTTTTTTTTAAAGGTCCATATGAAACACAATAGCTTATAGGACCTTTTCGAAAAATCTCTAGATGTGTACAGTAATCTAACCAAACCTATTGATTAAATATATTTTAACAGATGTGTAAAATCTAATTGATGATGATTATGATGAAGCTCAGTCTTACAGATCATGGAAACTGCTTGTACTCCATAGCCGATTCATCAAACCACAACTTAAATCAACAGCTGCCATGGCATCCTTTGATTCCTTTACAATACTCTAAACAGCTCTACATTCAATTAAGAGTTCATTTGCTAGCACACGTGAGCCGGTGTCCGTTCCAAACCGTACATGAATGCAACCCCGCCTATTTGTGCCTTGATGCTCTGCTGCCGATAGTCCTGGATTAAATGCGACCAACTTGCTCTTCTCTTCCCTTCTCCCTCTCCTTCCGTCAGCTTAAACACCTTCCGGCTGTGGGTTCCTCAGCTGTTTACCATCATCCAGGAGTACGAGCTGGATCCGACGACCTTCGCCACCGACGGCTCCCTGTGCGACATGCTGGCCTACAAGGTGAACAAGTCGGCCGTCCTGCAGGAGCTGGAGCGCCCGTACGTTGCCGTGGCCCCTTCCAGCCCGCTGGATACGGAGGAACTGGTCTGCCAACCGGTAAGGGACATCGGATGGGTCATGTTGTGCATAAGGTTGGGATGAAAGTAATAAGAAGGGAAACCAAGTTACCTAGGATTCTAGTTAACCATTAGTACTTAATCGTAGAACAAAGCTAGCTTTATTAATACTCTGGAAATATTATATTATATGTTGCCAAAAGGAACCAACCATACTAGTGCTTCTCGTTTGCCTTTGACCACACTACGTTCAGTTCGCATGACCTCATCCCATCTCTCTATTTTAACACACAGACAACTCAGGGGGACATCTATCTGAATCCATTAATCATTGGATGCGTCGGAGTTGCAGCCTACCTAGTCACAACGGTCCTGATTAACGCCATTGGCAATCGGAATTTGTTGGGTAAGTTACCAGACCACAGGAGTAGTTACCGTAGGACCTCGATGGTTTACATCACCTGGAATAATATAAACCTGACAAACAGGGTGACAAGTAAAGGTTACGCAACCAGTCTTAAAATTTCACTCTAGATGAGCTCTTGACGTTGACAGAGCAGTTTAAATATTGTCCATTCCCATCTCTTTCTCTCTTCGTACTCCAAACAATGACCATCATCAACCGCCGGGGCCATCCCAGTGTACGGTCTGTTCACGTCCGGCTGTTGCGGTTTGCTGCTGTACTGGAGCAAGAGTTCGACCGTCGTGCTGGTGCTGTCGGCGACGTACATCACCATCGCAAGCATCTCGTCAACGGGGCTGGTCGGTTCTGTTGTGGCCATGTTTCCCACGTCAATGCGGTATGTTGGCACTCTCGAACACCCACACGATCACACACATTCACAGATAAACAAAATTAATTTTGTATTTCTAGATTAAATTTTCTACATTGAAGACCCATTACACTTATGGTACGTTCGTTTGAGGGCTAGTTCCGCACTGAGTGTCGCACTCAGAGCTGTCAAAGTGATTTTTTAAGAAACTCGCGCTGGTTTCGCACGGGTTTTTGCCGCCATCTTGGAACTGAAACTTTAGTGCCACACTCGATTTTTTTTCAATTTCATACGAGTTCCACGCACACTAACAAATGACGGCTCTTCCAACGAACGTACCAATAGATTATTTTGAAAATTTACCCTAAATTTCATAAACAAGAGCGACATTGATAAAATAACATGCTTAACAAACGTAAAAACCACTGAAATAGTTTTCAAAAAATACTCGTTTTTGAACATGTTGTATAAATGAACGACGTATGCTGAAGTAATCTTATGTTTGCAACTTTGCAACAACTTACTTTTCCTGTCCTTCTGGCATGGCCTACTTTTTATCGTCCAAAAAAAAGTGCTCATTGTGCAACGCATTTCAGTTGCGAGCGTCGTCAAGCGCAAATAAAAACAATGCTGAAAGTTCAACTTTTCAAAACGTTCATCAAGGGCCTTGAAAACTTGTGGCAAGCAAACATTTCAATAATTAGGGGAAATATACCCACACTAAGCCGTTCGACATTTTTTTAAATTTTTGCTTTTTGGGGGTTTTTGAAACCGCTTTAGTTTAAAACCACCCAAAACAAAAACTGAAAATTTTGTTTATTGGACCTTTTAATAAAAACTCAAGATTTGAAGAATAAAAAATTCTAATTGAATACGTTTTTCGAAATCTAGATCGAAAAGGAAATTGTTTTACGGTTTTCCTCAGGATTTTTAACATTTTGGCTGTAATTAAACTGACAGCAAATTGAAAATTTTATTGAAAAATATCAATTTTAAGTCAAATAAGAGCAATAAGAGTAGACCACCAGTGCTCATTCATTAAACAATGTTTTAATGTATGTGTAGATTTATAAATTTCCCATTCATCTGTTATGCTCTGTTATGAGGACAATCAGATTTTGTCAACATTGCTTGGAAAAGGGTATTTTAAGAATCGCACTGTGTTATTATTTCATTCAAAATTAAACTTTAAAAGCTACTTTTAATAAATATCAATATAATAAAAATGTCAACAGACATCCCACATATTCGGAACACCAAAAAACTCGGAACACTTTTTTGGGATGCAAAATGCAACTTTTCACGGTGTGTTTTTTAGAACAAACTAATGATACAAAATTCGGTATGTCTGATATTTGGCACCGTGAAAGAAGGGCTCTTTCCCGACATTTTGCGGGGTTTTCCGAAATATTTCGTCGGGGGGTCTAGAGCAACTTTTTTATTGAAGATTATTTTTCGATTTTATGGGATATTTGTTCAAAAAAATCACAGAAAATCTGTGCATTCATGATGATATCACTCAAATTTCTTACGAATATACTTTGGGGACTCTAACCAACTATATTTTACCAATATTTGACCTCCAATAAAAAAATCGAACCAAAATATCAGATTTCTAGCTTTTTATGAAATTACCCCAAAATCCAAGCTGGAAATACCGATACGACCGAAAGTAAATCTTTTCTGTGTGCAATTCGTCATGAAATTACAGCAACACATTGCCCGGATACAAATTTGAGCATTAAACAATACAAAACATGGATTATTTAATAAATAAGCTGTTTATTACCAAATAAATTCCGAAAATTATTTTTTCAATCCTCGCCACATCACACTATAACATTTTAAAACATTTTAGAATCAATCACTTTGTAGAAAACAGTTTTCTGAACAAGTGCCATAAAAAGTATCAGTTTTGGTTCAATATAAGCAGAGATATGCCCAATTTCCTGAAATAAACAGTGCCTTACTCCAAAATTTATTAATTTAATTACCTTCCACATGATGGGCACTGCCTGCTAAGATATATTTTTTTTTGATGATAATATTTTATTGCAACATACAAATTATTACAAGTTTTGACGAAATTCATGAAAATAATTCTATAGCATTCATTAGAAAACTCAGTAGACTAAGCCCGTTTCCACTGAATAAATTAGGTCGACGTCGTCGTGCTATCTTGTCGCACCCGCCATTTTGACGTTCCGAGAAAAACGCGTTTTAATGTTTGACCTTGAATATTCAAAAACGTGAGCACGCAATGCAAACAATAACAAACACGTTTTGTTTGGCTCACCATTCTGTGCATTGTCCCAAAGTTTGGTTGAAGTTGGTTGCTGGAGTCCCGAGTTATAATTACAAATGTTTACGGTAGTCTAGCTTGTACGTGCGACAAACGCATCCTGACTTTCCTGGCCTGAAATCCCTTTGGCCTTTTGTCGCACTTACATCAATTTTCATGGATTGACAAGATAGCACGACGAGATTGAAACTACTTTCATATGTAAAGTGACAAAAATGCACGGAGTTTTTCGGTTTTTGTTGAATATCTCAGGATTGAAATCGAATTTTGGGGATCTGTGAAGGTCAAAAGGTGAGGCATTGTGTGCTGCACAATATGGCGTTCTTAACTCAATTTGGCCCAAAATGCACGTACGACAAGTTAGCACGATGGCGACGAGGTATTAATTCAAATAAAAGCATATTCTATCCCAATCTAACGCAGAACGATGGTCGTTTCACTCACGATGATGTTTGGCCGGACGGGATCCATCATCGGCAACGTGCTGTTCCCGCACCTGATGGCGCTGGGATGCTGGCCGCCGTTCCTCATGATCGGAAGCATCCACATAGGTGGGTTTTGTTTTCATGAAGTGCACAATCATGAATAATGATCTGAAATTGTTTTCAATTTAATACCAGTGTATTCAACTCTATGTTGGCATGTCTTCCAGGCTGGATCTACTTTATTGATATTTTTCTTTCTCTTTTTTTTCTTTCAGTGGTAGCACTTATATCAACAACTCTGCCACGGACAGTGAAAAAGCCTCTGCAGTAGTTTTTACTTTATTTTTATGACTAAGTGAGTTTCTATTTAAAATTTCTAATAAAATTCTAAATATTCATTACTAAAGAACTACTGTATTTATCTAGTTGAATCAGTGTAGGTACGTCTTACAGCTGTAGTCTGAAATACGTAATACAATCTAATCCAACCCAGCTGCTGCTTCCATATCATTAAAGAGCATAACAGCTCCTGTTTCGTCTTCAATTTAGAGCTTCTTCCCACATCCAATTTTGGAGGCCCTTCCGGGTGAGCAAGTGAAAAGTATCAAGGCGATGAACGCTGACATGTTTGTATCACATTTCCAGGGAGGGGAATCTCGAAGCCTGTTCGAACCTGGCTATTTACTGGGTACATTTCATAGGGAGTGCCGAAATTAAGACACACGGGACGGCCATTCAGTTCTGAGTGAACTTGAAACAAAATGAGCATGAAATATGCTAATTAACAGGCTACCTTTGCACGTGGGGTGCCCTGCCTTTACGGTTCTTCAAGTCCGCTCGCAGAAGGATATTTGCAAAATTAGGGACCAGCACCGTTCGGTTCCTGTGTGCGCCTCACTGGAGAGGTTATTAAGCTTAATTGAGTTCTTACAAAGGAACGAACGGTTGCGAAACACCTGGCTCTCGAAAGAAGACATCTTGGTATACTGCTACTGGACTTGATGGATGCAATGTTTAGAGCTTGTTTAGAACTATAACGTTTAGAATTTTATTGACAGAACAAGAATTAAATCTGAATAGTGATTAATTTAACGATTTTTATTAAATACTTTTATTTTTAAATACTTTATTTTATTTCACAGACCAGTTCATCACTGTTAACGTTTAAAAAAATATCATGTTTGCACCAGGAATCAAAAATTGATCAAATATCGATCAGTGGCCGGAACACGCTCCACCAAAAGATTCAGATATTTGAATTTTACTCTCGATTTAGACCACTGTAATTTATTTCCCTTGAAAACTCGTTCAACCGATTCTAAACTATCGAGAATACTTTGTATGACATTTATTTTTATGTTTTCAATCAAATAAATCTGATCAAAAATATATAATTTTGGGGATCACAGACCAGGAAAAGTCGTAAATCTTTAAGATTTGAGCAACTCTCTACGAAATCGGCCGATTTCGACCATTTTTATTTTTTGTATTTTTTTATTTGACTTAAACTTTGTGGGGGCCTTCCCTATGACCAAATATTCTATTTTGCTTCATTGGTTCACCCATACAAGTCTCCATACAATTTTGGCTGCTGTCCATACAAAAATGGTATGTAAATATTCAAACAGCTGTAAATTTTGAGTGAATTTTCTGATCAATTGTAGGTCATTGTTGAGGTAGGTATTGTTGAAGACTTTTGAGAAAAAAAAGGCACACGGAAAAAAAAATTTGCAGATTTTTTATCAACTTTTTTTTCACTAAAACTCAATTTCCCAAAATACATATTTTTTTATTTTCGAGATTTTTTGATATGTTTTAGGGGACAAAAATCCGCAACTTTTGAGCCATAGAGAAACATGGTCAAAAAATCTGCCGCCGAGTTATGAATTTTTGAAAAAATAGTGTTTTTTGGAAAAAATCGAAGTTTCATGCAAAAACAAGTTTGACATTATTTTTTAAAACAAAATTTAATTTGCAATCGAAAACTACTTGACAGATTTTTTGATAAAGGGTTCCGTTTTCTAGATATAGCCACCGAAAGTTTGATTTTAGCGAAATATTTGCAGTTTTTCAATTTTTTAAAATAGTGACCATGAGTGACCATTTCTAAAAATATTTTTTTTTGAAAGTTCCGAAAATTCGCTATAAAATTGTCTAAGAGACATTGAAGATTGGACCTCGGGTTGCTGAGATAGAGCCGCTTTATGAAATAGAAGCACGAAAATTGAAGTTTTTTAAGTCTCACCAAAATAACCCAGCATTTTCTAATGACGATATCTCAGCAATTAATGGTCCGATTTTCAATGTTAATACATGAAACATTCGTGAAATATCAAGACTAACATTTAAAAGGGCCAAACATTGAAAATTACGCCCATTTAAAATGCTAGTCTTGATTCAAAAATCTTCAAAATATTTTTTTCGAAAAGATCGGAAAATTTCACGAATGTTTCGTGTATTAATATTGAAAATCGGACCATTAGTTGCTGAGATATCGTCACTAGAAAATGGTGGGTTGTTTTGATGAGACTTAGAAAACTTCAATTTTCGTGCTTCTTTTTCATAAAGCGGCTCTATCTTAGCAACCCGAGGTCCAATCTTCAATGTCTCTTAGACAATTTTATAGCGAATTTTCTGAACCTTTAAAAAAAAATATTTTTAGAAATGGTCACTCATGGTCACTATTTTAAAAAATTGAAAAACTGCAAATATTTCGCTAAAATCAAACTTTCGGTGGCTATATCTTGAAAACGGAGCCCTTTATCAATAAATCTGTAGAGTTGTTTTTGATTTCAAATTAAATTTTGCATCAAAAAATAATGTCAAACTTGTTTTTGCATGAAACTTTGATTTTTCCAAAATCACTATTTTTTCAAAAATTCATAACTCGGCGGCAGATTTTTTGACCATGTTTCTCTATGGCTCAAAAGTTGCGGATTTTTGTCCCCTAAAACATATCAAAAAATCTCGAAAATCAAAAAATACGTATTTTGGGAAATTGAGTTTTAGTGAAAAAAAAGTTGATAAAAAAATCTGCAATTTTTTTTTCCGTTTACCTATTTTTTTCTCAAAAGTCCTCAACAATACCTACAACTTTGCCGAAGATACCAAATTGATCAGAAAATTCACTCAAAAGTTACAGCTGTTTGAATATTTACATACCATTTTTGTATGGACAGCAGCCAAAATTGTATGGAGACTTGTATGGGTGAACCAATGACACAAAATAGCTTATTTGGTCAGTTTTGGTAGAGAATTGCTCATTTACGACTGATTTTCTTGAAGATTGATATTTTTAAAATTCCTTTTTAAAGCACCGTAAATGTAAAAATGTATCAAGCAATTTTGAAATTAAATGTAGCATGCTGTGACAGATTTTAGGCAATTGGATACACTTAATTCCACCAATCCCTATGTAATTCGGTCTTGCTTATTTAAACCAAATTAAGCTTTCTGCATCATTTGAGGTCGTGTTTGATCCACGTGGAAAATTTTGGTTGGTTGAATATTACCTCTTTTTTGAGTAATTATACCTAAAAACTGTATAAAAAGGTGAATTTGATGAAAATTGACGAGTTCCGGATGTAATATTGCACATTTATTTAGACACAAAATCTGCCATATTAATTTCTGTGTGGTTTAGGTTTACCTGTTGGAAGCGGAAGATCATGGGTTCGATTCCCATCTGCTCCAACCTTCCATCGGATGGGGCAGTAAAACGTCGGTCCCGGCTTTGGCTGTTAGGCCGTTAAGCCATTCCAAGTGTGCGAGTACTCTCCCTGCTATAAAGACAAACAACACACCAAACCAAGCCTGCTCTGGAGGAATCGCTGGCGGCAAATGGACTCGCAATCCAAAAGTCGTCAGTTCGAACCCTGGAGTGGAAGGTTCCTTGGAATAGAAAGTGGTTTGGGTGCTCTCGCCAAACCTTGTAATAGAGTCCACAAAAGACTTGGGAGTCGTTAAAGTGGATGGTTTGATTTTTGAGTTTTAGATTAACCTGAGGTGAAATATTGGAAACATTGCCAAAAAAACTTTGAACTCCAGTTAAGCTTCGTGGCACCAAAATCACTGTGCAATACCGACAAACATTTATGCACCATTATTAGCTCGCAGTCTGGTGCTAAAATTGCTCTGAGCAGCAGCACCATAATATTCAGTTAAACTTCAGCTGGGAAGTTTTCCCAGCACGAACCTTGTCATTTTAACCGCTGGATAGAGCAAGATTCAGTGTATCAGCAGTTTAGTTTTACGAGTTTGAAATACGAGCCTGTTGATGTTGGCAAGCGCAAACTTTGGTGGGGATCGTAGAGGTAATGACAGACAATGTTGGGTCATATTATTGCTATTGCTTTACATTAAGCAAGCTGAAACTGAAGAGTCAAAACTTTCTTTAGCCCATCGCAACTTCACATTTTTATTAAATCAAAATCCAAACTGAGGGTTGATTAGTTCTAAATAGGCAGTTTTATATGGATTTCTTTCATGAGAAAATCGGATACAAACTTGTTTTTCAGTTTTGTTCAGCAAACTTTTATTCCAAAATATCTCTCTCTTTTTTATTTGGAAGAATTGGCATGATGTGTTGATTCCACTTTTTTCATAATTTTTTTTATCATTTTCCACAAAATAACTCTATTTTTCACTACAACTACGTCTACGTTAAAATATTTTTCCGTTTTTTTTTTCAGTTGCTGCACGCGCTCATAGAATTCTGACACATAATAACGTTGCTGTCGTCTACATATAAACAAAACTTTTGTTTTAATCGCCTGTTGCAACATGCTATAAATATTTCACCATATTCAACACGGTCACCAGAAACCCCATGCTTCCGTGGGGTCGATTTATATGTATATGCACACTTTGTTTGAACATGCAATCAGGAGTTTTTGCTTTCCCCGTTCGGCTTGATTCAAAATAAAATAAAAATACATTGCGCCTTTATTCGTTATTTTTAACGGCAGTCAAACTTAATCCATGTTTGTGTTTGGCTTGCTCGTTTTCCATTGACGATTTTGTTCAATGCTAACAATCAACAACCTTGGTAAACCTTTAGTTATCGGGAATTGGTTTGTTTTGATTAAGCTGCACTGTTTATTCGTTTTAATAAGAACAAATTGAACTTCAACTTATCACATGATTTTCTGAATACATTACATATTGATATTATTTCGAACAGCATTTCAGGCTTATTTTAAAACCTAACTAACAATGATTTTAATTTTCAAACGTATTTTCAAAGAAGCCATCATACGTAATGTTGAGAGCTGACAAGAATTATATTTGTAAAACATGTAACGTCGCAAGTTTTTGTCAATAGTGCTTTTAGCTAAGAACAAGATTGTCCCTTCGACGCAGTGGTAAACGCAGAACGCTGTGCCAGTTCGATGTCAGTCGAATAATCTACAGGAGTTGCTTTGTTCAATGGTCGAAGACTAGCAGGCTATGATGACAGGCGTAAAATTTAGCGTTTGCGTCCAGGCCTGACGGACAATCTTGTTATTACCTTCAAAGAATAGTTTAGATGACAATTGATTTTTTAGGAAACTGCGTGACTCTGATCTACAACGGAAAATCGCAGAATGTTGCGTCTGTCACTCTTTCCCCTGTTTACTTTGTTACTTCGGTGTCTGGCAGGAATTGCATCAACAGATGGTCGATGGTGGACTGACATCTGGATCAGCTGATGATTGTTTTCGCAAAGGTTTGCGTAAGTTTAATTGTAGATCAGTTTTTTTTCAAATTTACACAGCAATCAAACTTTTATATTCTTCTATTCAACTTAACCCTTTTTTACATTTATGGCCATGGCATACATTTTTTGAAGTTTATTTCCCTCGACACTGACTAACGTCGAGAGGGGTAAAAACATAAAAAGTATAAAATATTAAATTCCGAAAAAAGTTCTCATATAATCAGTAGATATTTTTCATTCGAATTCTAAAACATGCATTTCAGCAACTAATTTTAACTGTTATTAGTGTAAAATTGTCCAAAGAATCCGATTATGTAGTACGCTTTTGGATTCAAACTTTTTTTTAATAATCCTGTTTAAATATTTTTTCATAATAAAAGTAAACTAACTATTACAAATTTTGAAAACTACTTCTTGTGGTTCTTCTAGATATATGATATGATTACATATCATTTTGTTTGTTTTGAAAAATTATTCTATTTATTAGGATTTTCCATAAAAAAAAGATTTGAAAAAGTTACTTTTTGTTTCGTCGTCCCTGTTTGTCGCGGGTGATCCCGAGCAGGGGTAAATAACACGGGAATACCAAATTTTGGTATTACTTGGGCAAATAACAGCGACCAAAATGTGCCCTTGGTTGCCCAGTAATAGATGGTAAAATACCATGAAATCATACCAAAGTCTTGTATGTAGAAGGGCACAACAATACCAAACCATGTTATTCCAAGGGTAAAATAATATCTCAAAATAAAACCTGGCATGTGCTTGAAGTTCTTGAAGCTTCTGAAAAATAACAAGATTGAAAAATAAGTGTTATTAAAATGAAACTGGATTGAAATTCACCAAAATTCAATAATCTTTCGATTGACTCGTTTTTCAAAGTATTTGGTTAGAAATTTCAACAATTTAAAAAAAATCGTAATGGGTATATCAAAAAATGTTAAAACAAGCTTTAACATTTTTTTTCAAAAAAAAATTTATTATCTTGTCCAAATTGGTAAAAAAAATCCCATAGTTTCAGAGAAAATTGATGAAACCTTTCAATACCAAAATAATACCAAAACATGCCATCCTGACTTAGAAAATTTTCCACAATTTCAAGTCATTTCTGTAGGGGGTATATCAAATATGTTTGAAATCAAGTTTGAAATTTCCGGTTTTCAATGAAAGCATTCGCTTTGAGACATCATTTTAGCGCAAAATTAATTATTTTGTCAAAATTGGTCAAAATTTTTCCATAGTTTCAAAGGAATTTGATAAAACACTTTTATACCAAAATAATACCAAAATGTGCCATCCTGACTTAGAAAATTTTCCACAATTTCAAGTCATTTCTGTAGGGGGTATATCAAAAATGTTTAAAATCAAGTTTGAAATTTCCGGTTTTAAATTAAAGCATTCGCTTTGAGACATCATTTTAGCGCAAAATTAATTATTTTGTCAAAATTGGACAAAATTTTCCCATAGTTTCAGAGGAATTTGATAAAATACAGTAATACCAAAAGAATACCAAAATGTGGTGTTCGACCATTGACAAATTCTGCAATTTTGCAATATCAAAACAATACCTTAAATTGGTATGATACCACATTTTGCTCTTGCATAATCCTCAAGACAAATTTTAAAGGGTCCAGGAATACCAAAATTTGGTATTGATACCAGAGAAAGGTATTATTGCGCATTTCCCTTGTTATTTACCCATGCTCGGGATGATGAACGACCATGATCGACACAACCAACTTTTTTTCGTAAAATCGCGATAACTCGTGATGATTACAAGCAAACCTCTTATCTTTATACAACATTTTTTGTAATTGTATGCTCTACAACTTCGTAGAACATTGTTACACTCTAAAAAAAACACGAAATTTGAAAACTAAAAAATATGTTCTAAATAAAAAAGTGATCTAAACGTAAAAAAACGAAACTATTGGCACTACGCCCCCCGGGGCATGGCCTTCCTCTAACGTGGGATTTCTGCTCCAGCGCCTCTGACGAGACAGGAGAAACCGGGACCGACGTTTTACTTCACCATCCGATAGAAGCTCAGTGGATAAGGCGGGAAGCGAACCTGCGTCTCATAGCATCATCGGGATCGGCAGCCGAAGCCGCTACCCCTGCGCCACGAGACGCCACGAGATCTAAACGTATAGTTCCCATTAAAAATGACAGGTTCCAAAAATTGTTACAGACGCCATAAAGTCGGGGTCCAATCTAACATAAAAGTCCCTTTGACCTTTTTTGGCTGCAAATTATTGGAAAAAATGTATTTTTTTGAATGTTCAAAAATTAAAGGGGTCGTACCCAGGCAAATCGAAGAGGGGTCGGGGCAACTTTTTCCGATTTTGTGTGAGATGATGGTAGAGAATTACCAATATATTTGTTGTTAATTGTAATTTTGCTAAAACAAAAAAAAAACATTATATCACGGTGTCTTTTCATTACAGCTTTCATTTCACAAACCTTAAAGACAGCATCAAAAACTTACTTTACCATTAACTAAGGATGGATAAATATTCACAGTTTGCGTTTGTACAACCTTATCCTGCACCAAATACTTTCTAGTTAATCCTAAATCTCTACCTTCTACAACTTACGGACTAAAAGCACCCTCTTTGTCAAGCTCTTTCTCGAGCCTTCCTCCTGCAAGCACCCTCAAACCGCCGAGGACTCAAGCTTTACTTAGTCGTACTGCGGGTGTCAAGAGTACTCCTGGCTGTGGCTGCTTGACGAGCCGTCCTTGGCCACGTGGCCGCTGCTGCCAAATTTCCCTCCAACCCCTACCCCACCCCCGCCACTGCTCACGTGCGAGTCCTGCGAGTGTGACGAGTGATGTGACGTGGCGTGCGAGTGGTAGAACTGATTGTTGTGATTGTGACTCCTCGGCAGGAAGTTCAGCGCCTGCAGTTCGCTGCCAATATCGGTGGCCGCCGTCGATTTAGGATCGATTCCACCGCCACCAACCGCAACGGCCACCGCACTCAAGTGGTCCAGCCCGGCCGCTTTGCCGTTGTTTTCCAGCACGTTGACCACGCTGACAGTGCGGTGGCACGGCCCGTGGCTGTTGGACAGGTGGTGGTTCCGCTGGGGTGCGGCCAACCGCATCCGGTACTCCTCAGTGCTGTGGAACTGTGGCCGCCACCGGACCGACAGCGAACGTTGACGGTCTGTTTGATGAGAGGGGGAGGGAATAATGTGAACATTAAATTAATTTTCATTTGTGCGTGTGTTATGTGGGTTTTGCCACCTAAGTGGGACTCTACATGTCGTTCAACAAAAAATGACAAACTGAATACTAATCATAAATGGGAAATAGGACCACCACGCCAGTTGATTAAAGATCCGAAACCGGAACTATCCCAAGGAGGTGGAAATAACTGGAAAAGTTCAAATTTACAAGTTGGTATTAATACACCCAGATTAGAGCTGTTATAATAACACAAAATAATAACAGAGATTCGTTCGAAAAATAGCTCATTCTGATATCAAACATTATTACAAGAATATTCGAAAATAAAGAAAAGAAATAAACTCGATAACTCAGTTTGGTATTGGTGAGATATGTTTTTTTTGCGCTAGTAGATAACTGATTTTGTTATTGATTTCTTAGTATTAACCTGGGTGCTGAAGAGTGGTTCGAAAAACGGCCTCAATTTTTAACTGAGAAATTGGAACCAATTTACTGTGCGCCAAATATAGAAAATATGGAGTCGATGCTGTTATATCCATCCAGGAGAAGTCTTTATTGTTTGATTCCGTTTGAAAACTTACTGGTTTAGTGAAAATCTTTTCTGTTTACTGGATCATCTTTGCTAGAATTAGCGTTTTTTTTTTTCGCTGGATTAGGAAGAGCTGCAGTAGTGAGCAGTTAGTGAAAATCTTTTCTGTTTACTGGATCATCTTTGCTAGAATCAGCGTTTTTTTTTTCGCTGGATTAGGAAGAGCTGCAGTATGCTGGATAAAATCAGTAAACATTGGCTGGTGGTTTTCAAATATTGTTCAACATTTGAAAAAAAATAATTTTACGTTTTACATGCATCAGAAATCAGGCAAAATATCAACCTTTAGATATTTACCTCATTAAAAAAAAATTCTGTACAAAGACCACATTCCATTGCAAAAATAATGTCCTTAACAAAATTTCACAATAATTTTCAATAGTTCTGGCCATATTTTGCAAAATACAAAAAAAAAAGATAACAAACTGGGTTATGGGCACTTAGAAAATTTTAGAACAAGTACATTAATAATTAAAAAAATCAACGTTCAAATTTTTCACTATCTTTCATGTCCAATTTATTCTTTGTACAATCGTTCCTCCCCGAGCAGACGAAAATAACTTGGGAAGGTCAGTTTTTGATATTGTCAGAAGATCGAAATATGTTATTCGGATGATCGGATTAGTTGTTAAAATAACAAAAATCAATAACAAAGATTTGTTCGAAGAATAACTTATACTGTTATTATGTTGTTATTGCAATAACAAACCAATAACACAGAAGGAATCATGAAGGAATAACATGATGTGTTATTTTGTGTGGAGAAGTGGAGCAGCACAATAACAAAAAATGTTATTGAACTGGTATGTCTCCATAACAAAAAAAGTTATTGTTTTGGTTTATTTGTAATTTGCAAATAAACCTGCAGTTGCCATAACTCCTCTGTACTAGTCAGGGCTGCAGAGTCGGGTTCCTTCAAGCGACATTGAATCCATACTTTGAAGACAACTCTGACTCTGCATGCAGGATATGACGTCAACGACGACTTCAGCTCTCCAAAAATACCCGACTTCACAGATTCCGACTCCAAGTAAAAGTTGCTGAAAATTTGCTGAATCCGATGCAGTCTCCGAGGTCTCACTCCAGCTCGAACTTCAACGTCAGCTCCGACTTCCTGGCTCTGTGAAAATAATAACAGTTTTTGCTATCACACTTCAAAAATACTCAATAAATAAATCAATTCCGTTAGGGAATATAACAAAATTAAAAAAAATAACTCTCAAAAGTTAATTTTATCGGATTAATTTTAGCTTGAAACCTCATTTCATGGCGAAATAAACAGGAAGGTGCTGTGTCCTATCCCTCGTCTAGACCAGACCATGATAAAACTGACAGACCAAATCTGTCAGACCAAGACTGTCAGACCAAAGAGCAAAAAGTAAACAATCTTGGTCTTCGACGTAGGTGCACACAAATCAAGAAAAGAAAATTTGAAAAAAAAATCAATTTCCAGTTCAATGACTGGGTTCGGACTGCAAAATTGAATGTACGTCAGAAAATGATTAAACAGTGCGGCGTCCTGTACACCGACAATTAAATAAGCAGTAAAAAGCCTTATTCTTCCATTTTAATTTTTGATCGCGTTTTCGGTTTACACCTGAAAAATCTTGAAATTATTTATACGAATTTGTGATTCCACTCTTTCCATCATTCCCTTGGACATAAATGACCCCGATGAAATTGGTCAAAATTATTTCATAGTTCTAGCCAATTTTAGTAAAATCCCTAAGGGGGTATATCAAATAATTTAAAAAATCAGCTTTCAAAATTTCAACTTTTTAGAATAATTTTACCTTAAGGACCCCATTTCATGACCAAAATAATGACTCCGATGAAATTGGTCAAAATTATCCCATAGTTCTAACCATTTTAAACAAAGTCCTTTAGGGGGTATATCAAATAATAAAAAAAAACAATTTTCAAAATTTCAACTTTTTGGAATAATTTTAGCTTAAGGACCCCATTTCATGGCCAAAATAATGACCCCGACGAAATTGGTCAAAATTATCCCATAGTTCTAACCAATTTTAGCAAAGTCCCTTAGGGGGTAGCGTGGTTCACGGATATATGAAAAAGACAAAAGTGTTCAATTTCGTTTGCATCAACCGGAATTTCAAAGTTCTATGACCCCAGAAGCTAGCCTGAAAATATGAGCTCATTTGGTTATGGTTTAGTTGCTCCAGTTTTGATATGAAGTTAGAATGGAATTTCAATAAATTTAATTGATTTATTTTTCACTTTTTAACTCTTCTTCTAGAAAGTTTTCCTCAACCCGATAAAACTTTATCATGTAAGAGTTTTCTTATAGGTTTTGATTCGGGGAACAACTTTGTAGAACATCGCAAAGCGCTAGGAAATGATCCCGAAAAGATACAGATTAATTTTTTTAGCATATTTTGAAATTTTGCCGAAAAAAGTAAACTCTAAAAAACATCCTGTATCTTTCCAGGATCAATTCTTAGCACTTTGCGATGTTCTACAAAGTTGTTCCCCGGATCAAAACCTATAAGAAACCTATGAATAGGAAAATTTGATAGGGTTTTGGGAAATTTTCTATAAGAACATGTAAAAAGTTACAATTCTCCATATAAAATTGAATCAAGTTCCATACTAACTTCAGATCAAAACTGGAGCAACTAAACCTTACCAAATGAGCTCAAATTTTCAGGCTAGCTTCTGGGGTCATAGAACATTGAAATTCCGGTTGATGCAAACGAAATGGAACACTTTTGTCTTTTTCATATATCCATGAACCACGCTATTAGGGGGTATATCAAATAATTTAAAAAATCAACTTCCAAAATTTCAACTTTCTAGAATAATTTTAGCTTAAGGACCCCATTTCATGGCCAAAATAATGACCCCGACGAAATTAGACAAAATTATCTCAAAGATGTAAACATATTAAACAAAAGAAAAATTAATAACAGATTGTGTTATGGACACTTAGAACCTTTTCCATTTGTGCGATTTATGGTAATTTTATTTCTAATTCAGTATACCGAACGAATAACAAATTTTGTTTTAGGAGAGTTTTTGAAATGTATAACAATTCCTCTTATTAGCGTGTTATTAAACATTTTCAATATAATATCACTTCAATAACAAATTTTGTTATGTTATCAGAAACTGTTATAATTTTTTTTTCTTGAAGTTGAACTTCAGGATAAAATTATTACACTTTTTGTTATTTTAACAGGATTTGTTATTGAAATATTATTAATTTTGTTATTACCGTCTGCCCGGAAGGGGGTATATCTAATAATTAAAAAAATCAACTTTCAAAATTTCTGTTTTTTAGAATAATTTTAGCTTAAGGACCCCATTTCATGGCCAAAATAATGACCTAGACGAAATTAGACAAAATTATCCCAAAGATCTAAACATATTTAACAACAGAAAAAATTATAACAGATTGTGTTATGGACACTTAGAAACTTTTCCATTTGTGCGATTTATGGTAATTTTATTTCTAAGTCAGTGTACCGAACGAACAACAAATTTTGTTATTAGGAGAGTTTTTGAAATGTATAACATTTCCTCTTATTTGCGTGTTATTAAACATTTTCAATATAATATCACTTCAATAACAAATTTTGTTATGTTATCAGAAACTGTTATTATTTTTTCTTCTTGAAGTTGAACTTGAGGATAAAATAATAAAACTTTTTGTTATTTTAACAGGATTTGTTATTGAAATATTATTAATTTTGTTATTACCGTCTGCCCGGGGAGTTATAATTACAAATGTTTACGGTAGTCTATCTTGTACGTGCGTCAAACGCATCCTGACCTAAAATCCCTTTGGCCAATTGTCACACTTACATCAATTTTCAGGGAGTGACAAGATAGCACGATAAGATTGAAACTACTTCCATATGTAAAGAGACAAAAATGCACGGAGTTTTTTCGGTTTTTGGTGAATATCTCAGGATTGAAATCGAATTTTGGGGATCTGTGAAGGTCAAAAGGTGAGGCATTGTGAGCTGCACAAAATGGCGTTCTTAACTCAATTTGGCCCAAAATGCAAGTACGACAAGTTAGCACGATGGCGACGATTTATCAAAAAATGTTATTCCCACGTTTTTTCCGTCTGCTCGGGCAGTTGGTAATGAACAAGATTCGGCTTATTGCGTACAGATACGAATACGGACCGTCGCTGCTACACACTAAATGAAGCATCTCATAACAAATCGAATCGGGTTCACCGAAAGTTATTGATGGCTCCCGTGTGGGCAGATGGTTGGGGTGCAATCAACTAAGACACCATTATTTATCTCATCGATGGAATTGATTGGACTTTTTCGGGGTTCGGTTGGTACTCTAACTGAGATAAAGTTTTGTGATGATGATTCATGGGGGAAAAATGTAAGGGAAGCAATTTTCGACGCACACATTTTAATTACCCTGGAAATGTTCTATTTTACATGAATATCATTCCCAAAGTCGGCACTATTTTATGGGACAATTCCGGGCGAAAATGTTTCCCGTTTAGGGCAAGATAATAAAACACCACACGCCAGCAAAAGCTATTCAGTGTGTGGTGAATATATTCGACCCCAAATAGAGTATTTTACGACGTCTGTTTCCGATTGTTATGCCCTAAATCTTAGGGGAGGCCCGGTCGATTCAGTATACCCTTTTTTTGTCCGATAGATATCTATCGCTCCCGGGAGGCAGAAATTGAGTGGGAAACCCAATTCGACTATTCGGGGAAAAGTTGGTAATTATTGACAGGAAATTCAGCCTGCCGATGACTTTTTTATTTTTTTTATTTTAATTCAATTTTAATCTCTGTTTTCAGTAAGAGAATATTCGTGACACTAACATGGAACAAATTACGTCACTGGTCATCCAACAATTTACAAACAACCCTACTCAAAGCTTCTCAGTTATGCTCCGGACACATATGTGGGATGGGAGCCCCCAAGTAAAGCCTTTTATAAAGTGCTAACCAACCGTCAACGGCGGAGTAAACACTTGGGCTAAATTTACGAAATCCGGCCGAGTTCAAAGGGATCTTTTATTCATTTCCGCACACACAAGTGTCTAATCTTCCCGGAAAGCTCGGCAGGGTCGTCGTGGGCTGCCTTCATTTTCAAGTAGGGTTCACTGCTGGGAGCAGGCTAGAACATACGCGCAACGCACAGTACCGACGGGAAAGGTGTTGAAACCCGGCGGGACCACCAGCCGGCCATTAATTAGAAAGCTGACCCCCTCGTCATGAAGTCAAAACGGGCCGGTTTTTCGGGAAGGATGAAATCCCCATGAGGGCAAGGGGGACGTTTACACGCAGCTCTATTGGACTATGAATAAGGAATATATTTTGAGGTTCGTGTTTGCGGATGAATTTCAATGTCCGTGTCTTTATCTGAGTTGCTTTGAACTTTCTGATTGAATTTGGTAGACATAACTCGTTAAATAGTGTGTACGTAAAAATTGCCTATTTATGCCTTTTAGTATTCATAACGATTCAAAAACATTTGTTTCCATCCACTTTAAATGTGGTAACTAAAGTCAATAACAGAGTATTATACTATTTACAATTTAGAAACGAGTACCAGAAATTTCTCATCTAATTGGAATGAAGCACACCATTCATAGGGAACATTATCTTCCGTCCTGAACAATCGAAACATAACAAAACGACGTACGCAACGCAACCATAGGAAAATTTAAACTGCATTTTGAGTGCGTCGTTTACGTTGCTCAGTATAAATACCTCAGTACGACGCTCTTGCTCTGGCAAATAAAACGAAAAAGCCTGGTGATTATTCAAACGAAACCATGGCTTTTGTCTAGTAACAGAATTCATGCCAACGAATGATCTGGTTACATCGCCGAGCAGTAATTAGTGTATGATTCTGTTTGTCATAGCAGCTTATGTAAAGAGAATACTTAATCTCCGTATCAGCAATTAAGCTTAATTTATCAACACAGGTTTGTAAAGTATGCCACATTTAGTCGGTTACGATCAAGCCATCAATCATTTTCAAATGCCTGAAGGAATTTTTGATTTGACGACACCTCTTCGATTTGCGTGAAACTTTGTTACCCCTTTTGTCCGTCCATTTTTTAATATCTCGTGATGAAGGGGCAGTACGACCCTTTCCATTTTTGGACATGCGAAAAAGACATGTTTTTCAATAATTTGCATCCTGAAAAGGTGATGAATAAACTTGTATGTAAAATTGGACATACGATTTGATGACGTACTCTAAATTCCGAAAAAAAACGTATTTTTTATCGAAAAATAATAAAACAGAGTTTTTAAAACGCAGAGAGCAGACAATTTCGATTTTTTTTTAAATATAAACGTAAGGGGTTTGCTTGTAATCATCATGAATTATCGTGATTTTACGATTTTGACATAGGACTATGTCTCTACTTACTATATTGGGGGGCCAGTTCAGAAATTCGATCCAAACCGTCACAAGCGTGCGAAAAAAATTTACATATTTCAAACGCTTATATCTTTTCCCCCAATCGATTAATCAAGAAGATTCAATCACCAGTCGAAAGAGGAAGACTTAAGCTATCGTTTTATTACATAATAATTTTGACTAAACATAGTTAAAGCGCTTAAAACATGCTATCAAAATGAGCCATTTTTCAGTTCAAATCGGGCAGATGACCAATCAGAGCGCCCCTTTTGTGCTGTTCTCCGGCTCTGCCGCTATTTAAGAAGAAAATTTCGCAAAAGCAAGTCACACTGGAACGAGCTCTCAAACGGGGTACATCAGGCCGGCGCGGAGCAGCAGCAGCAGCAGCAGCCAATAGAAGAAGAGGACCAGCAACCAGAAGAAGAACCACCAACAGAAGAAGGAGGAAATTTCATACGAAGCCGTACCAAGCGGACCGGTGGAAGTCGCCATGATGTGGCGGTTCTCATGAAAAATGGCCATCTTGACAGTGGTGGCCAAATCCTGGAGTGGCCGGTGCCCTCACAGAAGGTTCCCCCGGGGCCCGGGGTGACACTTACAGAACCATACGAGTTGTGGCAATATGGGTATCAAAATTCGAGGATTTTGATACTGAATATGAAAATGGCCATTTCGACAGTGGTGGCCAAAAACTGGAGTGGCCGGTGCCCTCGAAGCAGGTTCCCCCGGGGCCTGGGGGAACTTTTAAGGGACCATCCATAAACCACGTGGACACTTCAGGGGGGGGGGGGCGGTAGCGATTGTCCACGCTCCATACAAAAAAGATTTTTTTTTGTATGGGCAATTGTCCACGAAGGGGGGGGGGGGGGTTGAAATTCCCAAAAAAGTGTCCACGTGGTTTATGGATAGTCCCTTAAAGAACCTTACGAGTTGTGGCAATATGGGTATCAAAATGCATGGTTTTTGAAAATGGCAATTTCGACAGTAGTGGCCACAACCTGAAGTGGCCAGTGATCTCAAAGTAAGTTCCCCCGGAGCCCGAAGGGTTCTACAGAACCATACGAGTTTTGGCAATATGGGTATCAAAATTCATGGTTCTTGATACTGAACATGAAAATGGCCATTTGGACAGTAGTGGCCACAACCTGGAGTGGCCGGTGATCTCAAAGCAGGTTCCCCCGGGGCCCGGAGGGCCTTCTACAGAACCATATGAGTTTTGGCAATATGGGTATCAAAATTCATGGTGTTTGATACTGAACATGGAAATGGCCATTTCGACGGTGGTGGCCAAAACCTGGAGTGGCCAGTGCCCTCGAAGCAGGTTCCCCGGGGCCCGGGGGGACCTTGAGTAGCCGGCGCCCTCATGGAAGGTTCACCTTGGGGTACATTTATGACAATTTTGCCGAAAAATCTATGAAACAAAATAAAATAATCTTATTCTAAATTTCACTAGCAATCTAAAAACATCAACAATCTCATTAAAATTGTTTGGTCCTATGTCTTTCGGTTATGTCTCTGACATACCATCTTGAACTTTTTTTTTTTTTTTGAAAAGTTGGTTGTGTCCTGGGTGATGAATAGAGAAAATGCGTAACGTGATTTTCGAATCATCCCACTTTGTTTACATCTACAAAATAGGAGACTGTTCAAGCACAAGCATGACTTTTTTCATACTGTTTTATAATCAGTAGTATGTGTTTTATTTTTTCTACTTTTTGACATTTATTGCTGGAAGAGATTTTTTTTAACGGGTGACGAAAAACTGCGCGAGAGTTTCATTCTGCGATGTCGCAGATAAATTCTCTGGCTGATTCCTGGAGCTCTTCCTGGTCCAGGGAAAAATATCGCTTATTCTAGCGAAGCTGATCCAACAAACAGAGAATATTTTTTACTTAACCAGGTATTCAAACGGAATCAAATAATAAAGACAGCTTCTGGATGGATCAACCGCATCGACTCCATAAACAACTTCCAATTATAATTTTAAAAAATTACGATCTCGCCTTCAACTTTCAACCATCAACTTGGTTCCACTTTGACAGTTCCAAATTGAGGCCGTTTTGCGAACCACTATTCAGCACCCAGGTTGTGTCGATCATGACAGTTTATCGTTACCCGCGACAGACACGAATGACGAAACAAAGAAAAACGCAAAAGTTTTTGCAATTCCGTCGTGAAACTACTTACTTTTCCTGTCATTCTTGAACGACGAAATAGCCTACTTTTCTGTACCAAAAATAACAGAATCGAACAGCAACACTTTTTAAAATAAATGCTGAAAAGTTCTACTTTTCAGCACTCAAATGGGTGCTGAAAAGTTGAACTTTTCAGCACTTGTTTTGAAAAGTAACACTTTTCAACATTTTTTTGATTTAAACGATTTATTGACAAAAAAAATGAAAATTTGGCATAAAATTTCACTCAGTGCGTGTTTTTTGGGATTGCAAAAAATGTTGTATGGAACTCGTTCCAAAACTTGGTTTTTTCAGCACTCTTTGTATTTATCCAATTCGGTGAACCTCGTTGGAAAAATGTACGACTCGAGCTGAAAAAATCCTCTTTTTGCAACTTGTTGCATAAACTACTATTTCAAAACTTTTGTTTTGTAAAATCACGATAACTCTGGATGTAGAAAACCCCTTTTGTTTACATATCAACATTTTTGTCATTGTCTGCTCTTCATCTTTCTAGAACATTGTTACACATTAAAAAATAACCCTGCAAAGTTAGCAAAAACACGAAATTTTAAAATGATAGATTTTATTCTAGATGAAAAATGGCCCTTCTGAGTTAATAAAGATTCAAAAAGTACATAACAATTGCCATAAAATGACATGTTCAAAAAAATTACAGGTAAGTAACAACAAACTGCAGATTTTTTAAAACTTTTTTGTGTTTTTTTTTTCGATGAAGTATAGGTTTTTCGGAATTTTGAATAAGCCATCAAATCAGGCGTCCAATTTTACGTTAAACTCCCTTTGACACAAAATTTTTACCTAATCATCTTTTCAGACTGCAAATTATTGAAAATATGTCTTTTTTCGCATGTTCACAAATTTAATTTTTAAACCAAGACTAACATTTTAAAAGGGCGTAATGTTGAATGTTTGGCCCTTTTGAATTATAAATCTTGGTTTAAAAAAAATGGAATTTTTTTTCGAAAATATCAGAAAATTTCACGAATTTTTCATATTTTGACATTGAAAATTGGACCTATAGTTGCTGAGATATCGACATTAGAAAATGGTGTGTTGTTTGGGCGGGACTTAGAAAACATCAATTTTCCTGATTTTAAACCTTTGCATGGCAATATCTCAGCAACTAAGGGTCTTATCAACAAAGTTCAAAAGTGCAAAATATAGAGAATGTTCTCAGCTCTTCAAAAATATTTTTTTCCAAAGTGGGCAAACATGCGCACTAATTAAAAAAAAAAAACTTCGACTATTTTCAAAAAAAGTCACCTAAAAATGGATTTAACTTGAAAACGGTGCACTTTATCAAAATTTTACTAAAGTACTTTTTGATTGCAAATTTGATTTAACATCGAAAAATGAAGTAGAAAAATTTTTACAACCAATTTTTTGATTTTTTGAAAAAATCAGTATTGATTCAAAAATTCATAACTCGCTCAAAGATTTTTTGCACAACCTGGAAATTTCTGAAAAGTTGGCATTTGATGTCCTCTAAAACATATCAAAAAATAAAAATAGCGTTTTTTTGCAAATCAAGTTTTAATGTCAAAAAGGTAAATAAAAAATTACATTTTTTTTTACCGTGTATCATTTTTTCAGCATAGTCCTTATCCATACCTATAACTTTACCGAAGACACCAAATCGATCAAAAAATCCTTCAAAAGATACAAATTTTTGAATTTTTATACATAATTTTTGTATGGACAGCTGCCAAATTTGTATGGAAAATTATATGGACAAAATAATGATGCAAAATTTCTTCTTTGGGCATATCGAAGGCACCAAAAAAGTTTCAGTCAGATTAATAAATACAATTAAAATCGAATGACCGAAATCTGAGAGAACTGCTCAACTGCTCAGCTGCGTAGTATAAAATTGTTGGAAAATGTCATTGATACAACTTTCGCGTCTGCAATAACCTCGATATTTAATTTTTCATTAAGACCAAAAACAATCATGTTATGTATAATGTCGTGTTTTTGGAAATTGCGTCGTTGTAGAGCAGACAAATACAATTTTTGAAAAAGTTATTTTCAACACCAAAATTGTTCAGTTAAAAGCTGTATTAAACTTGCTGCTCATTCAAAAGTCCATCCTTTCTAGAACACCAAACAGAGAACTTGAACAATTATCAGTATTTACCATGGCATTGTGTACTGCTTCCGATCTGTTCAGGCGTCAAATTTGATGAAAGCCAAAAATCATTTCCACCTGCTGTGAATAAGTAATGAGTCAACAATGGCTGCTTAACACCACGGGATATTTTTGTTTGATCAGAATGGGGTTGTCACACAAGTGTATATCGTAGTCAGTGTCCTAATTGTTTACGTTTAAAGCTTTTTAAATGGTTATGGCATTATTGAAATCATGATTTCAATTTCGCCCAAAATTGCCCTAATATGAGATTCTCTTAGGAAATTTAATTTCCAAAGACCAGGATCAACTTGGATCGTTTTGCACCCTTCGGCAAAGTTGTAGGGAATTGAATTTCCTACAAGGATATCACACTTGGTCAATTTTGGGCGCGACACGCACCTACTGGCAGAAAAATACTGAAGCAATGTTTTTCTGCATACATTTTTGCGATTTTCACCATATGAACTTCAACGATAAAAAGCGACCCTTAAACCTTAACCAATTTAGCTCAAAATTAGCACATATACTATTTTTGCCTAAGAATTTGATTACAGCTTCGATTGATTTTGGCTGCAATACCATGCGTCCGCATCAAAATTTATGAGTCTTTTTGAATTTATGGAGACGCACGGTGTTCCACGAACAGAGTTTCCCTATGACACCAATCGTTCACTAAAATCAATAGCTACGAATCTTTCTCAGAAGTATCAGAATTCTTCCAAAAGCCAAAAAAGTATGTTTTCGACGTCTAATTTCTGTGACGGAGCTGTGGTTTTCCCCAGATTGTCAGGCAAAAGTTTTTCCATCACGTATTTAGTATTCGTACCCAGCAAATGGAAGCCAACGACAGTGATCAGTTTTCCCAAAAGTTGGACGTCGACAAATAACAACCACCTCGTGAGAGCGTCCACTTCAGCGAAAGCCACGTAGAAAAACAGAAGAGCTTTTTTTATTGGATACTCACAGGACCGATACCGGCCAAGCTCGGAGTTGGAGTTTCTGTTCAGGAGCACTCCTGGGGGCATCCCGTCCTTCATGCGGGAGTTGAGGAACTGCAGACAGCAGAAGCAGATAATTTCCTGGAAGTACACCCGGAACCTGCAACCGGAAATAGATACGTGGAACCGCTGTTAGTGGGACTTTTGCACGTACTTTGGTGGTTTCAACTAGTTGTACTTGGCGTGTAGTTTCACGAGAATGCAATCTGACGTGGTTTTGGATTGGAAAAGTTTTCGAAATTAACACTACCAGCATACACTGACCTGCTGTTCATCCAGTAGTAGATGATTGGGTTGACCATCGCGTTCGACATGGCCAGCCAGTAGAAGCCCAGGTACAGCTGCTGCACGTAGCTGGACGACGTCATCTGGTTGTTGTGGTACGCGTACACGAAGAACAGGTGATAGGGCAGCCAGCAGATGGCGAAGATGGTCACCACGATGATGAACATGCGCACAACCTGGAGAAAGGGAGAAGGAATATATCAAAGAGTATTACACATAAATTATCTGATTTAAATCAAAATTCAAGAAGTCAGCAATTTTAAAGCTAAAGAATATCGAATTTCAATTTAAACTCAATGAAACCTGATTGATGTTTCACTGCTCTCACTTCATTATTCATTTTGTTACTCTTTGATGTTTAATTTTTTCAAGCATTTTAATTCCGTTCTTCTTTGTAGTTTAATTCAGAGCAAACCTTTAAAAATATATACATTTTGGAAGTAGAAACTCAGAGTTATGTTTGAGAGAAAAGTGATGTTAAGAGTACTTTTAGAACTGAGCAATTCTCTACGAAATCATTCTTTTTCTAGAATTTTAATTATTGTATTTTTTAATCCTACTGAAACTTTTATGGTGCTTTCAGTATGCCCAAAGAAGCCATTTTGCATCATTAGTTTGTCCATATCATATTCATTACAAATTTGGCAGCTGACCACCCGGGCAGACGGTAATAACAAAATTCATGCCATTTCAATAACAAATTCTGTTAAAATAACAAAAAGTGTTATGGAATCTTCCTGAAAAATCCATTTCTGCATAATGGTTTAATAACGGTTTATGTTATCATAACAAAATTTGTTATTGGTCTGGTATTGGTTGAAAGTCAAAACAACTTTGGAATAACATTTTTTGTTATGGAAGAATAACTCCAACTGTTATTGGGATGATCGGATTAGTTGTTAAAATAACAAAAATTAATAACAAAGATTTGTTTGAAGAATAACTAAAAATGTTATAAGTCTGTTATTACAATAACAATCCAATAACATAAAAACCATAACGACGAATAACAAATCTTGTTATAAATAACGTAAAATGTTATTGGCCTAGTATTTTCAAATATCAAAAAATTTTATTCCCAAGTTATTTCCGTCTGCTCGGGCATACAAAAATGATGTATGAAAATTAAAAAAATTTGTCTCTTTTGAAAAAAATGTTTGATCGATTTGGTGTCTTCGGCAAAGTTGTAGGTATTGATGAGAACTAAACTGAAAAAAATAATACACGGTAATTTTTTTTTGCTGATTTAGTATTTAACTTTTTGTCACTAAAACTTGATTTGCAAAATACACTTTTTTTTATTTTTTGATATGGGACATCAAATGCCAACTTTCAGAAATTTCCAGGTTGTTCAAAAAATCTTTGGCCGAGTTATGAATTTTTAATCAATACAGATTTTTTCAAAAAAAAAATATTGGTCGCAAAAATTTATGAAGTTTTCCAGTCTTTTCGAAAACAATATTTTCATTTTTTTCTAAATCAAGACTAACATTTCGAAAGGGCCAAAAATTCAATATTGGGCGTCATCCATAAAGTATGTCACGCTCTAGGGGGGGGGGAGGGGAAGGGGGACTGAACAAGTCCCAAGTAGCAATTCAAATGCTGTATATTTTTATATGGTTTTAGAACAGTTTTATTGAATGCAATAATGTTTTATACAAACTTTTATCAAAACCAACAGGTTTTCATCTAGCATAACCTTCAACATATTTTCAAGGTTTCTTCAAGACTTGATTAGGAATTTTTCTTAGAAGTTTTAATTCAGTTTTTTAGTTACACTTCGAGATTTCCTGAAGAATACATGGTGAAGCTTGAATATCTTGACGAAATCTGCAATAAACCTTTTTCGTCTTCATAAGGAATTTGGCCAACCTTGTTGGATTTGAACTGTCACTTCAACTTATTTAGTTGTAGACCGAGGAACACAGTGCAAGGAAACGAAGTGCAGTTACTAGTGATTTCTTAATGAAAAGTTTACAAAAGTGTGCTTAGAATAATAAAAAGAACAAATTGGTGGTTTTGATTGTGCTTATTTCAGAAATGGCGCCTGTGCAGAAATTAATAGTAATACTAATTTAATTGGCAGCGATACCTTGTTAGTTAGATAATTGTTTTCGCAATTTATAATTTCGTAACATGGCGTTACACACATTTTGTTTGTAGAGTGTTTTTTGCAGACTTTTTAATGAAAACCTTTAAGGCTTGATCAGTACAGTTTATAGAGCTAGTGTTTTTCAAAAAGAAATTGATAAAACTTTGTATTCTGCAAGTTATCTTGTACAAAACCATCCGGATTTTGTATCGTGTATTGCTACGCACTGTCATTAGCAATTTGCTGGTGCTGTTTGAGCGAGTTAAGCTGAGTTTTTTTAAATTTCACTTACGATTTTTGTTTTGCACGTCTAAAATGTAAAATTATTTGTGCAGTGTATGTTGTACAGTTGGGGTCAAAGGTATAATCAACTACAAGATGGAAAGGTGAAAATATGCATTTCTTCAGGACAGTGCAGCGCGCTTATCAACCTGTGATGGTAATAGTGTTTACAATGAATTGAGTATAAAGTGGCTTGGTTAGTGTATATTATGTAATAAAATTACCATTAGAACGAACAAACGCTGTTGTTTTTTTATTGAATTGTGGTGAAATTTTGGCGATTTCTCTAGTCGGATCTTCTTGCAGTAATCAATGACAGGCATGCGCTACGGTCTCAGCTTAGGCGATTTAAACTCCAATAAAACCATCAAAAAGCTACAATATCCTGACTGAAACCGTAATAAATCTTTGTTAAAACAAGTTATTCCTAGTCAGTCAGCAAGACCATTTAAAGAAGAAATGAATTTAAAACAGTCTCAAGCAAGAATAATTACAATTAATAAATTTCGCCATATTGCCTAGACAGAAATGTTACTGAAAAACGTAGCCATGTTGAATTCTTGAGCAATGACAGTGCTCAAATTAATTTTGTAGGTAAAATTACAAACTTTTTCTGATAATTTGAGAAGGCGCATATCATTTTTTCGAACTATCTCAAAAAAATGTTCAATGTGTTTTTTGGCATTACCGTTACAGTGCATTACATGAGAGATTTGTGAATTGTTGTCGACCAAAAGTATTTTCTGATTCCATCTAGAAGAAGAATCATTGCCTTCAAAAAACAATTATGCATGCTATTCAGTCTGCGATACAGGCTTTAGGTTTCCTTGGCCGATTTTAGCGTGACGTACTTTATGGATGAAGCCTTACGTCCTTTTAAAACGTTAGTCTTAGTTTAAAAATTTTGATTTTTTTTTGAAAAGATCGAAAAAATTCACAATGGTTTCATATTTTAACATTGTCAATCAGACCATTAGTTGCTGTGATATCGACATTTGAAAATTGTGGTTTGTTTAGGTGAGACTTAGAAAACATAAATTTTCCTGTTTTTAAACACTTGCATGGAAATATCTCAGCAACGTATCAACAAAGTTCAACAAAGCAAAATATAGAGAAAAAAATAAAAAAGTATAAAAATTGAAATTACAAGTCATGGTCTCAAAATTTGAATAAAAAAAAAGTGTTTAAAATTCATTTTACACCTGCCAGTTGTTTTGCAATCAGTAGTTTTCAAAATATGAAAATATTGAAGAGATTTTTTTTTCGCCGAAAAAAAAAAAACTTTTTGCAATGCTGTGTATTGGATTTTCAAAAAAACTAAAAATATTTCTGATCGATCCCAGACATGCTAAATATGATTTTGAATGCAGCTAAATGCATATCGAATTGTTTTCAGTTGGTTAGACTTCTATTTCCTTTGAAATTTTGAAAATATTTGGGAAATATTTGCAACGGCCTAAATAAAAAATCACCAAAATTTTTTTACCGTGTATCTTTTTTTTCAGTGCAGTCCTCATCAATATCTACAACTTTGCCGAGGACACCAAATCTATCAAAAATTTCCTTCAAAAGATACAGATACAGCTGAGCAATTCTCTACGAAATCGGTCTTTTTTCTTCAATTTTAATTTTTGTATTTTTTATCCGGCTGAAACTTTTTTGGTGCCTTCGGTATGCCCAAAGAAGCCATTTTGCATCATTAGTTTGTCCATATAATTTTCCATACAAATTCGGCAGCTGTCCATACAAAAATGATGTATGAAAATTCAAAAATCTGTATCTTTTGAAGGAATTTTTTGATCGATTTGGTGTCTTCGGCAAAGTTGTAGGTATGGATACGGACTACACTGGAAAAAATAATACACGGTAAAAAAAAATTTGGTGATTTTTTTATTTAACTTTTTATCACTAAAACTTGATTTACAAAAAAACACTATTTTTAATTTTTTTTATTTTTTGATATGTTTTAGAAGACATAAAATGCCAACTTTTCAAAAATTTCCAGGTTGTGCAAAAAATCACTGACCGAGTTATGAATTTTTTAATCAATACTGATTTTTTCAAAAAATCGAAATTTTGGTCGTAAAAATTTTTCAACTTCATTTTTCGATGTAAAATCAAATTTGCAATCAAAAAGTACTTTACTAAAATTTTGATAAAGTGCACCGTTTTCAAGTTATAGCCATATTTAAGTGACTTTTTTGAAAATAGTCGCAGTTTTTCATTTTTTTAAATTAGTGCACATGTTTGCCCAGTTTTGAAAAAAATATTTTTGAAAAGCTGAGAAAATTCTCTATATTTTGCTTATTCGGACTATGTTGATACGACCTTTAGTTGCTGAGATATTGCAATGCAAAGGTTTAAAAACAGGAAAATTAATGTTTTCTAAGTTTCACCCAAACAACCCACCATTTTCTATCGTCAATATCTCAGCAACTAATGGTCCGATTTTCAATGTTAATATATGAAACAATTGTGAAATTTTCCGATCTTTTCGAAAAAAATATTTTTGGAATTTTCAAAACAAGACAAACATTTTAAAAGGGCGTAATATTGAATGTTTGGCCTTTGTGAAATGTTAGTCTTGATTTGAAAATTCCAAAAATATTTTTTTCGAAGAGATCGGAAAATTTCACAAATGTTTCATATATTAACATTGAAAATCGGACCATTAGTTGCTGAGATATTGACGATAGAAAATGGTGGGTTGTTTGGGTGAAACTTAGAAAACATCAATTTTCCTGTTTTTAAACCTTTGCATTGCAATATCTCAGCAACTAAAGGTCGTATCAACAAAGTCCAAATAAGCAAAATATAGAGAATTTTCTCAGCTTTTCAAAAATATTTTTTTCAAAACTGGGCAAACATGTGCACTAATTTAAAAAAATGAAAAACTGCGACTATTTTCAAAAAAGTCACTTAAATATGGCTATAACTTGAAAACGGTGCACTTTATCAAAATTTCAGTAAAGTACTTTTTGATTGCAAATTTGATTTTACATCGAAAAATGAAGTTGAAAAATTTTTACGACCAAAATTTCGATTTTTTGAAAAAATCAGTATTGATTAAAAAATTCATAACTCGGTCAGTGATTTTTTGCACAACCTGGAAATTTCTGAAAAGTTGGCATTTTATGCCTTCTAAAACATATCAAAAAATAAAAAAAATTAAAAATAGTGTTTTTTTGTAAATCAAGTTTTAGTGATAAAAAGTTAAATAAAAAAAATCACCAAATTTTTTTTACCGTGTATCATTTTTTTCCAGTGTAGTCCGTATCCATACCTACAACTTTGCCGAAGACACCAAATCGATCAAAAAATTCCTTCAAAAGATACAGATTTTTGAATTTTCATACATCATTTTTGTATGGACAGCTGCCGAATTTGTATGGAAAATTATATGGACAAACTAATGATGCAAAATGGCTTCTTTGGGCATACCGAAGGCACCAAAAAAGTTTCAGTCGGATTAAAAAATACAAAAAAAAATCGAATGACCGAAATCTGACAGAACTGCTCAGCTCTGAAAAACTAACATTTACGTTTAAAAAAAAACAATTTTGGACAGAAAGGTCAAAGGTTACAACTACTTTATAATAAAAATAAAGATACCAGTTTAAAACTCAAATATCTCTAAAACACAAGCAAAATTTCTACAACTACAAATACTGAACAAATCACAGCGCCATTTTTTTTTCTATTTAGTATTGTATTGTAAAATTGTCATATGTTTTCCTTTATTTTTGCCTGCTGAATCTGAATCTTCTTCTGAATTAGTTAAACAAAAATGTCAAAAACAGATTTTGATTTTTCAAAGGGTTGGTCCGTACATCAGTCAGCTTTAAAAAGCTGTCAAAATGACGTGATTTTTTCCGCAATGTTTCTGTTAGATTTCTTAATTAATAATAAGAATCCGAGAATTTGCAAAATCCCTTATATTCACATTCTTACAGTTTTTCCTTCAAAAACAATCGCCAACGCCCACTCCAGAAAGTTTCCAAGTGGTCCTTACATGCAAAAAAAAAATTAATCAAAAGCTTAAAGAAATTCAAATTTGATTTGTTATATTAATGACAAAGCTAATATTCTTGCGTTCAATGCTTTGCCTACATAAATGCATCCTACCTGGTCATCCATTTTCAATTATGCAAATCAAATAATGATCTGCTGTTCAAATGCTTTATGACCGACTAAGTAAACTCAACTCGAATCAAATTGTTGACGGTTTCAATATTCATGTTTTTGCTGATAAATATTTGCTCATTAAGCAATAAGCATTCCCCGAGCAAAGGTCAACACACCATATTGGATAGTATCGTGGCTACTGCTGTGTTGACGGTATTGTGGGTGTTAACACTTGCAAACTACATTTCTGTCAAATGAAGTTGTGGAAAGAATAATACAAAAGGTTGGATGTACAAATTAAAGTGCTTTAAATTTGTATTAACAAAAATATCAATATTAGAAAGAAATTCAGTCACAATGCCACTATTGCTCCACCTGTAATTTTTTTTTCGGTACCATCAAAAAGCATGCTTTGATTTTTTTTTTCGTTTGATTCCTCCCGCTCTCGACGGTCCCTTCAATATCGACACAGAGAGAGTAAGTGTATGTGCCAATAGAAAATGATGATACAGCTTAAAACCACAAAATCTAAATCTAAACCTGAACCTTTTTTAACGCGTGCTGACGTGGGAATTTTTAATTGAATCGCGTAAAATTCACAATCCCTCCCTGTCACCCGCATAATCGAAAAGGTACCGTACCGGTTTTCCTTGGCATCAGAAAAAAAATCCAGTGTTCGATGAAATAATAATTAAAATTAGGGAAAGTACAGCCCCGGCGGAGGTTGTGAGGTGTACGATATTGATCGGTTTAAAAAAGGTTGTTTATTTTTGGCCATGACCTTAATCAAACCCGTTGGAAACCAGCATCATCAGCCACCGAAAAAAAGTCTATGCAATTAAGTGTTTTTTTTTTCGTTTCGTTCTTCAATCGTACCGGCAAAGAGACCAGCTCAAAAAAAATCAGAACTGGGGGTCTACTGGAATATCTTCCACTGAATATGCACTCAACAGCATTACTCTTTATTCTAAAATAATTGGATGAATGAATGAATGAACGAATAATGGATCAATAAATACACAGAAAAAAATATGTGAATTTACTCGACACGGAAAAAATGAATCACATGTAAACTCAGTTGATGATGCGACTTGAGATGCGACGTAAACGGTTGAATCACACGTAAAATCATGTTTTTACGTATAATTTGTTGCAAATTTACATCAAATTGCATTTAAATTTAAATGTTTAATGACGTGCAAAAGTGTTACATCATAAATGATGTAACATTCGGAAATATTTTTTTGTGTGTAGTTTTCGTACAGATAAGTGAGTTTCATCTTTAAACAGTGCATAAATATTGCTTAGGCGGTCATAACTTGCCAGATTTGGGGTGAATCGGGATACATGAGGACCAGATTCAGAGCAACAAAATATGTACTAGACTGGCTCGTCATTATATGGAAAATTTACAAAATAATCAAATCAGACCAAGAAAAAATTTTAATGCCTTTTTGGTCTCAAAACAATCCCTTGAAATTTGGGAGCGATTGTTTGCGTCCACACTTTGCGTTTCAATTTTGTATGGGAATTAGTATGGAAAAATCTGCATTTGTTCATTCTTTCATTTGATTTTTATCATTTTTATTTTCGACCAGTTTTGAGGACGCTGTATCTTTTGACAGGAGCAAGTTAGCACCATACTCTCGTCGGGAAAGTTTTAGAAATTTTTCTCAATTCTAAAACTATTGTGTTGGTTTGAAAAATTTTGTGGAAAATAAAAATGATAATCAAAATGTAAAAAAGAAGGTTTTTCCATACTTATTCCCATACAAAATTGAAATCCAATGCGCAAAGTGAGTACGCAACCAAACGCTCCAAAATTTTGGGGATGTTTAGGGGGCTTTCCAAATTTTAAAATTCGTGTTTTACTGACCTGAACCAGAATGTGTGTAAATAAAAATATTCTGTCGGTGCAAATTGTGTTTTTTTTTCTAAATTTTCCTTTTTTTTATTTCGGTACGGATTTTTAACTGAATTGGCCTATTTGGTGGATTGGTTTTAACAGATTAGTAGAGAAATCTCTTACCTTTAAAACTATTTTAAGGGTTTGAAAATCCATTTAGATGTTAAGAGGATTATACAATTTATCTAATAACGGCAATAAACTTCTAACTATGTCTAACTAACTAGGGAAGACATTCGTAGAACTCTAGTAATATTTAATATGAAGTTGTCAAACTTTGCTGAATTTTCTGTCGTGCAGAATTCAGTAGTCATTCTACTAAATTGAAAGTTTGATATGTATGTTTTAAGAGTTCGTCGAAATTGAAAAGTTGAAAAGTAGGATATGATGATGCCTGAGGCTAAAATGGGTCCGGCCTAAGGTCAGTCTGGCTTTTTTTGTTGCATTTATTCCGAGAAGGTTTTTGTTTCTCGTCTTAACAAGACAGTATGGTGCGGTGAAAGCGGAGGCAACGGAGCCTAAATTGGATTGACGGTTTTTTGTGGGTTTTCGGGGCAGATCACAACGTTTCTGGAATTGGAATTTGCATTTCAACCATCTTGATTCGGAAACTGATAAAAACAGGAAAATTTTCTCTTTCTGGGTTTATGTTCCAATTGATGCAATCTCTAGAAATTTCTACCTTTTTACTCGCAATCCTCCTCCTCGGACATCAATTTGAAAATTCACGGTGAATAATTTTGCATTCGATATCAAAGCGCCCCGTTCTCCGAACCTGTTATGAAGTGCTAAGCTAACCAAAGCCTTGCGCAACAACACCTTCAAAAGTTAGCTTCTCCCCGAAAAGTGCTTGGTCAACAAACACTTGTAGATTGGATTCGGGGACAACACAAAAAAAAAGAGCTCGTCCGTTTCGTTTTTTTTTTCATGTCGTCGTTTCCGATAAAATCATGGACCTTGGACTTAGATACACATTTGGGAAAGGTAGCTAGTGAAAATTAAGGTCACAAAATTGAATTAAGGATAGACGCATTAAATGCCTTTCCTTTCCACGAAAGGGATGCCTTTGAGAATCCTTTAGATTTCGATGTTTTCGTACAAAGTTTGAAGTCAATGTTGATGTTTTGACGAAAGAAAATTACAATTTTCTTTTTATAATATTAATTATTGTAGTATAAGTATCTTGACATTTCAAAAAGTAAATTCAAGATAAAATCCTCGTAACAGACAATTACTCTCAAATTAAATTTCGATGCGAAATTGATTTTTTACTCAAATTTTCCAACGTATTAGATTTTTTTAAATCACCGATCAAGTTCCAATCAACCTTATCAGCGTCTAGACCCACCCTTGACTTGAATTTGCATTTTCCGACGAAGGACCCCTAGATTCTTTTTCCGAACATCCCTTCCGGAGCACTTTGGTCTTTCGCTCAAGGACATAAATTATTCCGACAAACAGGTTTGATTTGATAAGGAAGGTACAGCTAAGGTACACAAGCAACAGAGGCGTGTTTAGAAGAGAGAAGAAAAACGCCAACAAATATCCCTTTTCGGGAAAATAATGAAAAAAAGGGGAGACACAACGTACTCCTTTATAAGTGTATTATGGTGGATTAGGAAGATTTGATTCAATTAGGGAGGAAGATGCACGAAAAATGAGTCAATTTGCGTTCTTTATCTGGGGAGTGGATTCAAAGTTAATCATGCAAAAGACAATATTGTGGCTTGGAAAGTCTTGCAATATCAATAGCAGATTACCATCAACTGGGGTGATTCGGGACTACAGTCTGAACAAAAGTTTTTAGAGCACTTAAAGGTTTGAAATTTGTAAATTTGGAACAGATATCCGAAATCAATTCACCCCAGAGATCGGTACTAGATTCAACAAATGCTCAAGAAGCATAACATATACAGTATGTAAAAAAAGTATTTACACCCCTTGGGCACAATACATTTTTTGTGATGAAACATGTTAACAATTTAAAGTTTGACAGAAACCTAGTACTACGTTTTGTTCAGAAACTCATGCCAAACATTTTGCTACAAAAAGCTCATGAAAAGATGATTTCTATAAAAAGTTATATAACAAATGCTATTATAAAAAAATCAAAAAAGGTGCAAAAAAAGTTGGTACACCTTTCGAAAAATTTACTTAAATAAAGTTATTTGTTGACAAATCACCATAAATCCAGTCTCCCAACTCCAAATAGGCATACTTGACTGACTAAAAAAATAATTTGGATTGAATATAAAGTTTCCTAACTACTTAGTATAAAAGTTTATATAACTCTGTAAATTCTATATAAAACTTATTTAAGCTTAATTTTGCAAACTTTTAATTTAACTAAATTTCAATATATTACCATAGAATTGCTAAATAAACATTTTGGAGTGGGTATAACACCGTTTTGGGGGTCTTTATATCGTTGGAATAGATTTTTCGTTGATATTACGTCGTCGGAAAATCCGCCGGCATCCGAACCGGTTCACAATTCACAAGTCAACCTATGTGGCATCGAAAAGGGCATAAAATTTCCGATCATTTGATACCCAAAAAGTAAGTTTGATCCACGAGAACAAAAATTACGAAATTCCATACATTTTTGGCAGGTTGCTCAAACGAAACCATAACAACGTTTTTGCCAAAATTGTTAACATGTTTCATCACAAAAAGTGTATTGTGCCCCACCACCTTTTTTACATACTGTAATTGACAAAAGTTATGGAATCTCAAGAATAATTCACAAGCTAACTATCTGTATTTCAACACTTCTCTTCAAATTTTGACAAATGTTTGACGATGATGTCGTTCAGATATATGTGGTGTATTTCCGTTACTCTGCTGTAGCGGACCATAAACTCGGGTGAGATTGTTCTTGTTATTGTTATTATAGTTGTAAATTATAGATTGTTATTAAGTTGTAACCAGTGTTGCGATTTTGAGCGCTCATCCGCTCATGAGCGAGCATTTTTCGCTCATTCGTGAGGAGGAGCGCGACGCGAGCTAGCTCACGTTTGCTCGTGCTCGTGTTTGCTCATTTATTTTATGAGCGAAAATGCTCATTTCTCGCGCTTGCGCTCATTTTTGCTCATTGAGCAAAATGAGCGGTATTTTATTACCTGTAACGGGTAAACGATAATAACTTTTTTTCAGCAGAGCTTCAAGGTTGTTTTTTTAAAGGAGGCTTGAATAGGCTAATCTTAATAATATTGTATGAAGTTATTTGTCATATTTTTTTGTTTTGAAACTTGTTTTGGAGTCAGAGTTAAGGTGTTACATTAAGATCTGTGCACAGTAAAAAAACATAGAAATATTACATCTGAGCAGTAAGTCTTTAATGTTAGAAAAATGCGTAATTTTACTTCTGAAAATGTGTAATTTTACCACTTTTCTGGTGTAATGCAACTTTTCTAGTCTCAATCGAGGAAAAATAAAAACATTCAAGAGGTAGTATTCAACCTTACAAAATTACACCTTCCAAATGTACACTTTTTACACTGACTTTTTATATGTGAAGAAATAATTCGATTAATAAAAAAAAAGTTGATAATAGAGTGACACGTGAAAATGAACAATTTAATAAAGCTGAAAAGTATCTTTTAAGGAACACAAATATGTTGTCATGTTTGAATTCCTGGGCACCTCATCTTGTTTAGTCAATTATTTGTAAATAATTTTGCACAATAAATGTCAAATCTGTGTTTTAGATAATTTTCACATCAATTATCTTATTTATATGCTGGAGTCGATCCAAATAAATAAATGAGAAATGAGTAAAAGTTGTAAAAACATAATTAAATATAAAAAAAAACGATTACCATCCTAATTACAGCTTATTTAAGACCTAAAAATTCCGTTCCTTGACAGATTACTCTAAATTTAAAAGTGAAATAAGCTAAAAAGAGTGTCTAGGATTCTTAGCAAATTAAGACACCTTAATTGCGAGTCAGCCATTTTTCATTTATCGGGAATTTAATCAAAACTAGTTTTCTAAATTATCAAACTCTAAAAAATATATAGGCTGACAACATCAAAGTTTCATTGTTGATTTGATTTTGGTTAACCGCGGTAAATTTTCTTGAAATATTTCGAATTAACAAAAATCCACCAAAGCATTCACCATTACCACATTGATCACACAAAAAACTGTGGTAGAAAAGTATCCCCCGCAATCAACCGCGATAAATTTTTGACAGTTCGACGCCAACGAATGATTTATGAAAATTTACCGCGGTTAACCAAAATTAAATTACCAATGCAACTTTGATGAGTTCATGTCCCTTTTTCGCGATGAAATTATCTTCAAAAGTGGCAATCCAATTGGCCTGTGCCATTCAAAAACAATACCAAAAATCTACCTGATTTGCTGATGAGCGCTCATTGAGCGCGAGCGCATGCGATGAGCATGAGCGAGCACGAGCTACTTGTTAAGTCCTCATGCTCATGAATGAGCGAGCACGGCTTCTGGCTCGCTCGCTCATTCGCAACCCTGGTTGTAACATTATAGAACAATTGCCATATATAATACACAAAGCACAAAATTCAACCACAATCTGCAGTTCCCCTCAGGAACATAAACAGAATTTACTTATTCCAAAATTGAACGGCGCAAAACAAAAATTAAATGTTTTTCTCACTGCAATCTTCAACCTCTTTCCAGAAAGATTATTTTACCCTCTCATTTTCTCGGGCTCGTAGAACACATGGAAATTCGGCAAAATATCTCAACTTCTGCCACAAATGTAATGATGCTCCGCAGCCACAGATTACGACGGCAGATGATGCTGCTTTAAACTCTTTAAGCCTCAGTTATTTGATGGCTAGAGATGTTCACCAAAATTTGCATTCAAAAGTTTAAAAAATATTTGTTCAAAATAAACATCGAAAAAGGATAAACAGGATTTAAACCCTAAAAAATATGTTATTTGTGAAAATGACACCTCTAATCCATCAACCCCGTTAAAAGAAAAAGTGCACGCTAAGTGCGAAATATCCAACTTCATCAACCCGAGGAATTTTCCGAGAACTCAGAACTTTTGCTGTGCCCTGGGAGAGCAGTGTTTCCAGCTTGGCTCAATTCGACGTGAGCGTGCTATCTTGCCATTGGCCGCTCTTTGACGTTTAGAGACAAACACGTTTTAATGTTTGAACAAAAACTAGAGCACGCAATGTGAACAATAACAACAACGCAGTTGGTTGAACTTGGTTGCCTGAGTCCCGAGTCATGATTACAAATGTTAACAGTACGGGTGACAAATCGCACTTGCAGCAAGTTTTGGGGTGTGTGGAAGATTGACAATATTACACGAAGTTTATCCGGTTTTTGTTAAATATTTCAGGATTGAATTCGAATTTTGGGAATCTGTGAAAGTCAAAAAGTGAGGCATCGGCGTCCTTTACCCAATTTCGCTTGAAATTGACGTGCAACAAGATAGCACGTTCACGACGAATTCTTGTTCAAATATTACCTCTCATGCTAAAAAACACGTGTGAGGATGAACATTTTCCCGACAAACTTGGGCGCGTTTGCTGGTGGTTACAACTTTGTCGTTCTTAAACCGAGTTCGTTGAAGGTGTAAGGAAAATAAGGTACTTAAAGCAATGATTCAATTCGGAGTGTTTCGATCGTCCGTTGCCAGAAATAAAAATTTCAAAAAAAAAATCACCACCACAGTTTGATAAATTGAGTTTAAAAAAACAATTAATTTTTGTCTTTTAAATGTAATGATTATCCAGCCCCACCGCACACCTGGGCCGAAGAAAGGGATTTGGAAGATGGGAAGTGTAGATGCTACACTTTTTAAGGGATAAATAGAATTCTTCATGATAAGAGTTGAATTTTAGGACATTTTTAGATGGAAAACAGATTTTCAGGGTTATGAAGAATCATCGTTTAAAAAAATGTAAAATATATTTTCAACAGAATCATTAGTATTGTTTGGTATCGTATTACTTTTTTACTATAACCACCTTCAACCATCAATTTTACAGTATTATTTCATACAAGCACAATCACGATCTGCCCATTTTAAAATCCTTTTAGTACGCTGTAACCACTCACACCCCCTAACAACGTTTCACCTGTTTTTAATCGGGATCATCCCAAGCTGTTGTTTACCGGTATGCTCGTAAAGTGCACAACAAAAGGTTCGTTTTTCGGCGGCAGTGAGCGTGTGTTTGTTTGTCTGCTGAAATTTTCACGTTTGGTGCGTGTGCCTTAGGTTCACGTGTGGCTTCAAATAGCTCTTAAAAAATCATTCCAAATATTACGAACAAGCACCCATAATCATACACAGAAAATTTCTTGCAAATTTCAGTCAATTTGGTAAAGGTTCCTGGGTGCCCATTCGATGAAAAGTTTTTGTTGGGAAAACGACACTTTTTACACTATTTGCCCTAAAAATTCAAAGTTTTACCGAATAACATTCTATGCGAGATGTTACATGATGTATGTACGTCCACATTTTGTATTTTGACTAGTATTGTAGTGGCCCACATTACTTATTAGGAGTTTTTTAAAACTGATTTGCGCCATTCAAAATCACTCAAACGGCAAAAAATAAAATGTATTAATTGATCCTTTTCAAAATCAAACTCTGAGTTTACAATTAAATAAAATTTATCGAAAAAAATGAGTTTTCGATCTCCAAAATCCATTTATGCTATTCATAATCTTAAACAAAATCTGATGTAGCCTGTGAATAAGTTTTTCTCTTAGAGTGTCCAAATTACCCCACACTCTCCTAACTCAAGCTAAACAATGTTAATGGGCCAGAGCCAAAGTGTTCGTTCCTAATGTAAACATCCACTGACGTAAGCAGGGCAGGCTGTTTGTTTACACATTGGTTTTAGCCCATTTACATTGTTTTGCTTGATCTATTTTGTTGCCCCCAGATATTTTGGGTAAATATGCTAACCAGGGCTGTGGAGTCGGAGTCGGAGCCGGAGTCGGTGAAGTCGGGTTTTTTTGGGGAGCTGGAGTCGGAGTCGGAGCCGGAGTCGTAAATTTTTGAAAGACCCGGAGTCGGAGCTGGAGTCGGAGTTGTCAAAAAAATTAATATAATTTACGAACTTATTTATTGTTCAATATTTGTTATAATTCGGGTTAGTTCCCATTTTTTTATATTTTAAATTTATTTGTTGAATTGCGTGCACTGCGTTGACATTTTTTTATTTAATTTATTTTTTGGTTCAAGATATTTATCAGATACCATGATGTTTTCGAAGCATTTTTATTGTGATTGGAAAGCTCTTATTTTGTTATTTCAATAAGATCACTGAATGATAAGCTGTTAATCCTCTCTTGTCAATGTTTGTATACACTATACTATAGTGTCATAACTCATAAAATAGTAAACAATTGTCGCTGCGTAGTCATAAAATTAAAACATATTAAAATGATTCTTTACTGTCTCTTTATGCTTGAATTTATGTATTCTTTCAATTAAAATTAGACTAAATTTTATCAAACTCTTTCTAAAAAAATATACACACCGTCATCTTTTTGCCCGATAGCGAACGTCTTGGAGGAAGATCATTTTTTTAACAGGAAAAAATAAATGTTCACCATCAGTATTTAACAAAAATAATTATGTTTTTAAAACATTATCAACTATTATATCAATCTTCTACTTGGAACGCAACATGCTCATTTTGTATGTAAATAAAAACAAATCAAAGTGTCGTGCTGAAAACATTTCAAACTGACAAAAAATATCGAAAATAAGTTGCAACTAATTTTGAAATACAGTTAAACCGGCGCTCTTATGCCTCGCATATGCAACTTTGCATATACGAGTCATTGAATTTATTAGATATATCGATTACCTCAATGTTTACAATTTCTCTACAAAACTTTTAAAGTGTTGATCCTTAAATAATATCGTTGAACAAGTCTAATTTTTTTTAATGCCTTAAATCGGGGTGATATAATTGATATAATTTAATTTATTTTTCAAATATTAGAATTTTCTCATGATTTGTATGTTTAAAGTGTGTACTAAGCTGGACCACACAATGTCCATATACGTCCTCTCAAATAAGTGCAAAAAAGCTTTAAAAAATAGTTACTTTGAAAATTGTTTATTTCAAAACCAGGGTATCTTTGATAGTTACTGCACACCAATTTCTCATTACTGAATTCAGTTAAATTTACTGAAATCTGCACTACTGAAATTTTCAGTAAATGAAAACTTGCTGAAAAAAAAAACAATTGAAAATTAGTGTAGCTAGCTTATTAACACTTAAACTACCATCCTCAATATTATCCCGCGAACTACCAAGCTAGCGAAAAAAGGCGAAGTCCAACTTCAAACAGCTGTATCTCGGCTCCCTGTGGACGGATTTTCAAAATTCAAGAAGCAAAAGATGCGGACAGATCTCTAGATTATTTTGCTTTTTGAAAAGTCAAAAACAGAGGCACTTACCCTAAATTATTCCCAAAACCAACCAGGTAACTTTTTTTTAGCCCTCTATTTTCTAGTTGTTTTGCATGTTGGATCGAATGTTGAATGACAATTTGTTTAAAATTTTATCATAATGCAAGTTACAGTACAATTATAATACCCAATACCATATTGGACCGATCTGGCCACATTGGGACCGGTTCCAGGTTCTCCGGTGAAACCCGGAATATCCCCAATTCCAGAGTATTTTCAAGAATTTTATTAGAATGGCAATATGGGTATCAAAATTCAGCATTTTCAAAATCAAGCTCACTGATGACGCTGAAAACCATTTTGGACATATCTGGCCACTTGAGGACCGGTTCCAGGTTCTCCGGTGGAACCCGGAATATCCCCAATTCCAGAGTATTTTCAAGAATTTTATTAGAGTGGCAATATGGGTATCAAAATTCAGCATTTTCAAAATCAAGCTCACTGATGACGCTGAAAACCATTTTGGACATATCTGGCCACTTTAGGACCGGTTCCAGGTTCTCCGGTGAAACCCGGAATATCCCCAATTCCAGAGTATTTTCAAGAATTTTATTAGAGTGGCAATATGGGTATCAAAATTCAGCATTTTCAAAATCAAGCTCATTGATGACGCTGAAAACCATTTTGGACATATCTGGCCACTTTGGGACCGGTTCCAGGTTCTCCGGTGAAACCCGGAATATCCCCAATTCCAGAGTATTTTCAAGAATTTTATTAGAGTGGCAATATGAGTATCAAAATTCAGCATTTTCAAAATCAAGCTCATTGAAGACGCTGAAAACCATTTTGGACATATCTGGCCACTTAGGGACCGGTTCCAGGTTCTCCGGTGGAACCCGGAATATCCCCAATTCCAGAGTATTTTCAAGAATTTTATTAGAGTGGCAATATGGGTATCAAAATTCAGCATTTTCAAAATCAAGCTCACTGATGACGCTGAAAACCATTTTGGACATATCTGGCCACTTAAGGACCGGTTCCAGGTTCTCCGGTGAAACCCGGAATATCCCCAATTCCAGAGTATTTTCAAGAATTTTATTAGAGTGGCAATATGGGTATCAAAATTCAGCATTTTCAAAATCAAGCTCATTGATGACGCTGAAAACCATTTTGGACATATCTGGCAACTTTGGGACCGGTTCCAGGTTCTCCGGTGAAACCCGGAATATCCCCAATTCCAGAGTATTTTCAAGAATTTTATTAGAGTGGCAATATGGGTATCAAAATTCAGCATTTTCAAAATCAAGCTCATTGAAGACGCTGAAAACCATTTTGGACATATCTGGCCACTTTGGGACCGGTTCCAGGTTCTCCGGTGGAACCCGGAATATCCCCAATTCCAGAGTATTTTCAAGAATTTTATTAGAGTGGCAATATGAGTATCAAAATTCAGCATTTTCAAAATCAAGCTCATTGAAGACGCTGAAAACCATTTTGGACATATCTGGCCACTTTAGGACCGGTTCCAGGTTCTCCGGTGAAACCCGGAATATCCCCAATTCCAGAGTATTTTCAAGAATTTTATTAGAGTGGCAATATGTGTATCAAAATTCAGCATTTTCAAAATCAAGCTCACTGATGACGCTGAAAACCATTTTGGTCATATCTGGCCACTTTAGGACCGGTTCCAGGTTCTCCGGTGAAACCCGGAATATCCCCAATTCCAGAGAATTTTGAAGAATTTTATCAGAGTGGCAATATGTGTATCAAAATTCAGCATTTCCAAAATCAAGCTCACTGATGACGCTGAAAACCATTTTGGACATATCTGGCCACTTTAGGACCGGTTCCAGGTTCTCCGGTGAAACCCGGAATATCCCCAATTCCAGAGTATTTTCAAGAATTTTATTAGAGTGGCAATATGGGTATAAAAATTCAGCATTTTCAAAATCAAGCTTATTGATGACGCTGAGAACCATTTTGGACATATCTGGTCATTTTGGGATCGGTTCCAGGTTCTCCGGTGAAACCCGGAATATCCCAACTACGGAGTATTTTCAAGAAATTTATTGGGGGAGCATTATGGGTATCCAAATTCAGCATTTATTGATGACGCTAAAGACCATTTTGGACATATCTGGCCACTTTGGGACCGGTTCCAGGTTCTCCAGTAGAACCCGGAATACCCCCAATGCCAGAGTATTTTCAAGAATTTTATTGGATTGGCAATATTGGTATCAAAATTCAGCATTTCCAAATCAAGCTCATTGATTAAAATAAAAACTAAAAACTATTTTGGACATATCTGGCCACTTTGGGACCGGTTCCAGGTTCTCCAGTGGAACCCGGAACAACCCCCATTACGGAGCTTTTCCTAGATGGCAATATGGGTATCAAAATTCAGCATTTTCAAAATCAAGCTTATTGATGACGCTGAGAACCATTTTGGACATATCTGGTCATTTTGGGATCGGTTCCAGGTTCTCCGGTGAAACCCGGAATATCCCAACTACGGAGTATTTTCAAGAAATTTATTGGGGGAGCATTATGGGTATCCAAATTCAGCATTTATTGATGACGCTAAAGACCATTTTGGACATATCTGGCCACTTTGGGACCGGTTCCAGGTTCTCCAGTAGAACCCGGAATACCCCCAATGCCAGAGTATTTTCAAGAATTTTATTGGATTGGCAATATTGGTATCAAAATTCAGCATTTCCAAATCAAGCTCATTGATTAAAATAAAAACTAAAAACTATTTTGGACATATCTGGCCACTTTGGGACCGGTTCCAGGTTCTCCAGTGGAACCCGGAACAACCCCAATTACGGAGCTTTTCCTAGATGGCAATATGGGTATCAAAATTCAGCATTTTCAAAATAAAGTTTTTTGTTGACACTCAAATTATTTTTTTGGAATGATTTTGAAAATGCTAAATTTTGTTATGCGTATTGCCACTCCAATAAAATTCTTGAAATTGCTCTGTAATTGGGGATATTCCGGGTTTCACCGGAAAACCTGGAACCGGTCCCAAAATGGCCAGATATGTCCAAAATGGGTATTAGCGTCATCAATGAGTTTTATTTTGAAAATGCTGAATTTTGATACCCATATTGCCACTCAATTAAATTTCTTGAAATACTCCGTAGTTCCACCGGAGAACCTGGAACCGGTTCCAAAGTGGCCAGATATGTTCAAAATAGTTTTTTGCGTCATCAATGAGCTTGATTTTGAAAATGCTGAATTTTGACACCCATATTGCCACTCTGATAAAATTCTTGAAAATACTGTAGAATTGGGGATATTCCGGGTTCCACCGGAGAATCTGGAACCGGTCCCAAAGTGGCCAGATATGTCCAAAATGGTTTTCAGCGTCATCAGTGAGCTTGATTTTGAAAATGCTAAATTTTGATACCCATATTGCCACTCTAATAAAATTCTTGAAATTGCTCTGTAATTGGGGATATTCCGGGTTCCACCGGAAAACCTGGAACCGGTCCCGAAATGGCCAGATATGTCCAAAATGGTTTTCAGCGTCATCAATGAGTTTTATTTTGAAAATGCTGAATTTTGATACCCATATTGCCACTCTAATAAAATTCATGAAAATACTGTAGAATTGGGGATATTCCGGATTCCACCGGAGAACCTGGAATCGGTCCCAAAATGGCCAGAAGTATCCAAAAATGGTTTTAGCGTCATCAATGAGTTTTATTTTGAAAATGCTGAATTTTGATACCCATATTGCCACTCTAATAAATTTCTTGAAAATACTCCGTAGTTGGTATATTCCGGGTTCCACCGGAGAACCTGGAACCGGTCCCAAAGTGGCCAGATATGTCCAAAATGGTTTTCAGCGTCATCAATGAGCTTGATTTTGAAAATGCTGAATTTTGATACCCATATTGCCACTCTAATAAAATTCATGAAAATACTGTAGAATTGGGGATATTCCGGATTCCACCGGAGAACCTGGAACCGGTCCCAAAGTGGCCAGATATGTCCAAAATGGTTTTCAGCGTCATCAGTGAGCTTGATTTTGAAAATGCTGAATTTTGATACCCATATTGCCACCCTAATAAAATTTTTGAAAATACTCTGGAATTGAGGATATTCCGGGTTTCACCGGAGAACCTGGAACCGGTCCCAATGTGTCCAGATCGGTCCAATATGGTATTGGATATTATAATTGTACTGTAACTTGCATTATGATAAAATTTTAAACAAATTGTCATTCAACATTCGATCCAACATGCAAAACAACTAGAAAATAGAGGGCTAAAAAAAAGTTACCTGGTTGGTTTTGGGAATAACTTAGGGTAAGTGCCTCTGTTTTTGACTTTTCAAAAAGCAAAATAATCTAGAGATCTGTCCGCATCTTTTGCTTCTTGAATTTTGAAAATCCGTCCACAGGGAGCCGAGATACAGCTGTTTGAAGTTGGACTTCGCCTTTTTTCGCTTGCATGGTAGTTTAGGTGTTAACAAAAAAAATGAATGTAAATTTAAAGTAATTAAATAAAATTTTCCATTTTTTTCTGCTGAAATTACGTTTTTTTAATATTTAAAAAACAGATTAGGTGTCGGAGTAGGAGTCAGAGCCGGAGTCAACAAATTTTGGAAAGCTGGAGTCGGAGTCAGAGTCGGAGTCGGCTAGAGTTGGTAGGCCGGAGTCGGAGTCGGAGCCGGAGTCAACAATTTGTGGAAAGCCGGAGCCGGAGCCGGAGTCGGAGTCGGCTTAACTCAGAAAGCCGGAGTCGGAGTCGGAGTCAGAGTCGCTTGAAATATGACCCGACTCCGCAGCCCTGATGCTTACCACAAAGTTCAATGGAATTTCACATGCTTTTCAAATACTAAGTATTTTATCGTGATGGCAATATGGCGCCGCCTTCCTGTTTCACCTAAAACAATTCCACAAGATGGTTGGCAGTGTTGCCAATTCAAAGAAAAAACGGATTTTTAGAAAACCTCAAACCAAAAGTTAAAATTTGGATGGATTTTATTTCGAGAATCATTGATGACAACAAACATATGAACAGTAAGTATGCACTCACATCGACGTCGTCATGCTATCTTGTCGCACCCGCCATTTTGACGTTCCGAGAAAAACGCGTTTTAATGTTTGACCTTGAATATACAAAAACGAGAGCACGCAATGTAAACAATAACAAACACTTTTTGTTTGGCTGACCATTCTGTGCATTGTCCCAAAGTTTGGTTGAAGTTGGTTGCTGGAGTCCCGAGTTATAATTACAAATGTTTACGGTAGTCTAGCTTGTACGTGCGACAAACGCATCCTGACTTTCCTGGCCTGAAACCCCTTTGGCCTTTTGTCGCACTTACATCAATTTTCATGGAGTGACAAGATAGCACAACAAGATTGAAACTACTTTCATATGTAAAGTGACAAAAATGCACGGAGTTTTTTCGGTTTTTGTTGAATATCTCAGGATTGAAATCGAATTTTGGGGATCTGTGAAGGTCAAAAGGTGAGGCATTGTGAGCTGCACAAAATGGCGTTCTTAACTCAATTTGGCTCAAAATGCACGTACGACAAGTTAGCACGATGGCGACGACATGTGACAAATCCGTTCTGACCTAATAGAATGTGTGTCAAATGGCATCCAAACTACGAGCTATAAATCAAAATGCGAACCATTTAGGACCAACATGAAGAGTGTTTTGAAATGTGAAAAGTTTTGTAAAGTTTTTGCGAAAATGAATATTTTTCGGATAACCCTAATGGTCAAACAAAAAAACCGAGTCTAATTAGTTTGGCCAGAGAGCCCTCAGTCCAATTTTGAGCCCGATCCGAGCGTTTTTGTTTTTGGCCGTGGAATTGCTGCAGATGTAATATCACCATGTTTTTTTTTAAACTGCGCTGCGTGTATACCGTGGTACGGATTTTGCCGTGGGACTTTATGTTGGTGGCAATGGCGGTGGTCTGATGACCGTGGCGGTTTAACGGTTAAGGTTATGACTATTTCCCTACGCGGCCCGACAAAGATAACGTTGATTTGTGATTTGGCGTTGTGTTGGCAGATTTTGGGATTATAGCTAGATAATTTTTATATTTCTAATGATTTTTAAATTTAATATCATTTGTTGTTACAATCTTTTTTCTCTACAATATTCTATAGGTAGAACAGTTTTTCCGCCCATCTAATAAAGCCATATTTACATACAGTTTATGTTGCAATAAATAGCAGCCCCACTCGAGAGGTGAATTTATTCGCCGTCAATAACTGTGATTTATGACCATCATTCAAATCATGGCAAACGTATCTGGATTTGTGGGGTAATCACATTTCTACATTTTATACGTTCACTGCACCTGACCGTAAAAACTTCGCTTTGTGCAATTTTATATGCACTCACTTGCCCCAAATGGAGGCAATAAATCCGCAGCTCAAGTCGTCGCCATCGTGCTAACTTGTCGTACGTGCATTTTGGGCCAAATTGAGTTAAGAACGCCATTTTGTGCAGCTCACAATGCCTCACCTTTTGACCTTCCCAGATCCCCAAAATTCGATTTCAATCCTGAGATATTCAACAAAAACCGAAAAAACTCCGTGCATTTTTGTCACTTTACATATGAAAGTAGTTTCAATCTTGTCGTGCTATCTTGTCACTCCCTGAAAATTGATGTAAGTGCGACAAAAGGCCAAAGGGATTTCAGGCCAGGAAAGTTAGGATGCGTTTGTCGCACGTACAAGCTAGACTACCGTAAACATTTGTAATTATAACTCGGGACTCCAGAAACCAACTTCAACCAAATTTCGGGACAATGCACAGAATGGTCAGCCAAACAAAACGTGTTTGTTATTGTTTACATTGCGTGCTCTCGTTTTTGTATATTCAAGGTCAAACATTAAAACGCGTTTTTCTCGGAACGTCAAAATGGCGGGTGCGACAAGATAGCACGACGACGTCGAAGTGAGAATATTCAAACCGTTCCAAAAATATCAGTTTTACCATTGCGACACGTTCCTCGCATGAGCTTTTGTTTGCGTCACAAATTGCCATCCCTTCAGGTATCAACGTGTCCAAAATAGAAGAAACTTTTTGAGACAAACATTTCAAAGTGGCTTAACTGAAACATCAAGTCTCGGTCAAAGTCTTTGGTAGAAAAAAAAAACAGTTCAATTATTTTCATTATTTTTAAAGCCGGATTAATTTTAGTCCCTTTCCAAATGTATGTTCAGCCCGTCTACGTTGTGTAACTTCGCTCCCTGCTAATTATTCAGCGTAACGAACGTGAGGACCGAAAGTTTCAATCCGACTAATTCTTGGAGAGCACCCGGAACGACGGCATTGCCCTCCGGGTCATCAATTTCAGTCAATTGGCCCGAATTCCAGCGAGGACAAGAAATCAGGATCTTGCGTTTGTAGCAGAGAGACCTGGAGTTAATTTATCGCAACTGTGCTTTTCTTGATTAATTCCGGACTTTTGGCTTTTGCTAATCAATGGAAACGCGTTGAGGGACTGCTTGAGGCGACAACTCTGACTTACAAATCCACCAGCAATTCAATTTATTCAGATTTGATTTTAGTGTACTATTTGCGTATTTGGTTTGTCTTGGAATAAACTAACTAATGAAGCAGCCCTTCAGTACAGCAACAAAATTGCTAAAAACGCTTCGACAGCTCTCCAGAATTTCAAGCACTTTGAACCATCGTCAGGTGAGATGAATTATTCAGACCAATCAGGGCGTAATTTCCGAATCCCATCCCATCAATTGCCAAAAACCATTCTCCGCAGGAACACCAACAAAAAAATCTGACTCCTTACCGGGAAGCAGCGATCGCACGAGGTCGCCCTCACTGCTTGCCCCTGAAATTAATCTGCTAATTTGCTGAATAAATGGCCAGGGAAATTCCGAGAACCGAAGCTAATTTTCGCCTATCGCGATTGCAGCCCGCACGCGACCCTGATGGACTTTTCTTTTTTTGAGAATCACAACAGTCTGGCGAAAGCGACAAAGTGCTGACAGTTGATTGTGGATTGTTGATTGTTGATTGTTGATTGTTGATTGTTGATTGTTGATTGTTGATTGTTGATTGTTGATTGTTGATTGTTGATTGTTGATTGTTGATTGTTGATTGTTGATTGTTGATTGTTGATTGTTGATTGTTGATTGTTGATTGTTGATTGTTGATTGTTGATTGTTGATTGTTGAATGTTGATTGTTGATTGTTGATTGTTGATTGTTGATTGTTGATTGTTGATTGTTGATTGTTGATTGTTGATTGTTGATTGTTGATTGTTGATTGTTGATTGTTGATTGTTGATTGTTGATTGTTGATTGTTGATTGCTGATTGTTGATTGTTGATTGTTGATTGTTGATTGCTGATTGTTGATTGTTGATTGTTGATTGTTGATTGTTGATTGTTGATTTTTGATGGCATGACTTTTTAAAATTCTATAACTTTTTCTGTTTACATTGGCATTTCCTTCGCTCTGCCAGATTGTTTCCCAAAAAAATCTTCGCGAATGATACGCATGCCGAAACAGTGATAAAAGCTCAACATCCATAATTGAATTCACAAATTTAGCCACGTCTACGGTCCTTCGCCCGGCTTCCTCAAGTCGCGTAAAAATGCTCGTAAAACTTTATTAATTCACTTTCATTTAACCATTGTCGCGTAGTAAAATTGAATTTCTCTCAAGGTACTAAGAACAAAGAAAGAGTTTTTCGTGAAACGATCAACTTTAAAGTAAAAGAAAACTTGATTAAACATTGAATTTCATCAACTTAAACAATTTTCCACTGGCTGTCCTATGCAATTTTCCGAATTCACCTTAATGGCGCAAAAACTTTATCAATGCTATTCCAGTTTGTTCACCGTCTCGTGCCGTCTGTAGCCTGGCATGAAAAACTTTAAACCTCAGTATTCATTTTCCGGCGAATGGCTTTTCGGCTTTTCTTGGCCTACGACTCGATTTTCTCGCTGAGCTTTCTAGCTTTCCTGCGGTTGGGTTTTTGCGAAAAAAAAGGCTTATGTATATGTTTTGCTTTACTTGGCTTCTCTTACTTTTGCACTCTACGGCTTCAAACTCGTACGAGGTGACAATTTGTGATGCTCTGGGGAGCCATTTTGGGATGCAATTTGGAAACAATTTGGCATTCTGCTTGGTTGAGACTAAATTTCGTAACCTAGACAGCATTTTTAGTAGTTCGATTCGTTTCGCAACATTTTACAAAAAAAAAACACATGATTAAAGCAATTGATTTCTTTTGAAGCCACATCTTACAATTTCTGCAAAGTAACCTCAAACAATTCGATCGCCGGTAAAAACGACAGAAAAATAAAAAAAACGGTAATTTCATATGTCAGCCCCATATCAAGCAGCACGTTACGCAGACAGGTAGAAAGAATGCCGACCGTTTGTTGACATGATAAATTTAACTGCTCTTTGTGAGGTTAAGTGTGGAGACAAGTTAAACGAGTTAAACAGAAGTCATTCGCACGTGCTTGCCATCAATGCATTGCCTCCACAGAGGAAGCTGTGGAATTTTTCGATTTCATGGAAAAGCTTTCCTCAAATTACTGTAACAAGTACACAGCAAACAATCCGATTGTAAAATCGCATGCAAAAGCATGCACATCACCTTCGTCAAAATAAACACTTAATATTACACACTGCATGTACAATTTTTGCAACACACAAAAAAAAGTTGCAACCGACGGGATTCAAACCCAGCACCAACAGTAAGGACAGGCGCCTTAGCCCACTCGGCCATCAGACCAATGGAAAGCTGCATGGATAAACGCATATATGAGCTTGACATTTCGGTTAAGTAGGTTTCCCATACTGATGGGCTACATATTTCAGGATGTAAAGTCACATAAAATTGCATAAAATAATGCAATATTTATTTTACACCCAGGTCTTTTACACGCAGCTGGATTACTACTTTTTTAGCTATGTAGAAATCTAGCTACGTGCACCCAAAGGAAAAATATATCTCAAAATCTGCAACATTGGATTTGCTGCAGAAAATGTCATATTTTATAACATTTTTTGCATCAAGCCCGTAGATCATTTTTGCCCGCGTGTAAAAATTTCAGCGATCTGCAGTTCTCACCAACACATATAAAGCTGGCCCGTCCCCGAGCAACACTCCAAAGAGAAGCATATGTTGGTGCTCTTTCACTCACTTTTCATCAAGCGTCCATGGCGCGGTGGATGCGTGTCGGATCAATAACCAAGAAGTTGGTGGTTCAATCCTCGTTCTGCTAAGTGTTTTTTTTTTGTGAAACACAACCAAAAAGCCGTCGGTAATGTCGATAATTGTCGGTAACGGGCAAAAATGTCATACTCCTATATCGCAAAAAATGCATGAGGACAGATTTCATGCAGATTCTGATATACTTTCATGCCGCCATGCATCACAATCATGCGACTACCAGTTGGGTGTGTAAAAGGCCTTAGTGTAAATTAAATATTGCATTATTTTATGCAATTTTATGTGATTTTACACCCTGAAATATGTAGCCCATCAGTATGGGAAACCTACTTGACCGAAATGTCAAGCTCATATATGCGTTTATCCTTACAGTTTTTTATCGGTCTGATGGCCGAGCGGGCTAAGGCGCCAGTCCTTAATGTTGGTGCTGGGTTTGAATCTCATCGTCTGCAGCTTTTTTGTGTTTGCAAGAATTGTACATGCAGTGTGTAATATTAAGTGTTTATTTTGACGAAAATGATGTGCATGCTTTTGCATGCGATTTTACCATCGGATTTTTTGATGTGTGGTGTAGGGGTAGGCGTGGTTGCCTCTCACCCAGTCAGCTTGGGTCCGGTCAAAATTGAAATGAAACAATCCAGATGGTATCAGAAATCGTGAAACCAAATAAACAAATAAATACATTATTGAAACTAGCAAATTCCTTGTCGGATACAATTCAACAGTCGATCAATACGGGGTTACAATTATTTATGTAACATTGTAGCAATGCACCCGTCTTCTCAATTGAAAAAAAACGATGTCGTTTCCTCTGCTAAGTGTCCCCATTCCAGTTAACAGCAGAATTAACTTTGAAACGTGGCTGGCAAGTGGAAACTGCACTTCTTGCTTTTCACCAGTATGATCATGAGGGTACTCAATTGCGCTGGCCAATGAATGTTTTAATCAGTGATTCCCAAAGCAGAAACAATTTCCAACTATACGATAGTGATTGACCATTGGTGACTTTTGGCTTGCAAAAAAATCGGATTCAACATTTAAAAACTCTATACAATGTTGACACTTGATGTCACAAAACAAAGTTGGTTCGGCTTTGGCACAAGTGGCAATTGTGGCAAGATAATCGTTCAAAAGAGATTTTTAAGGATCAATATATAAGACATTAAAAAAAATGTTTTTCTGGTAACGTCAAAAGACGCGTGCGACAAGATAGAACATTTGCGTAGGTATACTAGAAAATCTGGACGTGTAGTTATTTGTATAAGAATACAACAATATTTCTGCATAACATCCCCTCTACAATACAATGTACAACTTGAAGTAACATTCCAGCCTTTCTGACGATATTGAACTTTTACTGTGAGCATGATCGAACGATTTCTTACGGGGTGAAACGCAAACAACATTGTTGACAGTAAATAATGCATTATTTACATTCGGGCGAAGCGAACTTCCAGGCGGACACAACGACCCAGGGAGCAAACAGTCAGCTTGAACTAGCAAACTAAAGCTATGATAAATGTATCCACTTTGGCAGTGGTTTATCAACCGCTTGCCAGCCAGCTCAGAGTTTGAGACCTGTATTTTTCATTACGTACCACGCGTCAGCGATAAATTAGATTCAACAACACATTAAATTAAACGAAATAAAGGTTGACGAAGTGCAAGTTATTTAAAAATAAATGTTTTAAATTATTTGAGCGCGATTTCTGTCCAAAATAAAATATTTTTTTTATTCGTTGCAACCCTGTTATAGTTTAAATTTGCAAAACGAAAATGAAAAACTTTTGCATTGCAGCAAATTTTGCGCTGCAAGCCTCACAATGCAAGCAAATCTGTGTAACGTCATGATTCGAAATCCGGACACTTAGTACCATATTATTTTTGTTATAGCTGGCAAAAAATCATGTAATAAGTTGGAAATGTAGAAATATCATCAGGATTTAGTATAAACAGTCAGTTTTAAGAGAATGCATGTAAAATATGTCTTTTCTAAAAAAATTTCATCACAATTTGAAAATTAAAATGACTTGTTGTGCTTCGAATCCCGGACACTGTCAAAAGCTGATTCGAAATCCGGACACTTTTGCTTCGAATTCCGGACACTCGATTTTGCTTATGAATCGCACAAATTTTGACTGAAATGTTAGTGAATGGCATTCTTTAGGTCTCAAATAAGCTGTTAACATCAAAACAATCGATAGTTTATATAAAAATTTGCTAGAATTTAAGGAAATCAAAAACATAAATTTCTGCTTTGCCTTCCCGGTGCTTCGGACGCGTATGAAATATTTCCGTTGAAATGTTTCGCATTTTTGGTAAACTTATAATTTTATTTTATTTAATTGTTTTGGTGTTAACTACAGCGTTCAAACAAACTTTAAATGAAAGTTGATGTTAGAATTCATCGAATATCACAGTTTTGACATTCATAATGCGAACTTATATCCAAATAATTGATAAAACAAGTTGAAGTGTCCGGGTTTCGAAGCGTCCGGGAATTCGAATCATGACGCAGAAAATGGTAAACAACTGAGGTTATAGTTGCAACATAAACGAACTATGCTTGGGTGTTGTGAGAAAGTTTTGATAACAACCAGCAAGCATTCACCATTTCGTCGCCGTCGTGCTAACTTGTCGTACGTGCATTTTGGGCCACATTGAGTTAAGAACGCCATTTTGTGCAGCTCACAATGCCTCACATTTTGACCTTCACAGATCCCCAAAATTCGATTTCAATCCTTAGATATTAAATAAAAACCAAAAAATCTCCGCGGATTTTTGTCACTTTTCATATGAAAGAAGTTTCAATCTTGTCGTGTTATCTTGTCACTCCCTAAGTGCTAAGTGCGACAATTGGCCAAACGGATTTCAGGTCAGAATGCGTTTGACGCACGTACAAGTGAGACTACCGTAAACATTACTCGGGACTCCGGCAACCAAATACAACCAAACTTAGGGGCAATGCACAGAATGGTCAACCAAACAAAACGTGTTTTTTATTGTTTACATTGCGTGCTCTCGTTTTTGTTTATTCAAGGTCAAACATTAAAACGCGTGTTTCTCGGAACGTCGAAATGGCGGTTGCGACATGATAGCACGGCAGCGTCGATTTATGGATGGTGGTTTCAGTTTTACGTTTCAAAAGGGCGCGTTTGTAACATTTGAAATTCTGTTTACCAACAACGTTGCTTTCATTCTTAGCATACATAAAATGGTAAGAACCACTCAGTCGCCAGCCAGCGACAAGTTAAGACGTGTTTTGCTCGTGTTGTCATCTCGCGTGCTTGGAAGTTTTTGACAGATGGAGGTGGAGGAATCCTCCGAGGAGGAAGATTTTCGTCCCGTCCGCGGGAATCGGAAGCGGAAGAAGTCCAGCGAGGTCACTGGAATCGGCATCGAAGGAGAAAAAGTTGAGAAGACCCTGCTCAACAACAACAAGTTCAGCCCGCTAGCGGATAACAAAAACAACAACAATGCCAGCCCAGCAGGAGGGGACGCCCCGGCGGTTCCACCACCCGGCCAGTCGGCAGGTAAACAAAAGCAACCACCTTTGGTGGTGAAGAACACCACGGATTTTTACAAGCTCGTGGCGATAGTGGAAAGTTGTAAATTAGGTTTTAAACCGATTTACAAACTAACCCGATTTGGAACCAAGGTGACCTGCTTCTCTGTCAAAGATTTTGACAAGTTACAAGAGCTACTCAAGAAGAAGAAAGTGAAATTCTACACCCACGATCGGCGGAGCGAACGAAATCATCGGGTGGTTCTTCGTGGTTTTCCTGATGAACTGAAACCGGACGAGGTCAAGTACCTGCTGAAGAGGGATCTCAAGCTGGACGCGCTGGAGGTGCATGCCATCAAGCGGAAGGAAAAGTCCACCGTGGACGAAATTCCGTACATTGTGGTCTTCCCCAAGGGATACACCAATCTGAAGAAGCTCTCTGCAATGAAAGTTGTGGCAAGCACTATCATCCGGTGGGAGGCCTACCGGAACAAGCGGCCGAACGTGACTCAGTGCAGGAACTGCTTGCAGCTGGGTCATGGAACCAGGAACTGTCACCTGAACGGCAGGTGCAACAACTGTGGGGGTCCCCACAAGACGGACGAGTGCACAGTCCAAGAAGCCGAGCCGAAGCGGTGTGCCAACTGCTCTGGAGCCCACGAAGCCACGGACCGCAGCTGCCCTAAGCGTGCGGACTTCATCCGGAGGCGCCAGCAGGCGTCGAAACCGAAACCACCGGCAAGGAAGGCGGAGAAGCAGAGTCCAGCAGTTCCGGCGTTAACGCCGGCGGAGTTCCCTCCGCTGCCGGGCGCAGTTCCAGACGGAAAATCCAAGGATCGCCCTCGTCCCGCAGGAAGCAGCTAAGGTGGCCCCCGAGACGGTGGAGCCACGGAGAAGGAAGCCGGGGAGGTACTCTACAGTTCGGCTGAGCTGTGGGGGATTTTCTCCGAGTACATCGGCAGGTTCAAGACCTGCAAGACCCGCTTGGACCAAGTAACCCTCGTCAGTTACATGATCTCCAAGTATGGAATTTAAGGAGTTTTTTTTTTGTTATTATATATTGTTTTACTGATCCTCGGTGCCAACCTGGTCACAGCACCTAAAAGGACCTAATAAAAATAAGTTAAGAAAAAAAATGGTAAGAAAGCGATTATTTTTTGCTGTAAAATTTTACCACAATTTACGATTAAAAGGTGATTTTTGATGTGAATTTTCTCAATGAATGTGCAAAATATACTACTTTTAAAGCTCGTGTCGCGCCAGGCTTTCCGTTTCACCTAAAATAGTTATCGGCATTAACGAAAAGCCAATAACTGTCAACATCAAAGCAATGAATTTGCATTTTTTCGGCGGAATTTCCCCCTAAAGCAACAGATGATGAAAAGCAGGCTGACTCTCGAGCGTCAAGCTGGCAAATCAATATCGGCGAAAGATGAAATTTTCCACCAAAAACCCTATTTCGGCCACATCAAGCAATTTGGACATCAGCCCAGGGGACGGAAGGCTCTCTGGTGGTACTTGCGGAAGATAAACATGAGTTTAAACAAAGGCTGCCTGGCGACGGATGTTTGTCAAAAAGCTACACTTTTTTTTTGAATTATTTAAACAGTTTGCATACATACGATAGAGTGGGGGTGTACGTTTTGAACATTGTAAAGCAAATTCCCTGAGGCTCAATCTAGATGAATGAAATTTGAATAGAACTGTAGCATGGACATAATGTTTGGATGCCATTTTGCATTATAAGTGTTTTCATCCAAATTTGCTAACTAGTCAAAACATATCGACGTCGTCGTGCTATCTTGTCGCATCCGCCATTTTGACGTTCCGAGAAAAACGCGTTTTAATGTTTGACCCTGAATATTCAAAAACGAGAGCAGGCAATGTAAACAATAACAAACACGTTTTGTTTGGCTCACCATTCTGTGCATTGTCCCAAAGTTTGGTTGAAGTTGGTTGCTGGAGTCCCGAGTTATAACTACAAATGTTTACGGTAGTCTAGCTTGTACGTGCGACAAACGCATCCTGACTTTCCTGGCCTGAAATCTCTTTGGCCTTTTGTCGCACTTACATCAATTTTCATGGAGTGACAAGATAGCACGACAAGATTGAAACTACATTCATATGTAAAGTGACAAAAATGCACGGAGTTTTTTCGGTTTTTGTTGAATATCTCAGGATTGAAATCGAATTTTGGGGATCTGTGAAGGTCAAAAGGTAAGGCATTGTGAGCTGCACAAAATGGCGTTCTTAACTCAATTTGGCCCAAAATGCACGTACGACAAGATAGCACGATGGCGACGATATATAAACACTACGATTCGATAAGTCAAAGGTCTTGCCATCGTTTCTCTTTTCCGGCACCATTGGCTGTATTAATGTTTATTTATTTATTTTTTTATTTTTTTTTTTTTTTTGAAACTGAACTAAGACTAAAAAGCCCTCAGCCATATCGGACCCTTTACTGTCAGTCCAATCACTGTTCCTTACTTACTTTCACAAATTTGATATTCCTTAAAGAAGACAGTCCAGATTATGAACTAAAGATGAAACATTTTATTTGTTTCGAGAATGCAAATGTAAACCTCCTCTATTTATGAATTTGACTTCCGGCAAACTCTTACAGTAGGGTGTGTAGAAATGTCCGACCGAACTCAGGCAGTGCTTGTGAGTTTGTGGTGATTGTGATGAGGATATGTGATTGGGGAATTTGATGAAGTGATTCAATCACCTGTTTCTCCCCTCTTATTCTACTCATGGGTACGATCAGGGCTTCGTCGGAAACGGACAGAAATGGGGATTTGGAGCGTTTATATCACTTTATTAACAAGTATAAGAGAAGTTGCCAATGTAGAGAGATTTATGGGTGTATTTCGATGGAAAGCTTGGATTCATGCTTTCATATATTGAGAACGGAACAGATAAATTGGGGATTTATACTCTCTCGGGCGTTTTACTTACTTGTTTGTGGGGAGAATAGATAAAGATGCTTCTATTATAATAATTTGTGATTTGATTGTACTACAGCTTACTCTCGTTAAACATCAATATTGAAAAACACCTTCCCGGGCAAACGGTAATAACCAAATTCATGCCATTTCAATAACAAATAGGGGAAATCTACCCTTTCCAATCAAACACCTATCTTCGTCATATGGAGAGTTTGATGCTCGATTAAAGCTCCAAAAATACTATTTGGGCTATAAACTTACCAGCAACAGCACCGCCTCGAGTAAGCACGCAAATGTATGCCACTTACTGGCCAAAAAGATCACATTTAATGCACTTTTGATCATAATTTGTATTTTGCGAGACCACTTCTCATCATTTTGTTGGCACACACAGTGACACACACGAGAATCCCTCAAACGCTTAATGAATATCGCCAAAATTAACTTTTCACTTTCGCTTACTTTTTCACGGCGCTTAAGATATGAAATTGCTTCCAACTACCGGCAACATGTTCTTTTGATCATTAGTAAGGCACTCACTTGAAGAATAATCCCGAAAAATGTAATAAATTAGCAAGCGCCATCAAAAAAACAAACGCGCCAAGTCGTTTGACGTTTCAATTTTCACTTTGCATTCCAAACGAAGGCTGAAGAAAACCGAGCGAGAGACGAAGGCAAAAAAGAACAAAGGCTGGCCGTCAACACCACCAGCAGCACAGCCAGCGATGCCAGGAAACTTTCCCTATAAATGCCACTTTTCGTGAGTGTTCGTTTGAACTGTCAGCGCAAATGGCAACACTCGACAGAGTGTTGGAAGAAAAAAGAACTAAGCCGATATTAGAAAAATGGGCGTGGCCCAATGCATTCGCCTCGATTAGAATACCCTTGGGAATTTTTTTTTGTTAAATGCTTGGTAAAGAAATAGAATAACTTTTAGTGAAAGTGAAAATAAACAGAAATGTTCACAAAAACTTGCTCTACTCGTTGGTGTACTTGGTTTTAGTAAAATTCAAGGGAGACTCTAGATTATCCAGCATCATTCAAACACGACCGCTTATTAGGATTAAAATGGGTAGATTTCCCCTACTATTAAAATTTCAGAAAATGGTTTGGAATCTTTTTGAAAATTCCATTTTTGCATAAGAGTTTAATAACAGTTAATGCTATCATAACAAAATTTATCATTGGCCTGATATTAGTTGAAAGCCAAAACAACTCTGGAATAACATTTTTTGTTATGAAAGAATAACTCCAACTATTATTAGGATGATAGGATTAAGAGCGAGTTTTTCACCGATGTGAAACAGGTCGTATCGAGGTGCTCCGATTTGGATGAAACTTTCAGGGTTTGTTTGTCTATACATGAGATGAACTCATGCCAAATATGAGCCCTCTACGACAAAGGGAAGTGGGGTAAAACGGGCATTTAAGTTTGAAGTCCAAAAAACATGAAAAATCTTAAAATTGCTCGCATTTCCGTAAAACTTCATCAATTCCAACTCTCCTAGATGCATTCGAATGGTCTTTTGAAGCCCTTCAAAATGTGCTATAGACATCCAGGATTGGTTTGACTTTTTCTCATAGCTTTTGCAAATTACTGTTAAAAATTGTTTTTTTTTTTAAACCTTAATAACTTTTCCCAACAGCCTCCAACACCCATACTCCCATAGGTCAAAAGTTAGGGAATTTCATGGACTATAAGCCTACGGTACTAACTTTTTGGCAAATCGCAGTTTTTCTCATAGTTTGACGATTTTTCTAGAACAAACATTTTACAACGTTAGTTTTTGCCCTGTAGACCGCCATAGCGGCATTTTTTGGTCTCAATTTTGTCATATTCGGAATCCTCGGACAATTTCACGTAAGTTAGAAGTATTGGAGTTGTAAATTTGATTGGAAAAATTGCCGTTTAGAATGAATTAAAATATTTTTTAACAATTTGTTGGATTGGGGGTAAAACAAGTTTTCGCCTACTTGATACAGCATTTGACGTATTGGTCATAGGGTTAATAAGATCTTTTTCTTTTTTCAAAAATGTTTTATTTAATTATTTTTTAAAGAAATTTTACAACTCCAATACTTCTAACTAACGTGAAATTGTCCGAGGATTCCAAATATGACAAAATTGAGACCAAAAAGTGCCGTCTTCTCGGTCTACAGGGCAAAAACTAACGTTGTAAAATGTTTGTTCTAGAAAAGCCGTAAAACTATGAGAAAAACTGCGATTGGCCAAAAAGTTAGTACCGTAGGCTTATAGTCCATGAAATTCCCTAACTTTTGACCTATGGGAGTATGGATGTTGGAGGCTGTTGGGAAAAGTTATTAAGGTTTTAAAAAAATCAATTTTTAACAGTAATTTGCAAAAGCTATGAGAAAAAGTCAAACTAATCCTGGATGTCTATAGCACATTTTGAAGGGCTTCAAAAGACCATTCGAATGCATCTAAGAGAGTTGGAATTGATGAAGTTTTACGGAAATGCGAGCAATTTTAAGATTTTTCATGTTTTTTGGACCTCAAACTTAAATGCCCGTTTTACCCCACTTCCCTTTGTCGTAGAGGGCTCATATTTGGCATGAGTTCATCTCATGTATAGACAAACAAACCCTGAAAGTTTCATCCAAATCGGAGCACCTCGATACGACCTCTAGAACAAACCGAGCAGAATCTACAAATACTGCCTCTTAATAATAAAAATTTGTTAGAAGAATTACTTAAAACGTTATAACGACGAATAAAAAATCCTGCTACAAATAACATAAAATGTTATTGGCCTAGTATTTTCAAATATCAAAAAAAAATGTTATTCCCAAGTTATTTCCATCTGCTCGGGTCATCATAAAGCGAATCGTGTTGCGATTTCGTTTAATTTGCTTCTATTTTTACTCTCAAACCAATTTTTTCATCGAATTCAAGTGATTCATCACTATTTTATCGCCAGCCTAGGTCTACCGCCCATAACAAAGCCAGTACATACTTTGTATGAATATTGATTTTCCATCAGTTCAATAAATGGTGCTCAATGTCGCCAAGTAACTGGTATTTGAAAGTGGAAAATTATCGTCACATGATTCGTGCACGACATTTTCCCTTGGAGTGGACTGGAAGGATAAGTTCATGCCTGAAGTGAATCGAAATTATCAAATCAATATTTGGGCAGTATAAACGTAATTCAAGCCTTAAGGTTTTAAATACTTTATTCACTGTAAAAATATTAATATTAAAGGCCCTTTCACGATCTTTGTAAAAACAAATGGCTAAGGGATTACTTTAGTTTTTTTTGTCTACCGGTTTTTTAATTGCGAATAAGTTTATGAATGCATGGTTTAATCCAAACACCAAATTCTACGAAACAAAACGTTCATTTTCTTAACAAAGAAGATTTTTTTTTCGTATTTAAATTTGTTTTGCAAAAGTTCAAATACGTCAAATCAAAAAACCAAAAGTTCCACACTTCCTCCCAGAACCAGTATACCTGTACCAATAATGCAAAAATCTCAATCCATCGTCAATCACACTTTATCAGTGGGTCGTCGACAATTTTTCACCCAACTTTTTCGCCAAACTTTCACGCCAGATTCCTCGAACAAAAAAAAGCATTGTCATAAAAAAGCAAGACTTTCTCTTCTCGAATTTCCCAACTGTTTGCTCGCCACTAAGCTGACGACGGCAACGACGACGCACAGTGAAGCCTCTCGGAACAATTATTTAAGGGAAATTCTGGGCAGCTGAATTAAAAACTACACATTTATTTATTCATTAAATTGAATATATGTAAGAACATGAGGGTGGGGGTTATATTCTATTAATATTTATTTTTAAATTGTTAAAATTTTAATTTTTGTTCAACAAGTAGCTTAGGATTTCAATTTTTTTAGTCAATCTTAACACTGGAACGCCCATTGCATGTCCAATCTACACGGACGCCGTTAAATTATCTACTTTTAAATGCAAAATTTGGTTGAAAACAGGCTGAGCTATGCAAGATTTAAGAAAAAATAATGTTTGCGTATTTTGAAGTTTCATCTGCTAGGAATATAAAAAATGTCTGCACTCTCATTGCCGCTCCAAACTTGAGAAAGTGTTTTTGAAGGCACACAGCAAAAAATCCGATGGTAAAATCGCATGCAAAAGCATGCACATCACCTTCGTCAAAATAAACACTTAATATTACACACTGCATGTACAATTTTTGCAAACACAAAAAAAAAGTTGCAACCGACGGGATTCAAACCCAGCACTAACAGTAAGGACTGGCGTCTTAGCCCACTCGGCCATCAGACCGATGGAAAGCTGAAAGGATAAACGCATATATGGACTTTTCATTTCGATCAAGTAGGTTTCCCATACTGATGGGCTACATATTTCAGGGTGTGAAATCACATAAAATTGCATAAAATAATGCAAAATTTATTTTACACCCAGGCCTTTTACACGCAGCTGGATTACTACTTTTTTAGCTGTGCATGAGAAAAAATTAGAAAAATACTAACACTTATTAAATTTAACATTTTTTTTTTATTTTTGACAAACCTGGCCCCACTGTGCGACGGGTGAAAATATCCATTATTTGCCGATGGCTATCGTCGAACGAAATTAAATTATCTGCTTCCAACTTTCACCGTGAATCTTCTCCGGAGATTGATTTTTTTTCCACGGTCGCTCAAACAAACGATATACGGGCGTGAACCCTCGTTAGGGGTTATTCATCGGAGCGTTTCGGTTTCCCATAAAGCGGTCATATTTGTTTATCATCTGTGTTTTTGAGTTAATGCTATACACGAAAAACGCAATAGCAATATTTGTGAGTTTTAAAAAAGGGAATTGTGACAAGTGGCCCACTTCCCTTGATTGAAGTTAAACTGAAATGGACAAATAAGAGCAATAATAAAAAATGCAAATGTGTTAACCAATCACCTCTTTTTACTCCTAAGCTTCCATCCACCCCGGAATTCGAACTGACGACCTTTGGATTGTTAGTCCAACTGCCTACCAGCGACTCCACCGAGGCAGGACCCAGGGAGACGACTCCTACAACTGGATTGAGCTAACGACCTACCCGAGCAGACGGAAATCACGTGAGAATAACATTTTGTGATATTTGAAAATACTAGTCCAATAACATTTTATGTTATTTATAACAAGATTTGTTATTCGCCGTTATGTTTTTTGCCTTTCTTACTAAAGAAAGGTATAGGTTTTACTTTAAGCCAGGACGTCATTTCCAGCTTCGTAAATATGTCGATTCAGCATGAATTTTAAACCGAAAAATCGCTAAAAAATCACACTGCATCGATTTTTGACGCTCTATCGATTCACCTTGATAGAACTCGTCTATCTCGAACCCTCGAATTTTGAGAAAATAAATTCCATGGAGGTCGAGTGATGTTCGTATGTGGTAAAATTTTGCAAAATTTTGTGTCGCGCCGTTCTCAGCTCCCATAAATCCGATTTCGATTCTCCTAAATGCAGATGAAAGCTAGTGTGCTGAACCTGGGCGAGTTGCCGCGCAAATTTCGAATTATCCATCTGTTTTCGGATGCGGCCAGACTTTTCCAGAAAATACACAGTTTCCAAATGAAAATATGGTCCAATTTTTTCATTTTCTTATCTTTTATTTATCTCAAAAATTGCATTTTTCGAGCTCTACAACCTCCCAAATTTTCATCCAGATTCATAATATGGTTCTGGAGTTAGAGCCGTTTGATTGACCTACCATAAGAAACAAAATCCCTAAAAAAAGGTAAAAGCCCACCTGGTGACCTTCGCCAACATTTTTCATTTCTGATTTTATTCGAAATTTCTTGCTACATTCATAGTACAGACCATGAGTGAGCATCTGAAACAAATTTGACATCGATCGGCAATCCCGATCAATTTTTAGAACGATTTACTTTTTGCCTTTCTTACTAAAGAAAGGTATAGGTTTTACTTTAAGCCAGGACGTCATTTCCAGCTTCGTAAATATGTCGATTCAGCATGAATTTTAAACCGAAAAATCGCTAAAAAATCACACTGCATCGATTTTTGACGCTCTATCGATTCACCTTGATAGAACTCGTCTATCTCGAACCCTCGAATTTTGAGAAAATAAATTCCATGGAGGTCGAGTGATGTTCGTATGTGGTAAAATTTTGCAAAATTTTGTGTCGCGCCGTTCTCAGCTCCCATAAATCCGATTTCGATTCTCCTAAATGCAGATGAAAGCTAGTGTGCTGAACCTGGGCGAGTTGCCGCGCAAATTTCGAATTATCCATCTGTTTTCGGATGCGGCCAGACTTTTCCAGAAAATACACAGTTTCCAAATGAAAATATGGTCCAATTTTTTCATTTTCTTATCTTTTATTTATCTCAAAAATTGCATTTTTCGAGCTCTACAACCTCCCAAATTTTCATCCAGATTCATAATATGGTTCTGGAGTTAGAGCCGTTTGATTGACCTACCATAAGAAACAAAATCCCTAAAAAAAGGTAAAAGCCCACCTGGTGATCTTCGCCAACATTTTTCATTTCTGATTTTATTCGAAATTTCTTGCTACATTCATAGTACAGACCATGAGTGAGCATCTGAAACAAATTTGACATCGATCGGCAATCCCGATCAATTTTTAGAACGATTTACTTTTTGCCTTTCTTACTAAAGAAAGGTATAGGTTTTACTTTAAGCCAGGACGTCATTTCCAGCTTCGTAAATATGTCGATTCAGCATGAATTTTAAACCGAAAAATCGCTAAAAAATCACACTGCATCGATTTTTGACGCTCTATCGATTCACCTTGATAGAACTCGTCTATCTCGAACCCTCGAATTTTGAGAAAATAAATTCCATGGAGGTCGAGTGATGTTCGTATGTGGTAAAATTTTGCAAAATTTTGTGTCGCGCCGTTCTCAGCTCCCATAAATCCGATTTCGATTCTCCTAAATGCAGATGAAAGCTAGTGTGCTGAACCTGGGCGAGTTGCCGCGCAAATTTCGAATTATCCATCTGTTTTCGGATGCGGCCAGACTTTTCCAGAAAATACACAGTTTCCAAATGAAAATATGGTCCAATTTTTTCATTTTCTTATCTTTTATTTATCTCAAAAATTGCATTTTTCGAGCTCTACAACCTCCCAAATTTTCATCCAGATTCATAATATGGTTCTGGAGTTAGAGCCGTTTGATTGACCTACCATAAGAAACAAAATCCCTAAAAAAAGGTAAAAGCCCACCTGGTGATCTTCGCCAACATTTTTCATTTCTGATTTTATTCGAAATTTCTTGCTACATTCATAGTACAGACCATGAGTGAGCATCTGAAACAAATTTGACATCGATCGGCAATCCCGATCAATTTTTAGAACGATTTACTTTTTGCCTTTCTTACTAAAGAAAGGTATAGGTTTTACTTTAAGCCAGGACGTCATTTCCAGCTTCGTAAATATGTCGATTCAGCATGAATTTTAAACCGAAAAATCGCTAAAAAATCACACTGCATCGATTTTTGACGCTCTATCGATTCACCTTGATAGAACTCGTCTATCTCGAACCCTCGAATTTTGAGAAAATAAATTCCATGGAGGTCGAGTGATGTTCGTATGTGGTAAAATTTTGCAAAATTTTGTGTCGCGCCGTTCTCAGCTCCCATAAATCCGATTTCGATTCTCCTAAATGCAGATGAAAGCTAGTGTGCTGAACCTGGGCGAGTTGCCGCGCAAATTTCGAATTATCCATCTGTTTTCGGATGCGGCCAGACTTTTCCAGAAAATACACAGTTTCCAAATGAAAATATGGTCCAATTTTTTCATTTTCTTATCTTTTATTTATCTCAAAAATTGCATTTTTCGAGCTCTACAACCTCCCAAATTTTCATCCAGATTCATAATATGGTTCTGGAGTTAGAGCCGTTTGATTGACCTACCATAAGAAACAAAATCCCTAAAAAAAGGTAAAAGCCCACCTGGTGATCTTCGCCAACATTTTTCATTTCTGATTTTATTCGAAATTTCTTGCTACATTCATAGTACAGACCATGAGTGAGCATCTGAAACAAATTTGACATCGATCGGCAATCCCGATCAATTTTTAGAACGATTTACTTTTTGCCTTTCTTACTAAAGAAAGGTATAGGTTTTACTTTAAGCCAGGACGTCATTTCCAGCTTCGTAAATATGTCGATTCAGCATGAATTTTAAACCGAAAAATCGCTAAAAAATCACACTGCATCGATTTTTGACGCTCTATCGATTCACCTTGATAGAACTCGTCTATCTCGAACCCTCGAATTTTGAGAAAATAAATTCCATGGAGGTCGAGTGATGTTCGTATGTGGTAAAATTTTGCAAAATTTTGTGTCGCGCCGTTCTCAGCTCCCATAAATCCGATTTCGATTCTCCTAAATGCAGATGAAAGCTAGTGTGCTGAACCTGGGCGAGTTGCCGCGCAAATTTCGAATTATCCATCTGTTTTCGGATGCGGCCAGACTTTTCCAGAAAATACACAGTTTCCAAATGAAAATATGGTCCAATTTTTTCATTTTCTTATCTTTTATTTATCTCAAAAATTGCATTTTTCGAGCTCTACAACCTCCCAAATTTTCATCCAGATTCATAATATGGTTCTGGAGTTAGAGCCGTTTGATTGACCTACCATAAGAAACAAAATCCCTAAAAAAAGGTAAAAGCCCACCTGGTGACCTTCGCCAACATTTTTCATTTCTGATTTTATTCGAAATTTCTTGCTACATTCATAGTACAGACCATGAGTGAGCATCTGAAACAAATTTGACATCGATCGGCAATCCCGATCAATTTTTAGAACGATTTACTTTTTGCCTTTCTTACTAAAGAAAGGTATAGGTTTTACTTTAAGCCAGGACGTCATTTCCAGCTTCGTAAATATGTCGATTCAGCATGAATTTTAAACCGAAAAATCGCTAAAAAATCACACTGCATCGATTTTTGACGCTCTATCGATTCACCTTGATAGAACTCGTCTATCTCGAACCCTCGAATTTTGAGAAAATAAATTCCATGGAGGTCGAGTGATGTTCGTATGTGGTAAAATTTTGCAAAATTTTGTGTCGCGCCGTTCTCAGCTCCCATAAATCCGATTTCGATTCTCCTAAATGCAGATGAAAGCTAGTGTGCTGAACCTGGGCGAGTTGCCGCGCAAATTTCGAATTATCCATCTGTTTTCGGATGCGGCCAGACTTTTCCAGAAAATACACAGTTTCCAAATGAAAATATGGTCCAATTTTTTCATTTTCTTATCTTTTATTTATCTCAAAAATTGCATTTTTCGAGCTCTACAACCTCCCAAATTTTCATCCAGATTCATAATATGGTTCTGGAGTTAGAGCCGTTTGATTGACCTACCATAAGAAACAAAATCCCTAAAAAAAGGTAAAAGCCCACCTGGTGATCTTCGCCAACATTTTTCATTTCTGATTTTATTCGAAATTTCTTGCTACATTCATAGTACAGACCATGAGTGAGCATCTGAAACAAATTTGACATCGATCGGCAATCCCGATCAATTTTTAGAACGATTTACTTTTTGCCTTTCTTACTAAAGAAAGGTATAGGTTTTACTTTAAGCCAGGACGTCATTTCCAGCTTCGTAAATATGTCGATTCAGCATGAATTTTAAACCGAAAAATCGCTAAAAAATCACACTGCATCGATTTTTGACGCTCTATCGATTCACCTTGATAGAACTCGTCTATCTCGAACCCTCGAATTTTGAGAAAATAAATTCCATGGAGGTCGAGTGATGTTCGTATGTGGTAAAATTTTGCAAAATTTTGTGTCGCGCCGTTCTCAGCTCCCATAAATCCGATTTCGATTCTCCTAAATGCAGATGAAAGCTAGTGTGCTGAACCTGGGCGAGTTGCCGCGCAAATTTCGAATTATCCATCTGTTTTCGGATGCGGCCAGACTTTTCCAGAAAATACACAGTTTCCAAATGAAAATATGGTCCAATTTTTTCATTTTCTTATCTTTTATTTATCTCAAAAATTGCATTTTTCGAGCTCTACAACCTCCCAAATTTTCATCCAGATTCATAATATGGTTCTGGAGTTAGAGCCGTTTGATTGACCTACCATAAGAAACAAAATCCCTAAAAAAAGGTAAAAGCCCACCTGGTGATCTTCGCCAACATTTTTCATTTCTGATTTTATTCGAAATTTCTTGCTACATTCATAGTACAGACCATGAGTGAGCATCTGAAACAAATTTGACATCGATCGGCAATCCCGATCAATTTTTAGAACGATTTACCTTTTGCCTTTCTTACTAAAGAAAGGTATAGGTTTTACTTTAAGCCAGGACGTCATTTCCAGCTTCGTAAATATGTCGATTCAGCATGAATTTTAAACCGAAAAATCGCTAAAAAATCACACTGCATCGATTTTTGACGCTCTATCGATTCACCTTGATAGAACTCGTCTATCTCGAACCCTCGAATTTTGAGAAAATAAATTCCATGGAGGTCGAGTGATGTTCGTATGTGGTAAAATTTTGCAAAATTTTGTGTCGCGCCGTTCTCAGCTCCCATAAATCCGATTTCGATTCTCCTAAATGCAGATGAAAGCTAGTGTGCTGAACCTGGGCGAGTTGCCGCGCAAATTTCGAATTATCCATCTGTTTTCGGATGCGGCCAGACTTTTCCAGAAAATACACAGTTTCCAAATGAAAATATGGTCCAATTTTTTCATTTTCTTATCTTTTATTTATCTCAAAAATTGCATTTTTCGAGCTCTACAACCTCCCAAATTTTCATCCAGATTCATAATATGGTTCTGGAGTTAGAGCCGTTTGATTGACCTACCATAAGAAACAAAATCCCTAAAAAAAGGTAAAAGCCCACCTGGTGATCTTCGCCAACATTTTTCATTTCTGATTTTATTCGAAATTTCTTGCTACATTCATAGTACAGACCATGAGTGAGCATCTGAAACAAATTTGACATCGATCGGCAATCCCGATCAATTTTTAGAACGATTTACTTTTTGCCTTTCTTACTAAAGAAAGGTATAGGTTTTACTTTAAGCCAGGACGTCATTTCCAGCTTCGTAAATATGTCGATTCAGCATGAATTTTAAACCGAAAAATCGCTAAAAAATCACACTGCATCGATTTTTGACGCTCTATCGATTCACCTTGATAGAACTCGTCTATCTCGAACCCTCGAATTTTGAGAAAATAAATTCCATGGAGGTCGAGTGATGTTCGTATGTGGTAAAATTTTGCAAAATTTTGTGTCGCGCCGTTCTCAGCTCCCATAAATCCGATTTCGATTCTCCTAAATGCAGATGAAAGCTAGTGTGCTGAACCTGGGCGAGTTGCCGCGCAAATTTCGAATTATCCATCTGTTTTCGGATGCGGCCAGACTTTTCCAGAAAATACACAGTTTCCAAATGAAAATATGGTCCAATTTTTTCATTTTCTTATCTTTTATTTATCTCAAAAATTGCATTTTTCGAGCTCTACAACCTCCCAAATTTTCATCCAGATTCATAATATGGTTCTGGAGTTAGAGCCGTTTGATTGACCTACCATAAGAAACAAAATCCCTAAAAAAAGGTAAAAGCCCACCTGGTGACCTTCGCCAACATTTTTCATTTCTGATTTTATTCGAAATTTCTTGCTACATTCATAGTACAGACCATGAGTGAGCATCTGAAACAAATTTGACATCGATCGGCAATCCCGATCAATTTTTAGAACGATTTACTTTTTGCCTTTCTTACTAAAGAAAGGTATAGGTTTTACTTTAAGCCAGGACGTCATTTCCAGCTTCGTAAATATGTCGATTCAGCATGAATTTTAAACCGAAAAATCGCTAAAAAATCACACTGCATCGATTTTTGACGCTCTATCGATTCACCTTGATAGAACTCGTCTATCTCGAACCCTCGAATTTTGAGAAAATAAATTCCATGGAGGTCGAGTGATGTTCGTATGTGGTAAAATTTTGCAAAATTTTGTGTCGCGCCGTTCTCAGCTCCCATAAATCCGATTTCGATTCTCCTAAATGCAGATGAAAGCTAGTGTGCTGAACCTGGGCGAGTTGCCGCGCAAATTTCGAATTATCCATCTGTTTTCGGATGCGGCCAGACTTTTCCAGAAAATACACAGTTTCCAAATGAAAATATGGTCCAATTTTTTCATTTTCTTATCTTTTATTTATCTCAAAAATTGCATTTTTCGAGCTCTACAACCTCCCAAATTTTCATCCAGATTCATAATATGGTTCTGGAGTTAGAGCCGTTTGATTGACCTACCATAAGAAACAAAATCCCTAAAAAAAGGTAAAAGCCCACCTGGTGACCTTCGCCAACATTTTTCATTTCTGATTTTATTCGAAATTTCTTGCTACATTCATAGTACAGACCATGAGTGAGCATCTGAAACAAATTTGACATCGATCGGCAATCCCGATCAATTTTTAGAACGATTTACTTTTTGCCTTTCTTACTAAAGAAAGGTATAGGTTTTACTTTAAGCCAGGACGTCATTTCCAGCTTCGTAAATATGTCGATTCAGCATGAATTTTAAACCGAAAAATCGCTAAAAAATCACACTGCATCGATTTTTGACGCTCTATCGATTCACCTTGATAGAACTCGTCTATCTCGAACCCTCGAATTTTGAGAAAATAAATTCCATGGAGGTCGAGTGATGTTCGTATGTGGTAAAATTTTGCAAAATTTTGTGTCGCGCCGTTCTCAGCTCCCATAAATCCGATTTCGATTCTCCTAAATGCAGATGAAAGCTAGTGTGCTGAACCTGGGCGAGTTGCCGCGCAAATTTCGAATTATCCATCTGTTTTCGGATGCGGCCAGACTTTTCCAGAAAATACACAGTTTCCAAATGAAAATATGGTCCAATTTTTTCATTTTCTTATCTTTTATTTATCTCAAAAATTGCATTTTTCGAGCTCTACAACCTCCCAAATTTTCATCCAGATTCATAATATGGTTCTGGAGTTAGAGCCGTTTGATTGACCTACCATAAGAAACAAAATCCCTAAAAAAAGGTAAAAGCCCACCTGGTGATCTTCGCCAACATTTTTCATTTCTGATTTTATTCGAAATTTCTTGCTACATTCATAGTACAGACCATGAGTGAGCATCTGAAACAAATTTGACATCGATCGGCAATCCCGATCAATTTTTAGAACGATTTACTTTTTGCCTTTCTTACTAAAGAAAGGTATAGGTTTTACTTTAAGCCAGGACGTCATTTCCAGCTTCGTAAATATGTCGATTCAGCATGAATTTTAAACCGAAAAATCGCTAAAAAATCACACTGCATCGATTTTTGACGCTCTATCGATTCACCTTGATAGAACTCGTCTATCTCGAACCCTCGAATTTTGAGAAAATAAATTCCATGGAGGTCGAGTGATGTTCGTATGTGGTAAAATTTTGCAAAATTTTGTGTCGCGCCGTTCTCAGCTCCCATAAATCCGATTTCGATTCTCCTAAATGCAGATGAAAGCTAGTGTGCTGAACCTGGGCGAGTTGCCGCGCAAATTTCGAATTATCCATCTGTTTTCGGATGCGGCCAGACTTTTCCAGAAAATACACAGTTTCCAAATGAAAATATGGTCCAATTTTTTCATTTTCTTATCTTTTATTTATCTCAAAAATTGCATTTTTCGAGCTCTACAACCTCCCAAATTTTCATCCAGATTCATAATATGGTTCTGGAGTTAGAGCCGTTTGATTGACCTACCATAAGAAACAAAATCCCTAAAAAAAGGTAAAAGCCCACCTGGTGACCTTCGCCAACATTTTTCATTTCTGATTTTATTCGAAATTTCTTGCTACATTCATAGTACAGACCATGAGTGAGCATCTGAAACAAATTTGACATCGATCGGCAATCCCGATCAATTTTTAGAACGATTTACTTTTTGCCTTTCTTACTAAAGAAAGGTATAGGTTTTACTTTAAGCCAGGACGTCATTTCCAGCTTCGTAAATATGTCGATTCAGCATGAATTTTAAACCGAAAAATCGCTAAAAAATCACACTGCATCGATTTTTGACGCTCTATCGATTCACCTTGATAGAACTCGTCTATCTCGAACCCTCGAATTTTGAGAAAATAAATTCCATGGAGGTCGAGTGATGTTCGTATGTGGTAAAATTTTGCAAAATTTTGTGTCGCGCCGTTCTCAGCTCCCATAAATCCGATTTCGATTCTCCTAAATGCAGATGAAAGCTAGTGTGCTGAACCTGGGCGAGTTGCCGCGCAAATTTCGAATTATCCATCTGTTTTCGGATGCGGCCAGACTTTTCCAGAAAATACACAGTTTCCAAATGAAAATATGGTCCAATTTTTTCATTTTCTTATCTTTTATTTATCTCAAAAATTGCATTTTTCGAGCTCTACAACCTCCCAAATTTTCATCCAGATTCATAATATGGTTCTGGAGTTAGAGCCGTTTGATTGACCTACCATAAGAAACAAAATCCCTAAAAAAAGGTAAAAGCCCACCTGGTGATCTTCGCCAACATTTTTCATTTCTGATTTTATTCGAAATTTCTTGCTACATTCATAGTACAGACCATGAGTGAGCATCTGAAACAAATTTGACATCGATCGGCAATCCCGATCAATTTTTAGAACGATTTACTTTTTGCCTTTCTTACTAAAGAAAGGTATAGGTTTTACTTTAAGCCAGGACGTCATTTCCAGCTTCGTAAATATGTCGATTCAGCATGAATTTTAAACCGAAAAATCGCTAAAAAATCACACTGCATCGATTTTTGACGCTCTATCGATTCACCTTGATAGAACTCGTCTATCTCGAACCCTCGAATTTTGAGAAAATAAATTCCATGGAGGTCGAGTGATGTTCGTATGTGGTAAAATTTTGCAAAATTTTGTGTCGCGCCGTTCTCAGCTCCCATAAATCCGATTTCGATTCTCCTAAATGCAGATGAAAGCTAGTGTGCTGAACCTGGGCGAGTTGCCGCGCAAATTTCGAATTATCCATCTGTTTTCGGATGCGGCCAGACTTTTCCAGAAAATACACAGTTTCCAAATGAAAATATGGTCCAATTTTTTCATTTTCTTATCTTTTATTTATCTCAAAAATTGCATTTTTCGAGCTCTACAACCTCCCAAATTTTCATCCAGATTCATAATATGGTTCTGGAGTTAGAGCCGTTTGATTGACCTACCATAAGAAACAAAATCCCTAAAAAAAGGTAAAAGCCCACCTGGTGATCTTCGCCAACATTTTTCATTTCTGATTTTATTCGAAATTTCTTGCTACATTCATAGTACAGACCATGAGTGAGCATCTGAAACAAATTTGACATCGATCGGCAATCCCGATCAATTTTTAGAACGATTTACTTTTTGCCTTTCTTACTAAAGAAAGGTATAGGTTTTACTTTAAGCCAGGACGTCATTTCCAGCTTCGTAAATATGTCGATTCAGCATGAATTTTAAACCGAAAAATCGCTAAAAAATCACTGCATCGATTTTTGACGCTTCGACGCTTCGTCGCCAAGTCGACAAGTTGTCAAGTTGAGCTTCGAATACTGGCGCGAGAATGCTGGCGCATATGTTTCGGCTCGACTTATACTCGTTCGTAGTAGCTTGTCTACCGATGTTTCCTTCAACATGTAAGATATCGTAGCTTTTCGGTTTCTTTTGCTCTGTCAGTTTTTGCATTACTGTCCAATGTTAATGCAAAAACTTTTTTGACATAGGACATTCATCCGGGTACAATCAATTTGTTTCCCGTGTGCTCCTAAAATCGCCTTTAAGTAGGCTTCTTTTGTCGTGTCGTTTTATTAAACAGAGTTCATTGGATTCCAATAGGAGCTTTCGAAGCTTCTAAGCTTTATATCGTTTTCAAAGTTTTCAATGCTCGCTACGCCAATGGCTATCTACCTAAGGTATTGCGATTGAGTGTGTAGTGGTGCGGTTGTAAAAATATCTATCTCTGACTCTCTCACTTTCGTAGACGCTGAATGGCAAGCTTCCCACTGTGCGGTTTACTCGGTTTTGCTTTGCGCCTGCTTTGTTCGGTTTTTGGGCTCGTACCAAAACTAGAAAACCAAAACCGCGGTGTGTGTCGTCACTTGCGCATTGGAAGCTAAGAATTTGTACGATTAAAAATATTCGATAGGTGAAAATTGTGTTTTCAATTTCTTTTAGAAAACACATCATTAATAATACCTTGCTTTCATCATAAGATTTTTTGAATCAAGTCGATGTTGTGAATTGAGAGAAGTTATATTCTTTAGTAAGAAAGGCTCTATCTCACCCCTGGTGGGATTAAATCGGGTTTTTTTGTTATTGGATTGTTATTGTAATAACAGACTTATAACATTTTTAGTTATTCTTCGAACAAATCTTTGTTATTATTTCTTGTTATTTTAACAACTAATCCGATCATCCCAATAACAGTTGTAGTTATTCTTCCATAACAAAAAATGTTATTTCAAAGTTGTTTTAGATTTCAACCAAAATCAGACCAATAACAAATTTTGTTATGATAACATAAAATGTTTTTAAACTCTTCTGCAGAAATGGATTTTTCAAGAATATTCCAAAACACTTTTTGTTATTTTAACAGTATTTGTTAGGCTGGTACAAATATTTTTAAAAGTTTTTGTCCCCCCCCCCTCCCCCAAAACAAACAAATATTTTTACAATAAACTTCAAAATTTCAATGAAAATTCAAGTGCAACCAGCTGAAATCAAATTAAAATACATTCTTCTGCGTTTAAAATCATTTTTAGCATGTTTGGGTTTGTTAAAAAATCTTAGATTTTTTGAAAACTAATGATTGCAAAACAACTGAACTAGTGTAAAATGCATTTTAAAACACTTTTTTCATTTAAATGTGAAGACTATGGCTTGTCATTTAAATTTTTATATTTTTTTATTTTTTTGCCCCCCCCCCCTTGACCTCGGCCAGGGCCGAGGGACAAAAACTTTTTTAAATATTTGCATCGGCCTTATTGAAATGACATGAATTTTGTTATTACCGTCTGCCTAGGTAACCATTTACTTCTCCGTCCGATGGAAGGCGTGATCAGACAAATCTCGTCTCAAAGAATGCCACCGGGACCTTTTGGGATCGAACCCAGGCCGACTGGGTGAGAGGCAACCACGCTTACCCCTACACCGCGGTTCCCGGCAGGCAGTAGAAGCTGAATATATTATTGACATGAATGTAGATTTAAAATTTTTCTTCATTGTTCAGCTTTCAAAACTTCTTTGTAAATTTGGTTTTTGAAATATCTTCTGGTGATAACAGGTGCGTGAACATTGCGTGGTATGCAACGTTGTTAAAATAATTCGGCTCAAAGACAACGACAACGATTGTTTTCTATCCTCGAAACTGTCCCAAATAAACGGCACGTGCGCCTATTGAGAGGTCAATTTTGTTTGCCGAGTTTTCCGGACGGTGATTGTGCGAACTACGTGAAAGTCGATGGGCGGTGCCTGGTCCAAGTTCGTTAGAAAACCAGCTCTTGTTTGCATTTCGCTTCATTTAACTATGTATTGTGTATACGAGAATAAAAATAAGTTATGATCTATAACATAATGTCATATCCATATAATTTGTGTGGATTAAATACAAATATCCTAATTAAAATTGAAAAAGAAAGAAAAAACAATTTGAAAGATCTTCAATATTAAACATGTTAAACTTTCGTGCTTTTGAGACACCTTTGAGAGAAAAAACAGTCAAAAATTAAATTATAACTTTTTTGAGTCTTCCCCCGAAGCCTCTCGCATCGATCAATTCATCAACCACTCCCACTCTGGGCAATTTCAGCGGCTGTGATTTGCTCGGTAAGACTCTTTTTTTCTCGTTAAATTTCCCACCTTGTGCCCGCCAGAGTGTGGAAATTGACTGACAGATTCCGCGCCACTTTCGGCTGCGAGAGATTATGCAAATAATGGAAATGTAAAAAAATAAGCATCAAAAAAAATATCACTCCATGATTGATATGCTCGCTGGGTGGTTGGCTGGCTGGCTTCATCATTGTTGTTCAATTTGAATACAAACGAGTTCGATGAAATCTGCCAAGTGAACGTCAACAGCCGATGTTAATGGGCTTCTGTCAACGTATATCATTAATAATCGACGAGAGAGAATTGGAAAGTAAAAGTGCTTCAAAGGAAAGAAGTACCTGAAGAGGGTTGGCTCCATTTTGAATTCTCTGGAAAATGTCACATTAATTATATTTCCTTGCAACGATATCGTTAACCAACCAAAACCAATTAACTTAATTTCACCTTCCTATTTGCAAAACACTTTAACATTCCGAACCAAAGTTTAACCCTAATTAACAATTCGAACCCTGAAAAACACCCCTTGGGTTCGAAACATTATTCAAGAATCGATCCTTCTAGGGAATTCTCCATAACCCCTAACCCTAGCCATCAATAATAATTATCATTCGGAGCCAACGACAAATGGCCCCCACCAACTCTGCCGGGTAACCAGGAGACACGATGGAGAGGGTGTTGGAAAGAGTTGAAAAAACGGGTCCGACATTCAAAGAATCGCGCTGCAAAACAACAGATCAAATTAGGCGGAAATTATGGAGCAAAACGAGGAGGAAACTTCCCAGAAGAGATATTTTTTCCAGCGATTTTTGCAGGTGTCTATTGGTTTGAGTGCAAAACGCAAAAATAACACAATGTTTGGCTGAAAAAGAGCAATTCTAAGTAATGTTACTGAACTGAAATTTCAATGCGATCTGATTCACGTTTTAGCTTTATTGGCTTATATTAGACATGCTAAGAAGATATATATTGCAGGTAAGTTCGGCATGTTGAGTTACAACCCAAGTAACATTTTTTTCCAGGAGTTCTACAAGATAAAACTCTTTTCAAGTACTCTTCCAAACCCCTGAAGAAGTTTTGAAGAGAATTTTATCCTACCGCGGTCCAAACTGCTATGCTGTAGCTATCTTGAAGAGCTCTTGTAGAACTCCTGGAAAAAAATGTTACTTGGGAACGACAATATGAGAACAGAAAATTTTCTTTTTAATCTAAAAAGCCATGCGTCTCCATCAAAACGAATGGATCTCACATAAAATAAAGGGGATCGTCATATAAAATTAAGGGGCAATACGGTTACATAAGAAATAAAATAAGTAAAAATTAAGCAGCTTCAAAATCGATATTAATATTGTCGAAAGGACAAAACGTTCCTCAACTTTAGACAGCTGCCAAAATGACAAGATTTGTTGACAAAATTTTCTTAATGGGTTATTCTTCACCAGTTGCAGTTGTCCCGAACCCTCTCAAATTGCCGTAAAACTTTACTCTAAGAGGTACTTTTGGTCCCTGATTCGATATGTCACGACCGTAGGGCTGTACGACCCGGTTTCATTTTTCTGAATTTTTACTAAGACACGTTTTTTAGTGATTTGTAACTCGAAATCATGAAGAGCTAGAAATTTGATGTTGATGGCATTCTCAAAATAAAAAAAAACAAGCGGGGGGGAGGGGATTTAACGTACTTTTCGAATCTGAAATAAATCAGAAGGGTTAGTATCGTAATTACGTGTTTTTGTAACTTTGCAGAGTATAACAATTTTCTACAAAGTTGTAGAACAGACAAAATCAAAAATGTTGATACATAAACATAATTGGTTTCTGTGTATTTTTCACGAGTTGTCAGAATTTTACAAAAAAGTTTTTTGAAAGAGTAATGATTTTGACCATTAATGACAAGTTTTTAGAATTCTCAACCCCTAAAACCCGATCGTGCGCTTTTGAAAGTATTTTTTCGGAAAGTTCAGCTAATTTTGCATAAGAATGACTATTTGGACGATTTATGTGAAAAATAATCTAAATGTTCTTTTTTATGTAAATTTTTATTTTTAACGGCATAATTTCACTTTTTTTAACATTCCAACGCCCAAGGCTCCAAAAAAGTTGGAACGGTAACTTCAACTCGCTGGTTCTCGGGTATAACTCAACCAATCAAGATGATTCTTCTTTACAGTCTTTTGTTCGGATGTCTAGATGATTGTAGAACATTGCAGAACTTAATTTGATCAAATCTGTAATTTATGCAATCAAAAACATCGTTCCAACTTTTTTTTTCTCGTGTAAAAAAAATGCCAAAAATTCCGGGGAGGCAGTCATGCACTCGGCCACGTTCGAACAATGCTCATTTTACGACCGTTCCCAGGTAGTTCCTCTCCAAAGAGTAAGAAAAAAGAATCTATTTTGGGAATGCCGCACCCAAATATAAAATAGAGTTACTAAAATAAACTGGTTTTTGTTCAAACCAAAACCACAACTTGATTGATATGAAAATTGGACGACACCAACTTTTATCACCCGTCCTCGATCGATAATCCACTTATCGTTTGTCGTGCTACATTTGGTTATAAAAGCATACCGTCAACAATATCGAGCCTTTTGATGTGTACGGTCACTTTGTGAAAAGGTGGCATCTACTGGAGAAGGATTGAACGGGGTAAAATGTAACTTTTAACAAATCGACGGTGTTGCGCTATCTTGTCACACGTCGCTTTTTGACGTACCGAGAAAACGCATTCTGATTTTTGACATTGAATAAACAAAAATAGAGCACGCAATATAAACAATAACCATTCACCATTCTGTGCATTGTTCCAAAGTTTAGTTGCCGAAGTCCCGAGTTATAATTACAAATGTTTACGGTAGTCGGGCATGTACGTGTGCCAAACGCGTTCTGACCAAAAATTCCTTTCGTCAGTTGTGGCACTTGCACCAATTTTCAGGGTGTGCCAAAACAGCACGACAAGATTGAAACTTCTTTTATATAAAGAGAATTTCACAGAATCTCAGGATTGTAATCGAATTTTATGGATCTGCCCCATCATACCCCAACCTCCCACAACGACAATTGCTAGGCAGGTAAACGAGGCCCAACTCAACAGAAAAGGACTCTTAAAAAACGTGCATCAGATGCAATCAAGCCAAAACCTTTTTGTCGCGGTTTTTGGGCGACCTACCCACGCGTGTCTACGTGGGGTTATTTTCGGCAGTAAACATCAAACGTCCAAAGTGCTTCTGCTGGGGGGTAAGTTAATTTATCCGGGCTCAGGCAGAGCAAAAAAAATTAAAAAAAAGTCCTTTTTTGCGTACTAACCTTCTTTTTAGACTTCATCGATTCGAGCTGACGTTCAGTGTGCTCACCAATTGAGCGGCTTCCCCACAGCTCACGACCCATTAGTGAGTAGCACACGATCATGATCAGCATCGGGATGCCGTAGGTAAGGATCAAGAATACCAGGTTGTAGCTGGAAGAGAATGATGGTCTTTTAAGTTTATTTTTTATTAAGGCAAAATGATGAACGTGTCAGTAAAAATATAAAAAAAAAATCATTTTCGCTTGAGCTATGTTGTCACACGTAGTTTTGGACACAATTTTTAAAAATAGGGATGCCAATTTTCACAGCTTCAAATGTGATGGATCGACTTGATATTAAACAATTAGGGGTCACCTGCACTCACGAACAGTAATATTAGTTACACAAACACAAAAAGATAAAATCAATAGCCACCCCACCATATCGATTTTACGTGGTGTACGCCTGCAAGCACCAACCATTCTTCCCGAGTGGGATATCTGTGACACATTTCGTCACCCCACTGAGGAAAACAACTTTCCACCACACGACAAACAGGGAAAGCTCCCAGCAAATGTTAGGCTACGGAACTTTGGGAAAGAGAGCTTGTAAATATACTTATTCTGCTACTTTAACCTTAGGACTTCACCTCGCCATGTCGAAACTTTGGGTAATACGTGCGCCGCAACTTTGTCGTTCGTGATTTTCGGCTAAGTAACAAAAGTTTGCCCCTTGGATATAAGTAGGAAGCAACAAAAAGTGTCTAATTTCCAAGGTAATCAATTTTCATGCCCTTAAGGCAAGCAGCAGCCTCCTGATCTCGCTAGGATTAGTAAAAAATAAAAACAAGGGTAAACACGGTAGATCAAGGGCCTTATTTCTGATTTACAAATCGCAATGCTGCTAACACAGACAAACAGAGTAGATGCTAAAGTTTTAATCCATCGCATCCGCTGACAGTCAGTGATGTCAAAGCTTATCTATTGTCAGTTTTTCTTCCAACCAGGGACGATATTATCTAGTAATCCTTGCAGCTGTCGCGGCGACAGTGTCGCGTCATCAGTAGAGCTCTACCAGAGCGATGTGCTGCCCCTGTTCGCATAAATTTCCGATGTTCATTTTCGTTCGAGTTATTGATACAGTTTGATTAAAACGAAAGAAAAATGCAGTACTTTATAGTTTAGAAAACTGAAGATAATCAAGTTTTTCCGCGAAAACTTATGTAAAGTAAAGTTTGTTTTCTTCATGTAGAAGAGTACTGGGCCACATCTACGGGTGGATTCAGTGGTTATTTCTTAACTTAATTTTAACATTTTAAGGTTAACCGTTAATATTCCATATAGAAGTCACATTGATAGGATTTAAAGTTTTCCAACTGGTAAGGTTTGTGTCAAGCTAATTATTTTTAAAATATGTACTTGGGTAGGCCACAAGGTCTATGCAAAGTTTTTTTCAATAGTGTTTAAAATAAAGTGGCGATGAAAATTTTTTTTGAACTTCGGGGTGACTTTGATAGTTATAGTTTGTCATGCTAAAAATCTAAATTCAAACTTCAAACAATTCTATATCAATGCCGTATGGGACCATAAACTGAGTCGAGGATATTTTGGAACCATTTTCAGATTATTTTTTTCTGAATCCTCTAACATTTTTTCTTCTTGGTTGCAACAACTTGTCCAGATCGGCGCAGCATAAAGAATGGCAGGTCTGAAAATTTGTTTATAAATTAACAGTTAAATCTGGAGACAATGTCTAGAATTACAGTTTATAAGTGGATACAAACATTTAATATATTTGTTCAATTTAACCAGTATACTTTCAATGTGATCCTTGCTTTCTGTCAAAAGCATGCCCAAGATATTTCACTTGATCCTATCAATTGCCTTATTTATCTTAATAATGTTTTTGGTTAAAAAAACAGCCCTTTATGAGAGATAATAAGAAGTTGAGTTTTGAGTAATATTTCATTCTTTCAAACATTTTTTTTTAAATTTCAAGGCTTTTTGAAATCTTATTTTTGATAACAAAAAGGTTTCAACATAGGGTAAATGGCCCTATTTTGGACCTACTATGCAAAGCGTCAACATATTTCGCATTGTTTTCAGGAACGGTCGAACTAATTTGGCTCGTAACAGGAAAGTTTTGTGCCTTAATTTATGCTAAACAAAGTGTACTATTGAAATTTGGAAATAATTTAACCATTTCATTGTAATAAGCATTTCAAGTAAAACATTTTTTGGATGTTTTTTGGACTTATTGAATGTATTTTGGAGACATCGCTGTACCTATTTTGGACCTACACTCTGATTGGTTGAAATTCGGACAACTCGAATTGCGGCGTGCGGCGGCAACACGCACACTTACAGAAACTCGATTTGATAAACCAAAGGGCCTATCCACGATTATAATTCAAAGCCAATTTTATTTATAATTCGTAAATTGATCGAGAACTGATCGAAAAATTGATTTGTTTATAACTAGCGCTTAGGATCTTTTCAAAACTAACTCAAGATTTTTTAAATTTTATTCATACGACTTTTTCAAAAACCACTCGTAAGCAATGTTGACAGCTGACGATTAAATGAACTAGACCCTTTAAGTTTTTCAATCGTTTCCCCTTCAATTCCAACAGGGTACCCAGTTTGCATTTTTTGAAGCAACAATTAAAAATATATGCAGCTAAATTGGTGATAATGATGTTACGACAAAAATAAATCAACATCAGTTTAAATTTTGGGATACTTTGCAATCGGTCCTAACAATCATCTAAATCTCTATCATCGATTTGCAATTTTATGGTTTAAAAAACATATTTTCGTTGTGGCTGTTAATCATTTGCTTTTTAAAACTTAGATTTCTTTCAAATAATTACAGTAAAGAAATTCAATTCAAAATATTCAATTAAAAATTATCAATTAATTTCAATGAAATATAGAAATAAATTGATAAACTAAACTGGCAACACCTTGTTATACATGTGTTGGTGATAGGCTTGAACCGACGGCAAAGTAGGTCCAAAAACTGATCCAACGCGACTGATTTGAAAAAATATTATGAATTGAGTTTTTTTCGATAATAGAATAGTTATTTCAATGGTTTAGTGATGAAAAACATAAAATAATTGAATAAACAACAGTTACATGCAAGGTTACATGGCTCGGAAACCGGACGAAAATGCTTGGTGTCAGTGCAAAACAGAAAAAAATCATCAAGGTGTCGCAAGCCAAATCTGATAAGCAACGAGGCTGGAATTTTTGGACCTAATCTATGTGCTAGGAAAATGGTAGGAAATACGAATGGCATTGGAAAAAGTGGCTGAAAAAGCGGAAATAATCAGAAATGTTAACATTTTTGGAAGAGGTAAGCTACAAAACGATCCTGCTTACACTTTCTGTTGTTTGGATTCAGTGAATTCGTACTTTAAAAACCTGAACTACCTCGATTAATAAAAATAGGTCCAAAATAGGTACTAGGTCCAAAATAGGGTCATATACCCTATAACGGATATGCTCGTATCATCAGGAAGAAATGATTGCTGACAATCAGGCAAATCAGGTTTAAAAATGAGTGCAATCCCTCAAATATATTTCACGATATAAATTGGAAAATTAAACCATTCCAATTTTGCAATCAAACCATTGTGCCAAACACTGTCAAATGCATTCACAATATTTAGCAGAGCAGTGCCAGTAGAATAGCCATTAGATTTGTTGCTTCAAATTAAATTTGAAACTCTCTTGGTGGCCCTGTTGGTTATCACATCAAATCAAATCAAAATCAAATTAAAATTGAAACTCTCAACAACTGATGCCCATGAAGAAATCGAATTTGATCATCAGCGATAATTCAGTTTTTATTGATGTGCGTCATCATTCTGTAAGAAATTAATTTCGAATAATTCAAAAATAGACGAACGCAAACCAATGGGCCGATTGCTTAACCCTTTTAGGCCTGATGGGTGATATATGAACCAAAAATCAAAATTTACAAGCTAACCTACAATCATAATCATTTTTTCACCATCAACTTAACAAAATTAAATTCAGGCCTGAAAGGGTTACAGGATTTATATGGTTTCAAAGTAGAAATTAGGCACTTTGGCCTTTTTTCAACTACTAGGGAAGTATGCCAAATCAAAACATGTCGATGCCGGTTTTTTCTTTTGTACTAAGCGTGCTGGGATTCATATCTAGATAGAACAAGGGAGCACACGGGTATCGATTTGTTGACAATTTTGTCCAATCTACTTAAAGTTGTTCAACCATATTCTGAAATTCTATTGAAATTTGATCTTCAATAGGACTTAAAACGTTTAAGTTGGAATTATGAGCACTCACAAACAGCTGAACAAGATTTTGAGCTTTCTGTTTATTAGTTAATAGAATATTATCACCATCTTTCATAGAAGGGATTAGTTTTTGACGTTTCATAAGAACCTTTGAAAATTTATACAACACATTTGAAACAATGTTTAATTTAATAAATTCATTTCATTTATTTCCACGTTTACTTGTGTAAAGTTACTATTCTATGCTGAGATTGAGAATAACTAGGCTTAGTGATTTTTCACGCTCAAAAATTGCTAATTTCACGGGGACAATTTTTTTTTCAAAACTCCAAATTTCACGGAAATTTCGCGGAACGTTAAAAATATCAAAATAACAATGAAAATCTTAAGTTAAAAGTACAGAAACTACTTTTTATGCTTTATTATACATTATTTTTTGCTTGCTAAATTAAAAAAAAATTAACTCAATTTGAACGTGATACAAATCATTTATTAATTTCATAAAAAAATCCACTTGGTTTATGGATGGGCTCTATAAAACGTACCCACCCTACTCTATATATACCGTCATCAGGGCTGACCTTGGGTCTGGGGGGAGATTGGGTCATACAAATTTCGGCATTTTTGTATGATCCAATCTCACCTCCCAGACCCAATGTCACCCTTGATGACGGTATATATTAGAGTGTAACAAAAATGACTTTTTTGCGGGCATTCAGGGGTTTGTTCCGGTGGGCCTACTGAGCCCAAATCCAAAATATGAGCTTGATTGGACGTAACTGGAGCTGGTGCTCCGCCCTTCAATTTTAAATGGGATTTAACCCGTAAATAAAGATTTGTTCAAAAATGTCACTTTTTGAGTCATTTTGGCCACTGAAGCGTTTATTTTCAACAAGCTTCCCTGCACCGTGCGGTACACGCGGTTCACTTGTACCACGGGTTTTCTTTGCGCCTGCTTTGTTCGGTTTACACCCGTACCCGACTCACACGAACCGAGGGTATTTTGGTTCATCGTACCAGCGCACCACGACACTCTCGGTTCGCCGCATCGGTTTTGTGTCTGGCACTCACCCATGGCATGAACCCGGTATATGAGCCAAGGTGCTTCACTCGTTACGAGCCGAGGTACGTGCCGTGGTACGCGCTGGCGGTACAAAACGGGTTCAATACCACGGCGCGTATCACAGCCCGCTGGGTTCATGCCATGGGTGAGTGCCAGACACAAAACCGATGGGGCGAGCCGAGAGTGGCGCGGTGCGCTGGTACGATGTACCATGATACCAATACACAAATGGGTTCAGGCACGTACCGAAGCTAGAAAACCAAACCCGCGGTGTGCGTTGGCACTGGCGCATGGGAAGCTTGATTTTCAACATCATTGGCGTGTTGGCCAGATCCTTGCGCATCTTTTGGTATATATAACATTGAAATTTGGAGCACCCTGGAGCTTGGTACAGGCCTTCAAAGTTAGGCATTTTTTCGAAAATTCGGTCCCGGCAAAAAAGATATGCGTCGCGCCTCGCGACGCCCTAAACGCCATTTGATTTTGCCGGGGCCGATTTTTCGAAAAAATGCATAACTTTGAAGGCTTGTACCAAGCTCCAGGGTGCTCCAAATTTCAATGTTATATATACCAAAAGATGCGCAAGGATCTGGCCAACACGCCAATGATGTTGAAAATAAACGCTTCAGTGGCCAAAATGCCTCAAAAAGTGACATTTTTGAAAAAATCTTTTTTTACGAGTTAAATCCCATTTAAAATTGAAGGGCGTAGCGCCAGCTCCTGTTACGTCCAATCAAGCTCATATTTTGGATTTGGGCTCAGTAGGCCCACCGGAACAAACCCCTGAATGCCCGCCAAAAAGTCATTTTTGTTACATCCTAGTATATATATATAATTTGAAACCAACATGTCATTCAGTGAGCTATTTTTTTTTAAATTTTGGACTTACATAGATAATAATTTTTCGCTGATTTGCTATTTTTTTTCAATTTTTCTACACTTTATTGAATATCATATCAAAGCCAAATTCAACGAAACAATCTAAAAATTAAAATAACTTTTTTGCGAAAATTTGCAAAGTAATAATAGTTTTAAGGTTTTCGTCCCACTTTTCAAATACTACATTAAAAATTAATAGGCTTTTTGCCTTTTTAAATCTGTAAACGAAATCTTCAAAAATGTTTTTTTAACTTCCACGGGAAACATCCACCAAATTAATAAAATATCGTGAAATTAAACAGGATTCAGAAAAAATCTGAAATGTTCTTAAAGGTGACTTCAAAAGAAAAAAACGTTACTTAATCCAACCTTAGGTGGTTGGCGCCTTCTTCACATTTAAAGGGTGCTATCCAAAATGCAAACAGTGCGTAAATAACACTTAAGTGCTTATAACTTTTGATAGGGTTGTCAGATCTTCAATACTTTGGACGCGTTAGAATGGTCTTTTGAATACCCATCCTACGATAGGTCGCATGAGAGTTCCGGACAGCGTTTTCATCAAAATATCTGAGGTCCGGCCTCCAAAAAGTACTTAAATAACTCTGAAGTGCTTATAACTTTCGATAGGGTTGTCAGATCTTCAATGTTTTGGACGCGTTGGAAAGGTCTTTTGAATACCTATGCAACGATAGGTCGCATGAGAGATCCGGACAACGTTTTCATCAACATATCTGAGATCCGGCCTCCAAAAAGCGTATAAATTACACTTAAGTGCTTATAACTTTTGATAGAATGGTCAGATCTTCAATGTCTTGCACGCGTTGGAAAGGTCTTTTAAATACCTTTCTGAAAATGTATAGTATGATGGGTTTTCTTACAAAAACCACCCTTTTTACAATCTTCCGGACTTTTGCTAAAACCGTTTTTTAGCTTAACTTTTGAAGTACTTAACTAAACTGCATAATTTTTAATAGCAACTTATGGGACCCCAAGACGGATCGAATGACGCCAAAACGGACAAAATCGGTTCAGCCAATGTCGAGATAATCGAGTGACAATTTTTTGATCAACATCCCACCACACACACAGACATTTGCTCAGAATTTGATTCTGAGTCGATAGGTATACATGAAGGTGGGTCTAGGAGGTCTAAATGAGAAGTTCATTTTTCGAGTGATTTTATAGCCTTTCCTCAGTAACGTGAGGAAGGCAAAAAGCTATTTATTTAATCTTGATTGAACCAAGCTTGAATCATTCAATTTCTTTTAAAATGATATCTTTCAAATTTCATATAAAATAATAGTTAAATTGTTATTAGGGCGGATGAAATTATTGGTCAATTCAGTAAGTTTCCTTAGAAAAATTGATAAACTGTTATTTAGAGTATCAAGATAATAGCAATCTATTTCTTAAATATTTTTCTTTATTTTTGCTCCTCCGGTTACAACATTGACCGGCGGAATAGGGAAAGACTAATATTTTCACTGAATGTTACTTTTACATGAATGTTTGCTTTTAATTGATTTCTAAAAATAAATCAATTCAATTTTTAAAAATATTACAATATTTCTTTTCAGTCAATTTTAACACGTTTTGGTTAAAAAAGCCAAAATTTTCAAAAAAAAAACAAAAAATGCCGAGAATATTTTTTTCTTTTTTGACTGATCTTTATTAACATCATTTAAGTATTTGCAGCTTTCACTTCTCAGTAAATGTTGTATCAATTTCATGTTAATGTATGTTTTGCTAACAATTCTTCACGGGTTTCAATTGAAAACTCATAAAATTTACATTAAAAGTCTTTATGAATGAAATATTTATTATGTTGTTATTTTAAGGAATTGATTTGAGAAAGTTGATAAATTTCACGGGATTTCACGGAAATATTAAAATTTCACGAATTTCACGCTGTCCGCGAAATCGTGAAAATTCACTAACCCTGAAAATAACCTTCGAAACAGCTTATAGGTGGGGGATAGTTAGAGGAAAGGATATTCGACATCTCTTGCGAACAATTCTATCCTAATGAATCTAGCTAGAGGGTGTCCCTTATGTATTTCGTTGTATTAATATCTCGCTAAAGGGAGAAGAAAGAATTTATCTATTTAGACTTATGCTCGTTGAAACTATATTAATAAAGATTTTTCGGAAGCCAGTTCAACTCATATTTCTAAAAAAAAAAAAGAAATATCAAAGCAAACATGATCAAAAGGTCAAAACTGTTGTCAGCTAACATATTTACGATTTTCTACACCTTTTTCAAGTGACAAAAAATCACAGCAAAGATAATCGAAAATAACACCTTTTCACGAAACTGATAGGTTCTCTAAAAAAGAAAGGTGACATCCGTGTGATGAAGATGCGAGAAGGACGAACTGAAATGAAAAATTAATCTCGAAGGAAAAGTTTCGTCCTAGCCAACTCTATAGCACTACCAACGAGATGGTTTTCTGCGATAATTTTCCTAATTTTATACTTCCAAGAAAAGGTGAAGGTTGATGGCAGGATCGAATATTGTCTGAAAGCGGTTCAGAAATCCATTTTAAATATTAATTTACAAACCTTGCTAATTAACTAGAAATTAAGATTGATTCGATTAGGAAATTGGGCTTTCCAACAGGAAAAAATGAAAAATGATATTTTTACTAAATGTGAAGCAGTGATTTTTTAGGCGCTACAGTATATCGGCATTTAAATATTTTTTAGTCGTTTTAAAAGAGTGCTTTTCAAAAAATATAATATTAATTTATTATGATGATGAGATATTAGAACTTCTAATTTAGAAGCAATCTTTGGTTCTAATAAATATAGAATGTAATTTCTTTGCTAATTCAATATAATTCCAAAATTAAAGTTCTTCCAATTATTATTGCATCAATTTCAAACATAAAAACATGTCGAACAAAAAAAAGTACCGACAACCCGCTCCACCGAACTGGAAAACGATTTAATATGCAAATCGTTCGCATTGTCAATGTTTTCCGCTTCAAAGCAAAGGGATGCTCGCTGTTTTTGGTCATCAACAAAAAAATGTATCAAAATCATCTCTTGTCAAATGAAACACGCAGGATGCGGAAAAGACTCGCGCGTCCCTCATCAGCAGGGCACCCACCACCGTTTTGACGGACGGGACAAAAATGAAAAATGATCGCACATGACCCCGAAAAAGGGGCTCCCAGAGTAGGAGCCGTTTGCTTTCCTACGTGGGATCTCCGCGCTTCCGTCTAATGCAATAAAATTGAGTGGCACTGCTAAAAAAAATCACATAACAAAATTAAAAAGCAACAAACAATTTTTAAAATCAATTCCCAAAAATAAAGTGTGTGTGTATGTGTAACATGAAAATTGACCAATAATTAAAAAAATTTCTTAAATGTCTAACAATATTTACCGGAAGTGTAGATTTTCCAAGCGAGGGGGTGGTCTGTCAGGAGCTAGGAGAAGGGCCGAAAACGGCCCATCAAAAATGTTTCGTCGATAGAATTTTAGGTGGCTCATCAACTGCTTTCGTCATCAATTTTCGGTTGTACGAGCCGAAATTAATAAGGTCGTTAAATATACTGCCGGCAAACGGACACCGGCTCAGTGGGCCATCCTTCTTCAGGGCAAGTGAACCGTTGGCCGGAAATGGACCCGGCGTGAGGGCGAAGGGTAATTGAATTATTTATGATCTTTTTTTTCTGACGGAGTAAGTGTGATGGTTATAGTTTGTGCGATTGTTTGTTTTGAATGAAGTAATTTCTTTGCTTTCTGGTCATGAGAAACACAAGAGTTTTTCATCTTCCATTACATGGCTTAGATGTATGGGTCGATTGGACAAAGCTCGCCAGAATTTTTGTGTTAGTAAGTCTGTACAGAGCTCTAGAAAGCTCAAAACTTCAATGCAATTCATACTAAATTAATCTCAAGAAGTCGTAAGAACTTGATCTTTCTGAAAACATCTCTCTTATGCAATTTTCATGCTAAACTCAAATAGTTCCCCAGCATTCCTCTTGGCCGACACCAAGTTGCAAAATGCCCTAGGAATCCCGCTTCCCGTTACATAGTTAAACTCATCGACCATGTAAAGTGTTGTTGACTAATGAATAGTTTATGACCGACATCAGAATGTCAGATTTCCTCGCTCTCGGGCACGTCTTTGTGGAAACTGGGAGCTGCTAAATGTGCAGACTGCTTCGCCTGAATATTCTATTCAGTTGCTGCAAGAACGCAACATCCATCCATTTTTGCGCTAACCACAGACATGTCAGACATAAATCTCAAAGCTGTCTGACTTGAAGTTGTCATTTTGAAATAGTCTGCGGTTAAATACATGCAAAGCAACGCAAAATTTGGTTCTACATAGTTTAGTTCGATCATTTTTAAATCCGTCTCATTATATTAAATTCGTCTGTGAACATAACTGCTTCGGCAAGAGGAGAGATAACGTCTGTGATTACGACCACGACGACCAGCGTAAGGCACAGAGATGCTCGTCTAATAGACTGCGATAAACCATGGCTTCCGGCTTCCGGCAAAGTGCTCAAATTTCCGCTGAAAGTTTCTCCCTTTTAGTCTTAAAGCTAATCGTGGGTTAACAGCACGGCAATGACCACCCAAGTAACCACAAGCACTTAATTGAAGTATTTATTCAGTACTAAATCAGCACTCGAATGCTTTGAAGTAGTAAATAAGCTTTGCGAATGCCTCAAAGTACCAAAACTTTGCAGCATTACAACTGGCATTAAATCACCATTTACGACCTTGAAAATGTGCTTCAAAGCATTTGATGTTTATCAACAAAGTAACCCATCCATACGGGAAACATTTCAGCCAGTCACGCTATTATTGACTTTTATCCTTCTCCCGTTATACTGTTCCAATAAGCGTGCGGGCTAAGGCGCATTTCCTCCAGTGTGCAACAGTATTATTTTTGCGTGAACTGGGTTCAATTCCCGCTGACTGAAGTGTTTTTTTGTTTATTTTTTTGTAGAAAACTGCAGCCTGTAATTAAGCCAAATTTTTCAAAACATATGCCCATGCACAAAGGACATTATAAAAAGTTCTCTGGTAAATAGAATGACTTTTCTCGCAAGCAAAAAGCTGCTTTCCGGAAGTCTGATACACTTTGTGAAATTTTGCCAACCGTGGACCAAGCACTCCTCGGAAAAACAGTTTAGGTTAGCCGTTAGCCATTACTTGTTCCTATTAACCCCAAGCCTTCCGTAATTGATTGTACTGTACTTGACTGGATGGCCGCAATTTGCTGAGTGACTCGTCAATAATTTTCGTACAACAAAATGACAACGAGTTTTTCTCATGAACCAGAAACTCGAAACAGCAGAAAGAAAGTCTTCCTTAATGTTCGATGCATCAACCACATCGATTAAAACTTTCAAAACAAACACTCATTTCAGAATACATCAGTTGGCTGGCGCGCATCCTGGAGATCGACGAGAAAAATGCAAGAATAACATCAAAGTGTCACACTCACACATGAAACGCAACAGGAGAAAAAAAACAAAGGAGGCCCACCACCAAGTGTGTGGAGCAGCTAGCTGTCCTTTTTTTCCCAGCCTTGACGTCGATAAAGCAGTTTTTTTTGTTCGAGCTTTCGGTGAGGCATTAAATCGGCATCACTGTGCGCCACTTGAAATATTTCTCAAGGGAAAAGTGCTGATTTAATGTTTTGAAGCATTATTTGCTGGTATTAAATGCCAATATAATGCTGATTTAATGCCGCTATTTAGTGCCTCGCGGTTACTTGGGCAACTTGTAGTCACGGACTTCAAGTCAAGCTCTGCTACGAGCTTTGAAGGTAAAATGTGCAAAATAATGGCACTCATCTAGGTGCTGGACCCATCGAGCTTAGTACCATAAACAAGTAAGACAAACATTTGTACGTGACAAAGCACTGATTCGCTACTTTTTCGTATTTGTACATGGTCTGTTGAATGGCTTCCCCAGAATAGGATGAGGAATAAATGATAACAATCATAGAATTAGCCCTCTCTCTGACCATTTGTTCCAGTCTGAACAGCTTTTTATCTGTATTTATCAATTTGTTGTCCCTATTTCAAAACAGTAGCACTGGCGAACTGACGTGCCACCCGGAATTCAAACTTGACCACACTTTCCTATCTTCCTTCTCACCCTCAGCGATCAGCGATTGTCAAACAGACGATTTGACAGTTGCGCATCTGCAGTTGCTGAGAAACTTTCTGGAACAATTTGCATTATTTAATGGGAAATGAGGCAACAAATTGCGTTAAACGTCCAAATTAGGCTTTTCTGAGACTTTTCGTAACATTTCCATTCCAACTCTTATCCGCCGTTTTCACATGTTGTTCCAGAATTCTTCACAGCAAGGAAGCAGCTGATGTGACAAAACGTCAAACTCGAATTCTGATAATCGCCGAAGAAGAGAATAGTACAAAGAAAAAGAAACAGAGCGCGGTCAAAAATTATCGACAAATTTGTTCCTGGTGGCCAGCGATGGAATAATCATCATCAAAAGAAAATCATTGGATGTTCATCAAGAGAAAAAATCCTAAGGGAGCAAGCTCTCCACTCTCGCACACGAAAGATCGGTAAAAAGATTCTAAAAAAATCATCATCTTGATTATTCGGTAGAACATCGTTTTCACTACTACATTTGCAAGTGTAACGTTACACGTCGGAAATTGACCTGTCACATTTTGTAGATGGGCAATGTGTGTAAACAAAGTGGAAAAAATAAGTTTAAGTAGTGCTAACAAGGAAATTCATTAAAAATCATCAGCAGATTGATTTTCTGGGTGAATTTCGGGAGCGATTTTCTTTTGCGTGATTTGCCTCCTCTTTCTTTCGCGGGTGAAAAAAGTTCGCAAGCGAAATTGATTATTTTGCGATTATTCCATCCCTGCGCTGGTGGCACGTCACTTCATCACTGACAGTAGTCTATGCAACGGGTTGCAAAAAGAAGATTTTTCAGCACTAGTTGAACATTTAATTACCGAGGTTTATTGATATTTCGTATTAAAATTATTTATTGATCATCTAAACTTGACATGTTTCAATGTAATGTTCCCTAGGTTGTCTTCCTATAGCGTGAATAAGCCCAAGGTCCGATGCAAAACTCTATAGCTCTGTTCCCGAAAATAGCAAGAATCAATTTGTCCCAGTGACTTTCCGAACAATTTCGTGTAGCCGGCCCAAACTTAATTAAAACTATGGATGGAGTTTAGGACAAACTTGAGGTCCCCTCGGGGTTGTACCAATAAGTTAGCTTGTGAGGCAAACTCTGTTGAGCCATGATGAAGTGTTTGTTCATTTGAGAATTTGTCTGAAGTTTGATTCCTGCTGGATTATATATAGTGGCGCAAAACTAATGAAAATATGTGTTATCAAATATCCTGAAATTTAAATAACATATTGTTAAAAAAAATAGAAGAGATAGCACATTAAACTGCTAGGGCCCTCGCATATACCAACCACTTAATAATTTGAAAAGAATGGTCCTTTTCACCACCGTCCGTAAGCCTCTCAAATAAGCAGCGTTGCGCATGAATCCTCTAATTGGCTCTCAGCATCGAAGTTCTTCTACTAAACAGACCTCATACGATGATGAGCACTTCCTGCAACAATTTTGCCCATTTTGAGTACAGTGCTTCGCTTCTCGTTAATTAGGTACAAAAGTATAGCTTTCAATCAATTAGTTTTCTATGGCAGGATGAATTTCATAGAATGGAATGAAATGTTCAGTTTGAATCAAGGGGTTTCCAGCACCGTGTCAGACTGGTCACTAATTCGGAATTTCTTGGAGTTTGAGCAAGTAATTCTGTAACACCGGAATTAATCGGTTATTCCGGAGTAATTCTTGTAATTTCTGATAATTCCAGTTATTTAACTGTTAATTTCATTATTTTTTTGTAAAATAAAAAAAATAAATAAAAATGAATGTTGAAAAATTATCTCGATAAACCATTCAATTCAATTCAATTTGGTTTTATTGGTGAATAATCAAGATACAATGAGTTATTTTGAAGTGCATAACAGAGTTTTGGAGTTCCTTACAGCTGTGTGTTGCATCATAATCCATTTAGGAACAATTATTTCTTTAACTAAGGCACTAGCAAGAGTAAGAAAAAACTATAAAAAAAACTTACAGAAATTGCAAAGGAAAGGGGATAGAGGAAGAGTAAGCTTATATCTAGATCACAGGTAATTTATCCTTTGTAGATGTGTTTGATCATCAGTTCCCCAAGGGCCAGGAATTGTTCTGCCTTGTTCCGGCAGCTCCGAAACCGCGTCATCATCTCCCCCGCGAGAGCAAAGAACTCCGGCAGGGTGAAGAGATCTTCTCCGGTGACTTCTTGCTGGGCCGTACTGCCGCTACCGGCAGCGACCACGCTGGCGAACGAACGCCCCCAACCAGGAGGGAACGCTGAGTTTTCCGCTGGAACCGTACGCTGTCCAGCTGCAGGAACGGCTGCGCTCGTACTTCGCTGAGGAGGGTGGGACGCTTTCTTCTTCCTCTTTTCCTGCTCCTCGAGGTAAGCCTTGCGCGCGACGCATCCGCGGTAATTGCCGGTATGGTTGCCGTCACAGTTCGCGCACTTTACGCGCGGCTTGGTTTGTTCTGCCTTGTCCCCCAAGTCCGCCTTTCGTGGCAGTGCGCACGCCTCCGAGAGGTGTGACTCACCGCACTTCACGCAGCGGGGCCGGAGGTTGCAGTTCCGCGAGCCGTGGCCGAATTTCTGGCAACGGTGGCATTGCGCTACGTCCGTCGGGTTCTTGGTGTAAAACCGCCAGTTTACCCAAAAACCGTCCAACGTTTTAGTCCGCCGCAGGTCTTGGATCTTGACGGTGCCGCGGTCGAAGTACAACAGGTACAGTGTGTGTGTACCTGTTACCGTTGTCTTGCGCGAGAGCACTTTAATCTCCCGCGGTTTTATTCCGGCGTCCGAAAGGTGACCCTTCAGGTCGGAGATCGGACGGTCTTGATAACCCTGCAAGACGACCTTAACAGGGGGCTTCTCGGGGTTGAATGTGTAGAAGTTGAAGTTGCTACGCTTCAATTCTTCAAACACCAGGTCGAAATTCTTTTTGGTCAGTGTGATCACTTGCACTGCCGACTTACCGATTTTCAGGAGAGTTGTTCTTTTTTGACGTCGGCACTTTTTTCCGTGCACGACCATCATCGTCGTCGTCGTCGTCGGTAGTGCTGCTACCGTCAGAGTTATTATTTTCTTCGTCGTCGCTCAGCATCTGGAACTCGTTCCTGATGGGGATGTTGGCGGATGTTGATGTGCCACTGGTCGTGGCACCGGAAGTACCGGAACGGGTTCGCACTGGTGATCTTGGGACATATCCAGGATGTAGTAACTTTTTGTCGATGCCTTCAGCGCTGACGCTCCCCTGCGCGATGGCGGCCGACACGGCGTTGGTTTGTTTACCTTTTTGCACACGGCCGGTAGACGAACTTCGCGGGTTTTTCGAGGCCGCACTCGAACTGCCACGGCCACGGCCGGCCTTTGGCATGCTGGAGAAGCAAACTCGCGGGTAACCACAATCAATTACGGCGAAAAAATCGAAAAAACGATGGAGCACTGAGCACTAGCTGCATGCTCTCGTGCGTACACGGAGGGAGCTGGATAAACCATTCATAAACCAATTATTGCCTATTAATTTTCATCTAAAGATTTTCCGGAACCTTACAAAAGTGGTGGCTTAATTCAGTAGTTCCAGAATTGCTCAGCAATTTTGCAGTATTTCTTGTAATTCCGGAATTACATAGTAATTCCGTAGTAATTCATGTAAGTCCTTAGTTACTTAGTAGTTCGTGTATTTGTAGGACCTTTTTTGTCAAGAGGGGCCAAGAAGGTTTTTTTTAATTGATTTAAAAATGCGGTCGTACAAATAGTAATTTTACTCGGAAAAATAAGCTTTTTCGTGGTGAACAATAATCACCATTGATTTAAATTGCCGAAATAATAAATGAAGGGACTGAAAACAATCCGTCTACCACTCCATTTTAACTTTAAAAAAAAATCCTCATAACGGACACAGATTGACGTATCGAATCAAGTATTTGCCTTCACGTTCAGCAAAACTTGATTGTCTAATCTAATCTAATCTAATTGAACACAAGCGCAGCCAGTCCGAAGAAAGCATCCTGGAAGAACTTGTGGTTAGATTACGCCCCAAGTTCTTTCTTGTCAATATTAATTATTGCAGTACACTTGAGTAACCCCGAAGATGTATTGCAAAAATTAAAGCGGCCAGGCCTACTGCGTTGCATTATCCGCAGAGACAGATTCTGTGAACGGAGCACATTTCACAGAATCAACAGGGGAGGAAGGATGCGTGGACATACCGTACCAAACGCTCCGGATCAGTTGTGGTTGGGTGTGTTAGTGTAAATTTGGCAAATAATTATATTTTTATGGGGTGAGGGCGAGAGGGGGGGGGGAGAAAATTGGGTTTGGAGGAAGGGAAGGGTTATAGGGATATATCATTTGATTAATAGAATATAATATCGTATTTATAAGGGAAAAATCATCTGGTAAATAATGATTAATGAAAAGGAATGATCTCACCAAATAAGGATTCTACAGCAATTTCGCAATTCTTCTGAGACTTCTGGACTTGATCAGCTAATGACGGACGGTAAATTTTAGCTGCTGGAAAAGCATCTGGGACAGGAACGATGGCATCTTCATAATTGCAACCAACTGATGAACTGGTGATCCTGCCGTTCTTGCTTTTTCAACTTGGTCAAGCATATTTGGCAATCACTGGTACTTGCCATCACCAAAAATGTGGACCTAATCTTCGTAGTTTAACACGAAGAGAAGTAAATCGTTTTAAGTGAAATAATCGGGAAACGCAAGAGCTGTCACAATTTTTAAGCACCGTAAAATTTTCACATCCGATCTCGCGCACGGCTACTTCGATCTCCTCACGTTCAGCAAAACTTGATTGTGTTGTCAAACTCATTTCTGTTCATTCTGTTCCATTTGTGTCGGGAACTTTTTGACGACCTGGAGACGTTATTGGAATCGATTAATTCCAAAATTCCGGAGTCGGAGTCGTTGAATCTATAGAAATGGGTCATTCTCTGCCAACTAACATTAAACCGGGCGTCCACAAAAGTTACCCCTTAGAACAAAGTTTCACCCAAATCGAAGAGGAGTCGGGCAGCTGTTGTGTGAGTTGGCGGAGAATTACCCATGAATCTTACTACCCAATCTACAATTTTCAGGAAAAAAATCCACCAAAACAATAAGCAATTTTGAAGCAAAAGCACGTTTCAAGAAACTGTGATCTCGACCTCAGATGGCAAATGGTTTGCTTTTCTCCGCGAGATGAGGGCGGTCGTCATTTTTTACGCCTTATCAAATTCAACGCACAACTACTGCCGTTCTACGCATGATTGTCCCATGTTCAATAAAGTGCATCTGAGAAAAACACGATTAAAATTTTTCGATCGATTTCTGTGTTTCTACGCATAATTGTCCCGCGAGTCCCTATTCGCCCTATATGTCCCTAATCACCTCGGTTAACACTTTATCACCCTTATTTGTAATCCTCTTGAAGGTAAACAGGTAAACAAGATCAAATGCTTCGTAAAACTCATGATTTCGTGTTAGAAAATACTTGGTGGGACAATTATGCGTAGAAGTTCAACGATGGAACAAACAGACTTGGTGTTGTTTTCAATGATTTTCTGAACAAAGTACTAGATTTTATGTGTTTTCTGAAAGTATACGTAAAACTAAGTTTTAATATGAAAAGTCAATCTCGTAGAATTATACAACCCTTGCTGCATTCAGTAATTACATTTTCTCTCTAGAAATTTGTTGCACTGCCAACGGGTCAACGGGTCCACATGAAACGCCGTTCAATGAAAGCAGCCTTCATTTGATGTTCTAATCCTAATTTTCCTTTATGGCACCATGACAGCATGCTTTAGAAATGGATGAGGGTCGGAAGCAGGTGAAATGAAAAAAAATGTTGATTTCCCATCAGTTTGAAACAAAAATGAGAGGAAAGCCATCCAGTAGATGTCAGCATTTGAAGTGGGGTGTAAAATTGCCCGTTTATAGCAACAAGTATGAAATTGTACCGACAGATGGCGTCATTGAACTTCATGCCTTCCTGGAACTTCTCTACAATCGAAGTTGTCTCGTGGTAAGTGACTGATCTGCAAAGCAGGTTCAATCTAACTTTTCCCAGCACCCGTTACCCGTCTATCAAAATTGGAAGCCTTTTCTGGTGTGGTTTTCTTCGAAAATATAACTCAAAGTTTAGCTTGATGTGATAACCAGAGCGCGAGCAATAAATCCCTGGTCGTACTTAAATGTTGTGGTTAACCGCAGAAATAGCAACAGAAGCTTCCGCCAAAATTTATTGAACCAAAAAACTTTGACGGAAAGGGACCATGGAAATGGAACAGCCATGTCTAGTACAACATTATTCAAACACAGAAATAACATTGGAACACTAAATTTGATACCAGTTCATGGAACATTTCAATTACGCTCCTGCCAAATCAAATCAATTTTAGGGAAACCATGGATATCGCCCTCAAGACTTTCAGAAATTCCGGCGGCATCAAGTTATTGCCGTTTCGAAGAAAAGTGAATCGCCGTCGAGAATGTTTCACTTTCGTTCAGGTGCACGGATAACTAAAGAATGAAAATATTTTTTTTTAACTTTAATGGCAAAACAGTAGTAAACTATGACTGCTTTCTTGACTAAACTCAGTATTAGTCATGTTGAAAATAAGCAAGAATGAATAGAATCAAATATGGCAAACAAATTTAAAAAAAAACATGCTGTTTAAGTACAGATTATTCGATAGTTGTTTAATGTAGCTTGATTAAATTTAAATGTTCGGTCTTTTTTGGCTGCATTACCAAGAATCAAATGGGAATCATGATAAGCTCTTAAAATGACGCGATGAATCCATACTAATATTTGCATCCATTACTGAGTAATCGCAATAAATTAATTCCAAATAATGCGAAATGAATTATATTGTTCTCGATCAGTATATATTAAAATTAAGTTGAAATGAACAGTCATTTAAATCAAATCGTTAAGAACCATTGGCATCTCCTTTAACATGAAATACGTTTTTTGATTATGAATAAAAGTCATCATTCAAATGTTAACAAACCTCTGATGATTCATCTCGATTTCTTTTATTTTACTTTGCAAACCGTGGAATGAGCATTGCACAGTGGTCCAGATCGCAAAATTAAGTGGAAAATGGATTTTCCGAAAAATGGTGACGTTTTGGAGCTTTGGTGTCTTCAGAAGAGTTGTTGCAAATGGAAAGGGGCAACTTTTGGTTTGGTTCAAAATTAGGGTGGTTCACGATTAGGGTGATTTTGAAAATCTAACTTTTCAGGAATATTTTTGGGAATTTTTTTGTCTTCTAAAAAGTTGATGGGCTTGCCAATCCAAGCAACTTTGTCGAAGACACCAAAATTTTATCTCGTAATCTACGCCTTCTATGACCAAATTTATAAAAAGCATCTGAGCAAACCTTCAAAAATCAGTTTTTTGAACGTGGCAATTCAGGGTTAACTTTTAGAGAAAAGTGATATTCGGAGCACTTTTAGAGCTCTACAAAACAAACATTTTCATTTTTTGACATGTCAATTTGGACTTAAGGGTCAAAAGTTACAGCCATTTTAAGGTAAAAAAGATGCAAATTTAAAACTTAAATATCTCAAAATGGCGCAGGCCAAATTTTAAGCACTAGGTTGCATTTGAAAGAAGAGATCTAGCACTACAAACGCTGAAAAAATCTCAGGGGTGTTTTTCTTTAAACTTGAGATATCTTCATTTGAAAAAGTCTAATTTTCAAGGGAAAACCATATGGGACCACCCTAACGAAATTCGAAAATTGTCCAAATATATGTTTTTCCATGTAATTTTGCCCGCAGAATCTGAATCTGCCCTCAGAATTGAGCCAAAATGTCAACAAATCGATTTTTGGTCATATTTTGGGTTTAAATGATAATTTTACATGGAAACCCAAAATATGACCAAAAATCGATTTGTTGACATTTTGGCTCAATTCTGAGGGCAGATTCAGATTCAGCGGGCAAAATTACATGGAAAAACATATATTTGGACAATTTTCGAATTTCGTTAGGGTGGTCCCATATGGTTTTCCCTTGAAAATTAGACTTTTTCAAATGAAGATATCTCAAGTTTAAAGAAAAACACCCCTGAGATTTTTTCAGCGTTTGTAGTGCTAGATCTCTTCTTTCAAATGCAACCTAGTGCTTAAAATTTGGCTTGCGCCATTTTGAGATATTTAAGTTTTAAATTTGCATCTTTTTTACCTTAAAATGGCTGTAACTTTTGACCCTTAAGTCCAAATTGACATGTCAAAAAATGAAAATGTTTGTTTTGTAGAGCTCTAAAAGTGCTCCGAATATCACTTTTCTCTAAAAGTTAACCCTGAATTGCCACGTTCAAAAAACTGATTTTTGAAGGTTTGCTCAGATGCTTTTTATAAATTTAGTCATAGAAGGCGTAGATTACGAGATAAAATTTTGGTGTCTTCGACAAAGTTGCTTGGATTGGCAAGCCCATCAACTTTTTAGAAGACAAAAAAATTCCCAAAAATATTCCTGAAAAGTTAGATTTTCAAAATCACCCTAATCGTGAACCACCCTAATTTTGAACCAAACCAAAAGTTGCCCCTTTCCATTTGCAACAACTCTTCTGAAGACACCAAAGCTCCAAAACGTCACCATTTTTCGGAAAATCCATTTTCCACTTAATTTTGCGATCTGGACCACTGTGCATTGATAACCCAAAATTCTTGAATAAATCTAAAATTCTTCTTTAAAAAAAAGTGATCCAGCGACAGAACACGAATAGAAAAAAAAAATCAATCTCCAACTGTGACGTAACAACTGCCACAGCCGCTGCCGTAAGGGATAATAAACGTCGACAAAGTTGATCCTTTTGATGGCGAGGCTGAGCGAGAAAGTAAAAAGCCACATCTCTAATAGGCTTTCAGTGCAAAATTTACGGCCGTCCAGTACCAGATAAGGCTAAATTGAACTCAAAAGAGCTGCCGGGAAATTTAACGAGATTTTTAAACAATTGAAGTCAGTATAACTTCAAGAAACTGTAATTTATTTGTGCAAATAGAACAAAAAATAGACGTATCTAATGTATTATATTCTTTTAACATTTTTTTTTATCATTTGATTTCAATATCAACGAAACTCTCACATTTTCCCTTTTACTTGAACTTGTCTTTTTATTTAATATGGTTAACTTTGATAATCTACAGCAGATTGATCCTCTCAATCAATGTTGATAAATAGTTTGGTCATCCAAATCCTAAGAGTTAAAAAATAATGCACATACAGACATTCAATCTCCAAATCAATCCAATATCGTCATGTTGTTCTCGACACCCACGAAAAACTTTTTTATAGCATCCGCCATTACGGTCATACGTCAAAATCGACTGCTGTTATTGTTTTCGCTGTGTCACCCAGCTCCATTTAGATGATTAGTATTATTGGAGTTTTCCTTTTGCCCCACAAAAACAATGCCTAGAACAGCTTTCGCCAATTCGTTTCGATTTCCCTTATTTTGCTGTTCCCTTTCCTTGGAAAAACATCATCCGGATAGATATTGAACCGGGAGCGGAGGGGCGTGCAGCAGCTGCTCGAAACCGTTTGGTCAACCCCGAGAAAGAATCCACTTCTGACCGTTTGTACGAACAAGTCGGAACGATAGCAATATTACAGTGGAATCTCGGTGGTTTGACACTATCCCATCTAAACTTGAACTCTCAATCTGGAAAACTGTCACTTCATACATTACTCTCACGATATTTACGAATGGGGATTTGCTGTACACTTGTCAATGGATGTCAGTAGCTTGGTTATCATTGAATTCCAGTAGACTTTTGTTTGGTGTAAGATATAAGATGAGATAGAACTTGAAAAAGTGTTATGCTGATTATCAGTGTTCGTACCAGCTTGTCATATTAAAGATAACTCATCTCGCTCGACTTTACTCGCTGTCAAACCGTCGGGATTTTACTGTCCCCCTTGAGCCACCCACGCTACGGCAAAAGGCTCGATCGAGCAAGGGCCAAAACGATAATCACTTTCTGCGAACGGCAAGCTAATCTGGCTTTTATTAAGTCATCGCAGGAGATGTGGTCATACAAAACCCCTTGGAAACAGCTGTTAGTATAAGGAGCCGCCTTGAACAAGTGGTTTGAGGCAGAATAATAGACGCTGTCCTAAGACCGGGGGAACGGTTCTAGGAAGGAAAGATTTTTTAATAACCTAGAAAGTTAGAGAAAAGTCAACTTTCTACTTCCCAGAGTACCCGCAGCTGTTGCAACAGATGGGGGTGAGGTTGGTTTCTTGAATAACCTAAAAGTCGAGAAAACTCAATTCTAGGCAATTATGATTGCAATCATTTTGCAAAACTTTTAGCTGAATAAGCTGAGTTGAAAAGTTTATATCAGAGTGGTAAGGGTTCCGAAACCATTTTGATAAAACCAAAAAAACATAAAAATATCTTCTCACATCAACCGGACTTACATGTAATCGGCCATCGAGGTTGGGTAGCGTCCGTCCGGCCACAGCATGTAACAAACGGTTCTCGTTCTTCCGTTGTGGTACCTGTCACGGGGAGGGAAAAAATAGGTTTCGTCAGTCTCAAAGTATATGATCTCACAATCGGTAAGCTAAACGACAGCCGACCCTAACAAGGATAAGACATCAAAGCCATCAACGAGTGATGTAGATAATGTAGCTGAATACACGGGAAAGTGTTCGATCGGAACGGAACGAAACGGATTCGGCGAAGCAAATCGAGTGTATGTTGGGAATGTTTTGAAGTGTAATCGATTGAAGGATGTATTTGGATAAGTGGAATACTCATGATATGAGAGGTGTTTTATAAACGGATCAAATTTGAGGTTTTATTCATAGAAAGACATAATTGCTTGGATTTGAGTGAAAACAAGCATGAAATGTTAAATGATTATTGTCGATAATTCCCTATGACTGTACAAGCCAATTTGAGTCATTGGTTTACCCATACAAAGCTTTACACAATTTTGGCTGCTATCTTGTGACATCGACCATTTAGAACTTTTCGAGATAGTCTACACTATCGCTGAAAAACGCTCCAAGTTTCACTATTTAAAAGGTACAGTAAATAATATAAATAAAAATCAGAAAAGCATGTGTTACAAGTGTGCACCAAATTCCCACGCAATCTAAAATAAGCATAAATCAATAGTTGATCAATATATTTTCAATAACAAAAGATTACATTGTGTATCTACTTAAATTTGTGAAACCTACGCAAAATTTTGCATTTACCAACAATTTGTATGACGTTTCACAGATAGCAAGACGATTTTGAAGAGAAATTGGCCAATGTCAAAATAGGCGTATTTCCAAAATCGGATTAAAGCATTTTCTAGAGTTTGTTTACGTTTTATCGTCATCATTTTTGACTAAAATAGCCATGTCACAAGATAACCACAACAGACGATCTTTTGGAGGAATTTTGTGATCGGTTTGGAGTCTTCGGCAAGTTATTGATAAGTGCCTGGGTGCTGAATAGTGGTTCGCAAAACGGCATCCATTTTGAACTGTCAAAGTGGAACCAATTTACTGTTCGCCAAAAGAAGAGAGTATTGTTATCGATCATTAAATTTTTTTTTTTTTTGCAAGAATCAAAAATGTGTGGCTTTTAAGGACCTGGAGTTGAAGTCAAGAAATCTTAAGAAAGTTGAAGGCGAGATCGTCATTTTTTATAATTATGAATGGAAGTTGTTTATGGAGTCGAAGCGGTTGTATTCATCCAGAAGCTGTCTTTATTGTTTGATTCCGTTTGAAAACCTGCTGGTTTAGTGAAAATTTTCTCTGTTTGTTGGATCAGCCTCGCCGGATTTCTTCGTCAGGGGGGAGATTTAAAAAAAAGTGGGGATCTGTGATGTGGCATTGTGAGATGCACAAAATGGCGTTCTTAACTCAATTTGACCCAAAATGCACGTACAGTCATCCCTCATATTCGGAACAGTTTACAGATCGGCAAATGTTCAAAAAATCATAGCAAATCGGTAATTGAACTTAATGATTCGCTTTTACCTTCATTTGAAAGCTTTTCATGCGATCTTCCGAATGCTGTATCGAACAACTGCAAATTTTAACTTTTATATCAAGTTTTTGAAGAAAAACTTTGACCCTTGAAATCCACAAATTCGGAACACTTTTTTCTTACGGATGTAAACAAATTTTGGATCTCTCCAGGAGTACATATTTGTAACAAAATAATGACTTCACACACTGCAACCAGTTTCACTCAAGCTTAGTGATTTTTTATCCATGGTCTGATAACTTTTTTTTTGTGAAAATAACAGTTAAATTCAGGTAGAGGGTGACGAGCGGGAATTCCCGGGAAATCGGCCATTTTTGGACCTCTCGATTCCCGGGAAATTTGCTCGAGACTCCCGGGAAATTTTATACTTACAAATATCAAACCAAATTCAATAATTCAATCAGAAAAATATTTGAAAAATTCGAAATGGTTAAGAACATTGGATGCTCAATATTCGATTTTCAAAATGGAATAATCCAATGCTTCTCTAATCTTCTTAGTGTAAAAGTGTAAATTTTAACTTTTAAAAATTCCAATAACTATAATTGAGAGTAACCAAAAATGTCGACCCCAAAATTTACCTTGAAACATTCTTAACAGTTACACACCAAGAATGAAATATTCTTTTTTTTTAAGAAGAAAAACCTTTTCAAGATAAATCTTGTTTTTTTTATTCTAAGTAAGTCAATTTCGCTGTATCGAGGTAATTTCCTTTTTTGATGTCAATAAGTAATTTTGTGTTTTGCATATTAAATTATATTTTGAGAATAACAATCAGGCATTCTTTGTAAAGTTAGTGTCTGCTAATTCTGAACATTTACAGTTGATCTTAAGAAGGAAAAAATCAACTTAAATTGTGGTTTGGTTGAGCGTTTTAGCAGAATGCATTACTGTGAATACAAAGAGTTGTTCCTTTTAATTCCGCTACATATCAACTTAAAGTTTTTACTTTGTGTCGTTATTTATCATATTGCAAAAATACGATATTGCATAAATGGAAAATTATATATTAGTTATTTTTTTTACCTTCAAAAAATCTAATGACAAGTTCAACAACAAGTTCGGCAACTTTTGAAAAATCACTCAAGGCGAATGAAGATTCTTGAACATTTTGAACTGCAATTTTGAGTCCCAAAGAGGCTCAAGGAACGATTTTTTATTTGTAGATTGAGGTAAAAAAACAAAATGAAGAAATAGTTCCTCAAAACAACGAGGTTACTTAGTTTAACATTTCATTGAATTAGTATGAATTAATTGTATCTGAATTCATTAAAAAGAAACGTTTTTTTTTACTTTTATTTTTAAGTTATTGACACTATAGGCTAGTTAAAAAAAAATCCCGGGTACCGGGAATTCCCGGGAAATGGCAAAACTCAATTCTCGATTCCCGGGAAATTGAAAATCTCGAGAGTCGTCACCCTCTAAATTCAGGTGTTCCACAATTGTGGGAGGCACAATAACATCCCACAATCATGGAACAGGCAATTTGGAGGCAGTGTTTTGCTGCTCTGGATAAAATAGTCTTGAAGTGAAGTTTTTTGTTCAAAAAGCACTACTTCTACTAGTGAAATAGCAAGAAAATGTCCAAATAAGGGTCCTAAAAATAATAGGGCGAGAGAAAAGCTGCATTTGGCATGCTATTGACAAATTATCACAAAAGTGTTCCGAATTTGTGGGTGTTCCGAATATGTGGGATGACTGTACGACAAGTTAGCACGATGGCGACGAATTGAAGGAATAACATAGCATAGGCGGCAGCCCAAATATGAGTTTTATATTTTGTTCATGTTTAACCAATTTTGCAAATGTGCGCAAAACCTACAACTTGGCACGATGGTAAATTGAATGCTTTTTTTGCTCTCTTTATGCATACAGAAAGGGGAAAAGATGGTTATTCAATTTCCGACTTAAGAGTCAATATGTGCCGAAACGTTCAAGAATATCCTCCATGCTTTGCGGAAAGGGTTTATGCTAAATCTACGTAACCATAGCTTTCTCCGAGCTTTCTCAGACAAACAAACCAAACGTACGAAGACTGAGATACGTAATTTCTGAACAAACCAAAAACTGTATCCAGTTTCGATACCCGACCTACAAAGCCGGAACCGGAAACCCAAACAAGCGATACAATCACATTATGCTCACTCTGAAAACAAGGAAATTCTTCGCAAAACAAACCAGCGCAACATCCCGAGCATGGGTAAATAACAAGGGAAATGCGTAATAATACCTTTCTCTGGTATCAATACCAAATTTTGGTATTCTTGGACCCTTTGAAATTTGTCTTAAGGATTATGCAAGAGCAAAATGTGGTATCATACCAATTTAAGGTATTGTTTTGATATTGCAAAATTGCAGAATTTGTCAATGATCGAACACCACATTTTGGTATTCTTTTGGTATTACACTATTTTATCAAATTCCTCTGAAACTATGGGAAAATTTTGACCAATTTTGACAAAATAATTAATTTTGCGCTAAAATGATGTCTCAAAGAGAATGCTTTCATTCAAAACCGGAAATTTCAAACTTGATTTTAAACATTTTTGATATACCCCCTATAGAAATGACTTGAAATTGTGGAAAATTTTCTAAGTCAGGATGGCACATTTTGGTATTATTTTGGTATTGAGGTGTTTTATCAAATTCCTCTGAAACTATGGGAAAATTTTGACCAATTTTGACAAAATAATTAATTTTGCGCTAAAATGATGTCTCAAAGAGAATGCTTTCATTCAAAACCGGAAATTTCAAACTTGATTTTAAACATTTTTGATATACCCCCTACAGAAATGACTTGAAATTGTGGAAAATATTCTAAGTCAGGATGGCACATTTTGGTATTATTTGAATATAGAAAGGTTTCATCAATTTGCTCTGAAACTATGGGAAATTTGTTGAAAAAAATTTACGAGTTAATTAATTTTGCGCTTAAATGACTTGGAACCGAAAAATGTTAAAGATGATTTTAAAAATTAGTGTGATATACCCACTAATATTTTTTTCAAAAACGTTGAAATATCTCTAAGTCGGGATAACCAAATACTTTGAAAAACGAGTCAATCGACAGATTAATGAATTTTGGTGAATTTCAATTCAGTTTCATTTTAATAATACTTATTTTTCAATCTTGTTATTTTTCAGAAGCTTCAAGAACTTCAAGCACAGGCCGTTCATCAATGACAAATGCATTCGGTGTGGTGAAGAATATCACTAATAACAACATGGAATCATCAGGTGAGTAGATTTGGCTGTTGCATATGAATAATTTCCGTTTTTTCACTAACTGCAACTGCTGCACTAAAAATGGTATGAAAATACCAAATTTTGGTATTACTTGTTCAAATACCAGCGACCATAATGTGCTCTTAGTTGCCCAGTAATAGATGGTAAAATATCATGTAATCATACCAAAATCATGTATGTGAAAGACCACAGAAATACCAAAATATGATTTTCCAAGGGCGCGGGAATACCTAAAAATAAAACCATGGCAATACCAAGTTTTGGTATTTAAGCAATGTTCAAAAATCCAGAAGACCTCAACTTGGTATTGAAATGGTTTTATTTTGAGGTATTATTTTACCCTTCGAATAACATGGTTTGGTATTGTTGTGCCCTTACACATACAAGATTTTGGTATGATTTCATGGTATTTTACTCTCTATTACTGGGCAACCAAGGGCACATTTTGGTCGCTGTTATTTGCCCAAGTAATACCAAAATTTGGTATTCCCGTGTTATTTACCCCTGCTCGGGATCTGAGTCGAGTTTGTCCGGAGTTTCTTTTTCTTGTGTTTTCACTGGCTCAATCCCATTTTGCGGGTGAAAAATCAATTTTCATACCGCATTTCATCTGGCAGGCGATAACAAAAAAAATCAAACGACGGACGGTGAATTTTAATCAAAAAACCGCGTCACAGCTCCCATCCCTCCCGTAACGCCGTTTCGTTTTACGTTTCGACACGTGATTCAGGTAGCGCAAGTTCGTTAATTAACGGTGCCTGGCTGGCAGCTGCTGTACGCGGAATAAATTGATACGCTCAAATAAATTTGCGCGATTTATGTGTACGCTCACTGCAAAATATTGGACACATTTTTAAGTGATATTTGGTTCGACGCTGTTTTATGCCGTTCTATGCAATACTGTCCCACGTTTGAAAACATTCAACTCGTCGTATTCATGATGACTCGTCCCGTGTGCATTTTGGGTAAAATTGAGCTGAAAACGTTATTTTGTGCAGTACCTTTTGATTTTTAAAGATCCCCAAAATTCGATTTCATCCCTGAAATATTTAACAAAACCGTCCAAAGTGGTAACTCTTCATAAGAAAGTAGTGTGACAACTGTACAGTAGGATTTTAGTCAGAGGACTTTTTGTCACATTTAGCCATTTTAGCATTTAGCCCAACTACTGCACAAACATTAAATGTTTGTTTTTTATTTGAAGCTCTGGAATCCGGCAACCAACTTCAACCAAACTTCGGGACAATGCACAGAATGGTTATCCCGCATAAAATTATATGATGATTTGCACTGTTAAAACCATGCAATTACAATACATATTATAATATTTATTGTAAGTTTATTGTTGACTTTTTCAAACCTTACTGGAATGGTGATGAAGCTACTATACAATTCATGGTTACAGCTAATTGGAAGGTTTTGTTATTGGAAGTCTTATAAAGTCATAACAAATAAACTACCGTAAAATGTATGGATACATCAAATTGCATGGTTTTGACATTAGAAATATGGTGATGTATTTATTTTTATTTTTTAGCAATAGTAAGATCCATTGTAATGTCTTAGTTACGTACTGAAAAACTGCTTTTATTTTTTTTTATTTAATTGAAGGACCACTTAACTCAAGAGGTATTCGGATCCGGTGTTATCTTTATAAATTTAAAATTTCTACTCAAACACAATACCAAAATTAAAAAGTATACAAAAAATATTAACATTAAACATTTCAAAGTAAAAAAAATAAAAAATAAACATTCAAATATAAAAATATCAAAATATTTAAATTACACAAAAACATTGAAAATTTTAATAATTTTAAAATTCTAAAAAATAATATTTTAGGATTCCAACATTTTAACATATTACTAATTAGGAATTAAAACATTTAAACATTTTGTTTTGGTGGACCTTGGACTGATCCGACGAGGCAGAACCGAGGAGAAAGAAAACACGCCGGAAACTTTAACTAAAACTAAACCGCTTTATTTACGTCCGATTCGATTGTGTTTATGTTCGCGACTGAGCTGTTGTCACGGTGCACTGTGGGAACTGTCAAATGCACAGGGGTGTGCATTGCCAGTTGGGGGAATAGGGATGGTCAACCGGAACATACTCCCCCGCCTTGAGGCACAAGTGCCTCAACCCAATAGGGTAGAGGACCCAGTTTTCGCCCTGCTCCAGTTTTCGCCCACCTACTGGATTTAATCTGTATTTAGCTAACTTATACCATTTTTTGGTTGAATTTATTATGCAGGTTTGCATATTCATTCATTTCTAGCTCTAATTGAAACATTCCTAGTGAATTACTATTGTTTATTAAGTTTTTATAAGCATTTAAAAAAAAGCCTTATTGCAGCCGCCATATTTTTGTCAATTCCGACTACAGTGGGTAATAATGTTAATGAGGGAAAACAACTCATTTCGTCCGAAAATAATGTATCTGAATAATTTATTGCTTCACTGCACGTCTGAATTTCATGAAAATATAGTGATTTACCTGTTTCAAAAGTTTACCAAAGGTTATTTCAATAAAATAAAGTGGGCGATTATTGGGGTCATGAAAAAACATGAGATCCAATTTTCGTCCAGGGCGAAATCTAGTATTGTGTTTTCAGATTTTAGCTAGAACCAGTTTTCGTTTACCATAAAAACTTTTCTAATCGCAGCGAAATGTGCTTGAAAATATTTTTGGATCATTCCAGATTATTTTTAAATATTAATTATTTATTTTATTTTATTTCATTCATCAGGGTGTTTTGGTAAAAACATCAGTTCAAAAATTAACCTAAACTCAGATATGGGACACATAGCTCAAACGTGGTAAGAGTTACCAGTAAACATTGTAGAACAAATTAAGTAAAGGAGGGAAAAGTAGTTACACAACATCTTTACAAATAGCACATGTGCTAAATATTTTTATTTAAGAGGTACTCGAAGTTTTCTATTGAGTCAATTCGGGAGCGAATGACCCATAGGGTTCAAGTTCCCCTAATAAAACCAACAACATGGAACTAATTGTAACTGTGTGCCCTTATCTTGGATGAATCGGGACACATGAGTTCTATTAGGAATTTTGTTTAAGTCATATTTTTTATGAGTGCGAACATGTTTTGGTTTTAGTTAGAACCTCAAAATTAGTGGGATATCTGTTAAAAAAACAACTAGGGTTTTTTGAATTTCAATTTAAAAATATTGCAACAAAATTGTGCACATCAATGAAATTGAGCTTCGGGAACATATTGTAAATCAATAGGAGACCATATTTACTTAGTTTTGAGCCATAATTTTATTTGATTTCTTGATTTTTGTCGTGGGCGAAAACTGGTTCTAAGGGTGGGCGAAAATTGGATTTAGGGGGGCGAAAATAGGCACTTCAGAGCACTTTATTAAAACGCAAAATTTCAACAAAAATGAACTTGTAATTGATAAAAACCTTGTGGAAACTTAAAAGCAAATAGTTTGTCAAAGTTTTACAACAAATAGAACCGAAAACCATAAATTGTCATTGAATTCTAGTCAAATTTCTATGATTCCCACTATAAAGTGGGCGATTTCTGGGTCCTCTACCCTATCCGCACGCAGACCCTTCAAACCATTCGCACGTGATTCGCCTTTTCACTCCGCAGTGTCGCCATCCGGTCGTCTCCTGTCTTGTCCGATTACTCCTCCTCCATCGTAGCTTATCTGAATCCGAGGTCCGCCTCCCTGAACGCTGGCATGCAGGACATGCCATCGACTCTAGATCTCGCTTGATGGGCTGTGCATGAGTTCCCACTTGTTCTGCCGCCTCAGCGGGATGGGAACTGCGCCTGATTTCCCGATGAATGTGTTTCGCTTCGGAATCTCGCTGCCCTTCCGCTTCGCCTTCTTTGTTTGTTGCTGAGCTTCATGTATCTCGACAGGAACGCGGTGTCGGTCCATCACAACCACCAACATGTGCCGGCGACGATGTTTTCCTGCCGCAAACGTTACCTCCACGCTTGTTGCCAACCCGTTTTTGCTCGTTGGTTCCTTATTATCCGGGTGGTTGGTCTCGGATACAGTATGCTCCGAATCGTCGACCGGAATTCGCACGATAAAGCATTCATCCTTGATCCGAGTGAGCACTGTGGCTGTCTGACTAGAAGGAGTAAGCTGCTGCGGCTTCGGAACCTCCTCCTAATCCCCAAAAGTGAGCAATGATGCTTCAAAATCCAAATCGTTGTGAATCCGCGCTTGGGGAAGATTGCCATCGATTCCCCGAAGCGTCTCCGCAGGCACTTCCGCACTATTTCCGTTTCCGGATTGAGCTTCCGGTTTGTTGTTGTTGTAGGCAAGGTTGTAGGCCGGATCCTCCTTGGCATCTCCCGATGACAGCAACCGCTCAGCTTGGTCGAGCATTTCCTCCAAATCCGGCCTTAGCTGATCTTTTATCGTGGCGCGTTGCGTCTCGAGAAACAATTGCATCGTATCTCGGATGTCGCGTTGGATGTTGGTGGTTTTGCTTCCGGATGTCCGGATACCCGATTTTGCCGGTTTGTTGGCCGTAACGTACCTCTCCATGATGTTCATCGCGCTGTAGTAGGACTCGTTGAACTCCTCCCGATAGTCGTGCATTGCCGGGTTTTCTTCTTCTTCCTCGATGGCCGTCTGCGTTCGCCGGAAGTCTCAAAAAAATACTGAAAAAAATATCGAGTGCGGCACTAGAGTTTCAGTTCCAAGATGGCGGCGAAACTCGTGCGGAACTAGCGCGAGTTTCTTCAAAGAAACACTTTGACAACTCTGAGTGCGGCACTTAGTGTGGAACTAGCCATCAAACGAACGTACCATTAGCTGTTGTCACGGCGCACGCTGGGAACTGTCAAATGCACAGGGGTGTGCATTGCCAGTTGGGGGAATAGGGATGGTGAACCGGAACACATTTAAACATTTAAACATTTAAACATTTAAACATTAAAACATAAAAACATAAAAACATAAAAACATAAAAACATTAAAACATTAAAACATTTAAACATTTCAACATTTAAACATTTAAACATTTAAACATTTAAACATTTAAACATTTAAAATTTCAACATTTCAACATATCAACATTTAAAAATTTTTGATTTTGAGTTTTGATTATCTACTTGCGTATGTATTGCGTGTACGTACACGAAAAAAAGTGAGGTTAAATTTTGTCCGGCCAGCAAAATCATATGGTGCGCTAGTATGCGTACCCGAAACGTCATAAAGCTCTATATGTATAAAGCGCGACCTTCTTGTACCGAACCAGGGGGGCGACATCTATATCTCACTACAGGCAGCTCGCCCGCAGCCAACACAAGCTGTCAACTTCGGCACCAGAACAAAAGGGAGCTGTCAATTACGGCGCCAGCACAAAAGAACAGCTGTTCGTTACGGAACCAAAACAAAGCAACTGCGCACTGTAAAAAAAGTACAAAAACTGCAGGCATAAAATGGAAATAAAGTAATTATTGTTTTTATGTAAAATTTTACCGCAATGTACGTTTAAAAGTTAGTGTATGTTTTTGAGGTGATTTTTATCAATTTATTTGCAAAATAAACTACTAAAGTTGGGATTATTAAGCACACATCGGGCCGATGACCTCATTTAAAGTTGTACTTTTATCACATGAAACGTTTAACTTAACTACTGTGTAATTTGACTTTTACTACAGTAATTCTTATAACAAAAATTGAATTATTAATAAAAAAAATATTTTTGTTTTCACTGTGCGCAGTTTGCGCGCGTTATCAATCTCAATCACCCAAGATGGCGGCTTTAAGCATCCCCCTGTACCGAACGCACCATTACACCGAAACCGTGCGACCCTCCTCAAACAAACACAACATGGTTGAGCGAGCTGTCATTTGTTTTAATTATAAAGTATACAAAATAGTCCACCTACTCGAGATCTTTTTTGTATCTAATGTAAATCAAGTAAAATAATGTAAATTAGCCAATGTGGATTTGTAAACAACAGTCTATCCTGCTCATTTTGTATGTAAACACGAACTGACGTGATCAAGACAGACTGTTGCTTACAAATCCACATCAGCCCATAACCATTGTTTTGCTTGGAATATCAACTAACGTAATGGAGTTGCTCTTTGTTTACGCTTCGACATTGGCCCAATTATATTTGTTTGCTTGATTGTAGATTTTTCAAGGTATTTATTTTTGTATGTCTACAAATAATTGGGTCCTGAAATGAAGCTTGGATTGCTGATATTATTAATTACAGCGATAAAGCTTATTTTTCTGAGTACAATGACCCTTTGTACGACCACAAAGAGTTTAAAATGGATTTTTAAATCAATTTTGAAAAATTAACCTCGCGGTCCTTCTTGACAGAAAAGCTTCTACTTGACAGCGTTCCAAGGGGACTATAGTTGAACCATCGAAAAAATGTTGTCTTGTCAACATTTTTTTGCATTAAAATGAAAAAAAAGTGATCAGAAATGGTTTTTAATCGTGTTTTTTACCGTTGTACATCAAAAATGACATAGGGCTTTAGTACCCAATTGGGTCCTAAAATGAAACTTAGATTGCTGATATTATTGTTTACAGCGATAAAGCTTATTTTTCTGAGTACAATGACCTTTTGTACGACCACAAAGAGTTTAAAACTAGGTTTAAAATGGATTTTTAAATCAATACTGAAAAATTAACCTCGCGGTCCTTCTTGACAGAAAAGTTCCTACTTGACAACTCGTTCCAAGGGGACCATAGTTGATCCATCGAAAAAATGTTGTCTTGTCAAAACAAAAAATTGCATTAAAATGAAAAAAAAGTGATCAGAAATGGTTTTTAATCGTGTTTTTTACCGTTGTACATAAAAATTGACATAGGGCTTTAGTACCCAATTAAAACAGAGTGAATCAGCTACCAAAAAAAAGCTTTATTGTGCAGCACAAGCTTACCAAACGAACGCACCAATGCAAGTGACATGTAGCGTACTGAGCGTACTCAAACGAACGCACCATCGAGCTGTCAAACTTTTTCACTCACGCGTGTTCGATCATGTCCGCGTAGTTGTTGGTTTTGGTGTCGAATTTTCCGCAATAAATCGCGTGTGAAAGTTTATTGGGCGCTTGCCCAAGCATATTTCGATTTAGTTCCCGTCTTTTGTTGAAAAGGCCCGCCGGGGACCAAGCCGGAATCACTCCGAGATTGTGACTAGGTGTGGAACGACGATTTTCAGCAACTTTGGTAAGTATTTCGAGAGTGGAGAAATTTGGATCTTGGAATTGTTTCCAACTGTGTTCGTGGGGGAGACCGGAGTCCCTCCCCACTTTTTTTGCAAGCAGTGACATTACCAAACTTTTCGGCACCTTCCGCAAACGTCAAACCAGTCCGAAGTTGGTGTCGGATCTCTTCCGGAAAAGATTCGGCAACAAATTTGTATGGTTTGACGTTGCGGAGGATGCCGAAAAATGTCAACAAATCACTTGTTGCATTGGAAATAGTAGCAGCAGGCATTTTTCTTGCTTGGGCAGCTCGTTTTAACAATCTTTTGTATTTGGTTTCCAACAGGGAATATTTCGACCATGGATCATTTGAAGCTGTTGGCGCTCTATTTGGCCGAGGAACTACACCAGCGACGAACTCCAACCACAGAGTAACCCTCTGCACCTGCCTACACTCAAACTCCTTTCTCCATTCATGTCGTTCATCACCGGCCGATTTCGTCACTGTTGGCAGTATCCGTCGCACCGTGCCCTGTGAAACCTGTAACCAGCAGAATGAATCCCTTCTACCCACACCAATGCTGTTTACGTAAGCGGTTCTCTTTGTGGTAAGCTGATTTAAATTTTAAAAGAATCATTTGTTGAAATCATAACGAGGATAAATTCTCTAATTCCAGCGGACCAGTATGTACAACAAAATTGGACATCCGTCTCCGGATGTTCTGGTCAGACAGGAAGCAAGAAGAGGAACCTCAACCAGAGCTAACAAACGATGTGCTCATCGTTGAGATCTTGGAAGGCACGGATGAGGTCGTCGAGTACAAGAACAATGTAAGCTTTTTCGATAATTTTGAAAATAATTCTCCACATCAACTAATTTATTATACTGTTCCTCAGGTACTCGTCTATGTACCAAAAGATTAATCCGGCCTTTTCCTTGAAGACGGTGGCTCGCGGCAGGCTTGAATCCCATTTCTCGTTGGGTAAGTTTCACCGCAAAGCAGCGGGAGTTGCCAAAAAATAATTACTAATAATCATTCGCAATCCACAGAATTGAATAGAAACCCACACCGGAACACAAAAGCTACCAGAGTTTCCCGAGCTCATTATTCACAACGAGAATTGAGAACGAACGTGAACTAATCCCGGCTCCAGTATTGAAGATAGATCTCCAAAGAAAAAAAAAGTCACTGGAGTTGCAGTTTGGAGTGTTGGTAACGCAAATAGAATTAAAACAAAAGTGAAATGTAAACAAAACGAATTAAAATTAAAATAAATTCTAATGTACCTACAATTCATTGTACTGTTTGAATATAGTTTTTACAGTACCATTTAGTAGGAAACAAACGATAATAAACTATAATTTTACTGTGAAATTCACTGCAATGATTATTTATTTCAATGTACGGATAGAGTGAAAACAGTACTATTTAGTAGGAAAAAAATGATAAAGGACTATAATTTTACTGCGTAATCCATTGTAATGCTTGCTGTTTTTATTATAAATGTATGATGTTTTCTATAGTCAGGGCAAGTTTTTGAATGAAAAATGCAACATTAGATTAACAGTAAAATGCGTCGTATTTGGAAAAAAAATGTATGGAAAAATTTCGAAATTTTTATGGTACCGGTGCATAACAACCCCCCTTTTTTATGGTAAAATCCCAAAATACGACGCAAATTATCTTAAAAAACGATGCTGTCTACTGTTAAAACACTGTCAAAATGACAATATATTTTATCGTTTTGTAACGTTAAAATTTACTGTAAGTTCATCAGAAATCTTTATGCGGGTTAGCCAAACAAAACATGTTTGTTATTGTTTACATTACGTGCTCTTGGTTCAGGTTATTCAAGGTCAATAACGAAAACTTAAGAGCGAGTCCACGAGCAAAGCGTACCCGTCTCGCATCGACCTCACCAATCTGCCTGAATTTTTCAGGGGTTATTTGTACATATAAAACTAGCATCCGGCCAAAATATGAGCACTCTAGGTCAACGGGAAGTGGGGCAAATCGGGACACAAAGTTTGATGGTTCAAAAACGTCAAAAATCTTTAAAAGGCTATAACTTAGGCAAAATTAATTTAATTTAAAATTTCAAAATGCATCTGAAAGGGTTTGAAAAATGCAACAAAATGCAGTGTAGAGCATCTCAACTGGTAAAATCTAAAGGGAGTTATTGGCATTTTAGTGAAAAAATAGCATAATTTTCAGTGTTCCATTCAGATATCAACTCGGTTCGACCTGCAGCTTGTAGGGGACATCTGGGACTACCATCTGAGACTGAGGACGCTTTGGGTATGGCAGTTTAACATATTAAATAGCCCCTTTTACTTTTAGTGAATTTTTTGATTGTAAATTTTTGCTCGGGGGACCCCTTAGATCCCATTTTCTAGTGATAATTTTATCATATTCGTGTTCCTGAGACAATTTCACAATAGAAACATGTACCGTAAACTGGGGTGACTTTGATAGCCCGGGGTGACATTGATAGAAATTTGATTTAGCCACTAACATTGATACATCCAATGTAACAGTCACATTTTTGCATATATGTTCGATAATAAGCTATCCCTTAATGCTTCCATACTAAAAATTCTCAAAAATGTTCAGATATTAATTCGACGGGCATTTTAAAAACCTATCAAAGTCACCCCGGGCTATCAAAGTCACCCCAGTTTACGATACAAAAATGTTTATTTTCATCCATTTTATCCCTTTAAAAATAAAAGTTAAAATATAATCTTTGATTCACATTTAATGAAAATCAAGTTCGTTTCCATGGACACTAGATGTCACCAGAAAAAGGCAGCTTCTTAATTTTTTTAACTTTAATTTTTTGAAGGGTAAGGCAGATTGGTGAGGACCAAACGACGTCCCATACAAAGGGGTATGCCCTGTTCGTGAACTCGCTCTTAAGTATTCCTCGGAACTTCAAAAAGCGACGTACGACAAGATAGCACGATCACGTCGAACTGAGAAAAACGCGGTTGAGATTTTTACACATTGTTGCTGAATTTATACAAATAATTGTCCAAGGTTTCCACTTTTGCCCTGTATGTCCTTATTCCCCAGATTTACTTTTGTCGCTTTTACAGTTTTTGCACACAAATAATATTGGTTTTTTGGCATATATACTAAAAACTAACTTAATCCACCTATGTGGTTGGAGCCTTCCTCACAACAATGGCTGTACACAAGTTTCATCTATTTTTTAGATCCGGCTTCCAAAAAGTACATCGATATCACTTAAGTGGCCATATCTCGAGACAGGGTTGCCAGATCTTCAATGTTTTGGACTCGTTGGAAAGGTTTTTTGATAACCTAACCAACGCAACGTTGCAACGTTGGGTCGGATGATGGACCCGGACATAGTTTACATACATTTAAGTGAGATCCGGCTTCAAAAAAGTACATCAATATCACTTAAGTGGCCATATCTCGAGACAGGTTTGCCCGATCTTCGATGTTTTGCACTCGTTGGAAAGGTCTTTTGATAACCTAACCAACAATAGGTCGAATGGTGGATCCGGACAAAGTTTACATACATTTAAGTGAGATCCGGCTTCAAAAAAGTACATCAATATCACTTAAGGGGCCATATCTCGAGACAGGGTTGCCAGATCTTCAATGTTTTAGACTCGTTGGAAAGGTCTTTTGATAACCTAACCAACGATGGGTCGGATGATGGACCCGGACATAGTTTATATACAGTAAAGTGAGATCCAAATATATGTGAAAACACATTTTTATACATAACTTTTGAACTACTTATCGAAACTTCAATCTGTATAAAACTCGATCTATGGGACCCTAAACCAAGTCGAATGCAACAAGTTCGGGTCAAATCGGTTCAGCCAGTGCCGAGAAACATGAGCTAGTTTGTTGGTCACATACATACATACACACACACATACACACACACACACACACACACACACATACACACAGACATTTGTTCAGTTTTCGATTCTGAGTCGATATGTATACATGAAGGTGGGTCTACGACGTTTTTATACGAAGTTCATTTTTAGAGCAGGATTATAGCCTTACCTCAGTGAGGAAGGCAAAATAGACTATTTAGTGGCAATCAGTCATGATCGACCAACACAAAATTAGACAATTATGCGGGCAGTATACGAAAGGGTAGAACAAGAACCCTCCACGCAATCAGCAGATTATTTTGCGAAAAAAAATTGTTTGCACCGTTCAAAGAAAATTAAATTGGGACTTAGGCAATTCTAGCAATGCAATGCAGTTTTTGCTTTTTTTTTCTTCAGCTTTTTATCTTGATAAATTCATCAGGCATATCTGTGCACAATAATCAGCTTTATCAATGTTAAAACATAATAAAAAAAACATGATTCTGAATCAACTAAATTGGGCAGCTCAATCCGTTTATCTCACATGTCCAAAGAATTTTCAAATTTATCTTGATTAACATCTAAATTGCAAATCTGGTGATTTCCCCAGAGTTCAAGAAAAAAACCCAAATCAGAAAATTACACCATTTGCAAGCATTGTACTCTCGAGCATCATCAACTTGGGGGCGTTATCATTTGGATGAGTGAAAGAAAAAAAGATGCATTGAGTTAGGTAAATATGCTTTTAACATTTACGAAATTTCCTAATTATTTTATAACTTCAAAAGTTAAATATGGAGCAAGGAAAAGTCAGATGTACAGTCTCAGATTACGAATTCTGTGAAATTTACTAAGACACAAACTCTCGAATACATGAATCAGATAAATATCAATAGTCCCTCAGAGTTCCGCCCACCTGGACACAAAGATCAATTAAGCGAAAATATCTCTGAACACTCAAGAGTTATTCAGCTGCGAAGAAAAGAAATAGGAGGAAATGCATGTTTTTCCAGCGAGCACCTTATGAAAAGGATTTTCACCTGAAATTGTCGCCAAATATTAGTGCTTTTCCCCTAAACCTTCTGAAGCGAAGAGCAATCTTACCGTTTCGTCATCACAGTCGAGTACATGAGGCAGGGCGCGGCCAGGACGCAGCTGAGGGCCCAGATGATGAGCAGGAAAAGGCGCGCCTTCTTCCGGGACGTCCGATGCCGCAGTGGGTGCACGATGGCAATATAGCTGCAAAGAAACGAGACCAACACAAACCAAGATTATGAAAAATGTGACTACCCCCATTCAGGCTTGATTCAAGGCAGCCGGCGACCTAAATTTCTCACAAAACGACAAAAGGATTATTGTTATTTTCTTTGAATAAAAGGTAGGTACTCGGTGGAAAATGCAGCATCTCTTGGTGCTACCGGACTTGACAGGAAAACCTCTTTTTCCTGATGGCACACTCGCCTGGTTGTTCTCTCCTCTGGCTTGTTTATTGCTATGCAGTTGGAACAATTCGTCAGAAAAGTTGCTGCCTTTGTGAAGGGGAAAAAACACCCAATGGATGAACGTTGAGCAAAACGACGAACAACGTTTGTCTTTTGGAAATAGCTTGGCGGGACAGCTATAGACGAAATTTGTCAAATGACGTCCAATGAATGTTTTATAGAGAAGAGAAAATTTGCTCCTTTCGTTCTTCGTCTTGAGATGCACAGCTGCTGGTTGGTTAGTTATTCGGAGAAACTTCCAGGAATGAAATTGACGTTTGTGGAAATTATGTTTGAGGTTTTTACGGCACAAGCATCGAAACCAATTTGATCGCCCGAAGCAAATCAATTCTTGTCAGGGATGCGTTTCGTTTATTGGACTGAAGAGAAAATAAAAACAAAAATAATTCTTTTTTTTGCGTTATGCAATTCGTTCTTTTGTTCTTTTGTTCTTTTGTTCTTTTGTTCTTTTGTTCTTTTGTTCTTTTGTTCTTTTGTTCTTTTGTTCTTTTGTTCTTTTGTTCTTTTGTTCTTTTGTTCTTTTGTTCTTTTGTTCTTTTGTTCTTTTGTTCTTTTGTTCTTTTGTTCTTTTGTTCTTTTGTTCTTTTGTTCTTTTGTTCTTTTGTTCTTTTGTTCTTTTGTTCTTTTGTTCTTTTGTTCTTTTGTTCTTTTGTTCTTTTGTTCTTTTGTTCTTTTGTTCTTTTGTTCTTTTGTTCTTTTGTTCTTTTGTTCTTTTGTTCTTTTGTTCTTTTGTTCTTTTGTTCTTTTGTTCTTTTGTTCTTTTGTTCTTTTGTTCTTTTGTTCTTTTGTTCTTTTGTTCTTTTGTTCTTTTGTTCTTTTGTTCTTTTGTTCTTTTGTTCTTTTGTTCTTTTGTTCTTTTGTTCTTTTGTTCTTTTGTTCTTTTGTTCTTTTGTTCTTTTGTTCTTTTGTTCTTTTGTTCTTTTGTTCTTTTGTTCTTTTGTTCTTTTGTTCTTTTGTTCTTTTGTTCTTTTGTTCTTTTGTTCTTTTGTTCTTTTGTTCTTTTGTTCTTTTGTTCTTTTGTTCTTTTGTTCTTTTGTTCTTTTGTTCTTTTGTTCTTTTGTTCTTTTGTTCTTTTGTTCTTTTGTTCTTTTGTTCTTTTGTTCTTTTGTTCTTTTGTTCTTTTGTTCTTTTGTTCTTTTGTTCTTTTGTTCTTTTGTTCTTTTGTTCTTTTGTTCTTTTGTTCTTTTGTTCTTTTGTTCTTTTGTTCTTTTGTTCTTTTGTTCTTTTGTTCTTTTGTTCTTTTGTTCTTTTGTTCTTTTGTTCTTTTGTTCTTTTGTTCTTTTGTTCTTTTGTTCTTTTGTTCTTTTGTTCTTTTGTTCTTTTGTTCTTTTGTTCTTTTGTTCTTTTGTTCTTTTGTTCTTTTGTTCTTTTGTTCTTTTGTTCTTTTGTTCTTTTGTTCTTTTGTTCTTTTGTTCTTTTGTTCTTTTGTTCTTTTGTTCTTTTGTTCTTTTGTTCTTTTGTTCTTTTGTTCTTTTGTTCTTTTGTTCTTTTGTTCTTTTGTTCTTTTGTTCTTTTGTTCTTTTGTTCTTTTGTTCTTTTGTTCTTTTGTTCTTTTGTTCTTTTGTTCTTTTGTTCTTTTGTTCTTTTGTTCTTTTACTCTATAAAAAAAGCTGACTCATTACAATCTTAAAGTTCAACCACAAACTCATTTTCAAGGTTGCGAACCGACAAAACTGCGCGCAAAATTTGCCATTGACCCCGTGCTACAAGCCCGCTGGGCAGAAGCAAAAGTTGTTACGTGAAAGTTTTTATCTCACGCGGAGAACACCCACACAGACAAGCTGCCGAAAATATCTGAACCAACCGAAAACAGAACGATTAAACATCGCATAAATAAATCACAAGTTCAAACGGTGCCCATGCTGAGTGTCGAGTTCATGTTGCGGTTTTTCTGCTTGAAAAAAAAAATGCTTCCTGGTATAGAAAGATTCAACCTAGGGGTGTTCTTTAACTTACTTGGAGAGTGCTATAAAATTGCTAACAGCCATTATAGCAAATAAACATTGTGACATTTGTGAGTTTTAATGAATTTGTAGAAATTTATCTCTTGCTGGTTAGAACGCATTTCACGCACAATTCAACTCTTAGTACTTTTAATTGGACGAAAGTTCCTGCAGGTCATTATCACTGACGGCTGCGGTTTTCGCCGGTCCGCTCGAGGATAAGGCAGTGACCTCTTTCTCTGCTCTACGGCCAAAACGCATGACGCAACTGATAATGGCCATGGCCTGGGATAACACGACCCGGTTCGAGCGTGATGACTTTGCTATAAAAAGTGCCCGCAGGTCATTCACAAATCGTTAGTTCTCGTTGAACCGTGTCAGTGTCCAAGTGTCCGTGAATTTTCCCTACTGCCCCATCATGATACACAAAAAGAACCTTCTGCTGCTGTACGACCGTCCCCGGGAGCCCATCTTCATGGGCAAGGGCAAAGCTATCTTTGACGTTCCGGACAACTACCTCACGGACCGTTACCGCCCGATCGGTCCGGAGATCCAGAACCGGTTCGGCGATCAGGCCGAGGAGCGCATCCCCGTTCGGAGCATTGCCCTGCCAGATCTGCGCATCCCGATGTCCTTGGGCCGGCAGGAGCAATTTTCGCTGTTTATTCCACGTCACCGGAAGATTGCCGCCCGGCTGATCGATATCTTCATGGGTAAGCGCAGGCTAATACGGGCTCAATAGTGCCAAATTTTCTACTTCCGCAAGATTGCTTCCGAGAAAATCCCGGCATTTCTTCGAAGTCTTTGAAGCTTCATTAATGAGGACCACGCAGCAATAAATTATAAACAGCTCAATTTTGGTCTGGGATTGCGGGAGGGTAGGGGAGGATGTTTCGTTTTCATGGAAATCTCCTTTTTCAAAAGATGAGCATCGACTTCTGGAGGGAGAGTTTCCATCGCAACAATCGTGGTGCCCTTTTACGGCGCGATTCGGCGAGAGTGATTTCAATAGCAATCCAATTTGCGAAACGGGCTGGTCATTAGAAATAACAAGTTGCTGTTGACACCACCAGCAGGGGAGGTACTGAGTTAAAAGAAGAATACAATGTAACATTTTGAACATACAATATTCGATCCACTCTCATTATGTCCTGTTTTCTGATAAATACTAAAAGCATGATTTTGTTTTGTCAAACAACTAGAATTTTCTATATCAACATTTTTTTCTTTCAAATTCACGTTTAACGATCAACGACTAATAGACTAATCTGTTACATTTTCCAACGATAGTACGTGATAAATACAAATATCGTTTCAAAAGCAATCTTTTCTCTTAAACACTGTTTTCATTCAAATGTTCAAGCCATGGCTCGTATTTTCAATTTTTGAACTTTTTAATTAAATTAGAAGTTGAGCTTGCCAAGCAAGACCCTCAATTTTAACGAACTCAATTTCAACTAACTCCGATTTAACACTATATCGTAAAACCCGGGGCTTAAAAAATGTTCAATGATTTTTTTTTTTGCTTTCGAGCGTGCTTCAAAAACTCTTATCTGTGCTTGGGCAGACTTTTCTACAAAGATAGCAAAAGCCTGCATAATTATTTTTCCTTTTCTCACTGCCCTCTAATAGTTTTTTGGCGAAGCTTTTTCTACAGTTCACAGGAATAAAAATGATGCTTTCACTCCAAACACTACCGCTGGAAAGATGTAGCCGACTTCCTGAAAGTCTGCTTTGTACTTATTGAATTCAATCTCTCTTGCCGGTCAATTTCATAAAATACCACTAATTTGATATTTTGATGTTTTTCATTTTGAAACAAAGTGCATTTACAAAATGCATTCTGCATGCTTTCTATTCACAATTCCATGAATAAAATTTCTATTCTAATTTAGTTTGTTTCCATTTCCTTCAGTATATAGAAAACATAGGTTTGATACAATTGGATTTTTTTCTCATTCTTAGTTTGCTATGCTTTCAGGAAATCACACGTGAACAAAATAAAAAATGCTTGTGTTTGTATAAAATAATACATAAAAAACACAGTCTGTCGAATTTAATTCTTTTCAGTGAGTGATTTTAAATAGTAACAGTAAATTGAGCTTCGGTTTACACAGAACATATATTTTTTACTCACAGTTCGTTAACTTGGTTACGTTTTCATTTCTTTTGAAATTTGCTTCCAGTTACGTGATCAGATTTTTTATTCCACCCAAATTCCTAACCCGCAAAGTTCAACTGCGGGCCATCGTGTAAGATTAATCTTTGAAGCAAAATTCCGTCCTGTTGTGCAAACAGACCCAAATGCCAGTCATAAGTAATCCTCTCAAAAGACTTTCTCGAACCAATCCATCCGCTGCACAGGTAAGCATACACCTCTCTAAAGTTAAGGAAATTGGTTATGGTCTCGTTTCAACAAAATTCCAACATTTCAAAAAGCTAGCTGTATACTAGCGTGGTTCACGGATATATGAAAAAGACTAAAGTGTTCAATTTCGTTTGCATCAATCGGAATTTTAAAGTACTATGACCCCAGAAGCTAGCCAGAAATTTTGAGCTTATTTGGTTAAGGTCCAGTTTTGATCTTTAGTGTGGAACATTAATCAATTTACTATGGAGAGTTGTAGCTATTTACATCTATTCTAAAGTTTCTTAAAGGTTTTGATCCGGAAAACAACTATGTGGAACATTGCAAAGTGCTAGGAATTGCTCCGGAAAAGATACAGGATGTTTTTTGGAGTTAACTTTTTTCGGCAAAATTTCAAAATATCTGGATTTTTTTTTAATGTCCAATAAACCAAATTTCCAGTTTTTGGTCCAGGCAAAAACTGAAAATTTGGTTTATTGGACACTTTCAAAAAAAACTCCAGATATGCTCAAAAAATTAGCCTGTATCTGTTCGGGATTAATTCCTAGCGCTTTGCAATATACTACAATTTTTTTCCCGGATCAAAACCTATAAGAAAACTATTACATGATAAAATGTTATCGGATTGAGGATAACTTTAAATAAGAAAAGAGAAATAAATCTATTAAATTTATTGAAATTCCATTCTAACTTCAGATCTAAACTGGAGCAACTAAACCTTAACCAAATCAGCTCAAATTTTCAAGCTAGTTTTTGGGTCTTAGTACTTCAAAATTCCGGTTGATGCAAACGAAATTGAACACTTTTGTATTTTTCATATATCCGTGAACCACGCTACTGTATACCTACTAGTGCAGCAAAGCTTATCCGATGTTGGATTTGTCTGCTCTGAAAAGTGCATTCCAGAACTGAAGCCGTGCGTTACCCGGTTCTTCTTCATTTTTTCATCAACCTTGCAAGGTTCTACACAAATATCTGCAAGAAGATTTTGCACGTGATTCTGCGTCGTACTCTGATGATGTTTTGGTAGAGATTTTTTTTTTATCTCTCGTCAACTTTTGAGGATGCAAACTTGTTTGAGTTTCATCCACTTTCGTCAATTTTTTGGCAACTTTTTACTCGATGTTCACCCACGTCAGGGCAATACTGGAAAGGTGCATAGCTGAAATTTTGCATAATGTAGATTCCTCGTATGTTTCAATTTTGGGTAATCATAAATCGGACATATTTCATTCCCATATTGAGCGTATTCCCGAAAAAGCCACGCGGCATACCAGCCTTGAAACGACGCGCCGCACTTTCGGCAAATGCGCGCTGTCAGATCCCATACTGCGCGTTTTGTTTTTGTTGATCTTCTTCTTCAAATTGCATGGCAATGTTGCCGGGTATGAGAAATGGACATCCGAGTGGAAAACAGTCCTCACCCATCCAAGTTGATAACAGTCCTCATACTGTGAGTTAAAAATTACAGTTATCAGATTAAAAGAAAAAAGCTCGCGATCGGAGAAGGTTTGCCCATCTAAAATCAAAACAAAATTGTCAATGTTGAGAGCGGAGCCCAAGATTTTGAGTCAGTACGAGTAGTAAAAAAACAAACATAATCCACCTATGTGGTTGGAGCCTTCCTCACTTATTACCAACAATGGCTGATATGATGGAATTGTACAAAAAATTCATCTATTTTTTAGATCCGGAATAAAAAAGTACATCAATATCACTTAAGTGGGCATATCTCGAGACAGGGTTGCCAGATCTTCATTATTTTAGGCTCGTTGGAAATGTCTTTTGATAACCTAACCAACGATGGGTCGGATGATGGACCCGGACATAGTTTACATACATTTGAGTGAGATCCGGATATATGTGAAAACACATTTTTATACATAACTTTTGAACTATTTATCGAAACTTCAATCTGTATAAAACTCGATCTATGGGACCCTAAACCAAGTCGAATGCAACAGGTTCGGGTCAAATCGGTTCAGCCAGTGCCGAGAAACATGAGCTAGTTTGTTGGTCACATTCATACATACACACACACATACACACACACATACACACAGACATTTGTTCAGTTTTCGATTCTGAGTCGATATGTATACATGAAGGTGGGTCTACGACGTTTTTATACAAAGTTCATTTTTAGAGCAGGATTATAGCCTTACCTCAGTGAGGAAGGCAAAAAGTCTTATATAGACGCAGTCGTGCTATTTTGTCGCACTCGTCATCTCGACGTACCGAGAAAAACGCGTTTAATGTTTGACCTTGAATTAAAACAATCACGTTTTGTTTGGCTAACCGTTCTGAGCATAGTCCCGAAGTTGAATTTGGTTGCCGAAGTCCCGAGTAAGGATTGTCGCACTTACATCAATTTTAAGGGTGGTGTGTCAAGATAGCACGACAGGATTTAACTTCCTTTTATATGAAAAGTGAGAACAATGCAGCATTTTTGGTTTTAATGAATATTTCAGGATTGAAATTGAATTTGTGAGATCTGTGAAGGTCAAAAGTTGAAGTATTTTGACTACTTTTTTAAACTTTGTATACATACTTGCCGTTGGCTGAATTTGATAATCACCTGATATCCTATTCCAACTGCAACGAAAAGAAACCCCTGACAGGCAGCTCATATTTCATGTTATTTTCCACCGTCACTTTTGCCAAATCTCAGAGCGTGGAGCAATCAGCATCACGTCACACAAAATGGGTTTTCTGGGATCTAATAGTTCTAGTTCGCAAACAAGCTCTGCATAAAGTTGCATCGCGACACGTGGAAATCTGGAGCAACATTTTAAAAAGGCGGATAAGCATTTTGACAGGCAGAACAATTTTTTTAAACAATACCTGGGAATTTACAAAATTATTCTGGCTGTCAAAATGCTCACGCGCTTTTTTCAAATGTTTCTCCCGAAATGTGACTTCATCGGAACGAGCCCGAATTGCGCCGCAAAAATTGTGCTGACACGTGGAAATGCTAGGAAAATTTTATTTCCAACGACTGCACGAATCACACCAAATTGATGTGCTTCTTTTGAAAAACATAGGTATGGTTTCATGTTTTCCTGCGAGGAAAAAAAATGATTGCAAATATCATATCGTTTTATTTTTACATTTAATGGGAAGCTTATTAAGGCCTTAAAGCCCAATACAAATAACAGCTTAATGACGCCTTGAACATTATGTTACTTTATACATTAAAACTGGATGAGATAAGTTAATATGCAAATAAAGATGAAAAAAGATGCCATCACATCTAATTACAGCGTGAACCAATCAGCTCAATTTGGTGGTTAAGAATCCTCAGCCAGGTTCCGTGTTTATAACGAAGGCCTTATTAAGTTAAAGAAAAATAGATATAGGGGAACAGCATCTAATTCCAGCGTGCCTCTAATGTTGGCAGGTCAGAACTTTGACATTGAATTAAAGCTAATTAAAAGCGTTTTCAACTGAAATCGAGTGATAAAAAGCTCAATAAGAAGTGAGCATGCATGTTTCTATCGAAAGTTTTACAAAATTAGTTGTTTAAATAGTGAAAATCAGCACGAGGTCGCAGCCGCCACTGAAAATGTGCCACCCTGCGGCAACGTTCTGGACCGACTCCTACTCGATGAACGCAGCTGCCAAATTGAAATCAACCTCATCAGTAGGACCTGATGGAATCCCCTCCAGTATCCTGAAAAAGTGCATCCAATGCCTGCTGTCCCCACTACGATTCCTGTTCCAGCACTCTCTCGACAAAGGGGTTTTTCCGGACCTGTGGAAAACTGCTTTCATGTTTCCAGTCTATAAAAAGGGAAACAAACGTGACATCGACAACTACCGGGGGATTTCGGCGCTTTGCGCTGTCTCCAAACTGTTCGAGCTCGCTGTGCTCGACCTGGTGTTTTTTCACTGCAAGCAACAGATCTACGCTGAGCAACATGGCTTCATGCCGGGACGTTCGACTACATCGAACTTGCTGACCTTCACCACCTACCTGACCAAGGGGCTAGCTAGTCGAAGTCAAACCGACGTAATCTATACTGATCTCTCCGCAGCCTTCGACAGGCTCAACCATGACATCGCGATCGCTAAGCTCGAAAAACTAGGGTTTAGTGGCAGTTTGCTCAGTTGGTTTCAGTCCTATCTTTCCAGACGAACAATCAGTGTGAAGATCGGTGAATGCGTCTCGCTGCTATTCCTCGCCTACTCCTGTGTAGCGCAAGGAAGTCACTTGGGGCCTCTTATATTCTTGCTCTACTTTAATGACAGCAATTTTGTACTGGATGGACCAAGACTCGCTTATGCCGACGACTTGAAGATCTTCCGGTACGTGAACTCAACGGATGACGCTGAACTACTTCAACAGCAGCTGGATAAATTCACCGACTGGTGTGCCACAAACCGCATGACCTTAAATCCTCAGAAGTGTTCCGTTATATCGTTCACCAGGAAGCTCAGGCCGATCACGCACAACTACACGCTCCTCGGAACAACCGTCCCGCGGGTCGAATGCATAAACGATCTCGGAGTGCTGCTAGACGCGAAGCTCACGTAAAAGAATCACGTCGCATACATCGTTGCAAAAGCCTCAAGACTGCTTGGTTTCATATTTCGTGCGACCAAAAAGTTTACCGACGTCTACTGCCTGAAGTCATTGTACTGCGGCCTTGTTCGGTCAACCCTCGAATACAGTTCCGTGGTGTGGAATCCCTGGTACCAGAATAGCTCGGAGAGGATTGAGAGCGTGCAGCGACGATTCATTCGTTTCGCACTCCGCTTGCTTCCATGGAGTGACCCCCACCGTCTCCCAAGCTACGAAAGCAGATGTAAGCTAATCCATCTGGACTCTTTGGCTGTTCGTCGCAACGCCGCACGTGTAACCGCTGTTGCCGACCTGCTCACATCAAGGATTGATTGCCCCTCCCTACTCGGTGAACTGAATCTGCAAGCTAGATCTCGTGTGCTGCGCGGAGGTGCCTTCTTCCGAATCCCACTAGAAGCTGCCAACTACAGTGCACATGGCTCCATCATCGGACTTCAACGGACCTTCAATCGAGTAGCCTCAATTTTTGATTTTAATGTGTCACGTGATGTTTTGAAAAAGCAATTTTTAGAGTTTTTTAGATGTAATTAAAGTATTATTGTGTAACATAGTCACAGTATCATTGGGGCCGTTGGTGGCCTGTTGATTCTTAATAAACAAACAAACAAACAAAAAAAATTGGATGGAGTTAGGAGCGAGTGCTTAACCTGCCAAACAAACAAGAATTTCCCCTACACTGAAAAAAATGATGGTAATATTCATCAGGGAATGGTGAATGATTTTCAACATTCCAAAATTCTACTTTTTTATGTGTGGTTATGAAATGGTAACTACCATCTTCAATACACAAAAAATATGGTAATATTCATCAGGAAATGGTGACAGATTTTGCGTCAAAAAATATAATGTTACCTCAGAAAATGATATTTTTTTATGTAATATTACTCAAAAAAAGTAAAATATAAAACCTACCAAATTTTCAACATTCAAAAATTCAACTTTTTTTCTGTGTAGGTATGCGCAACATCGACGACCTGCAGAGCTGTGCCGTGTTTGCGCGGGACCGCATCAATCCGTACCTCTTCAACTATGCCCTGTCGGTGGCACTGCTGCACCGTCGGGACACCAAAAATCTGGACATACCGTCGATCGTGGAGGTCTTCCCGGACAAGTACATCGACTCGAAGGTGTTTGAGCAGGTCCGTGAGGAGGCCACTGTTGTGCCTGAGGGCATGCGAATGCCGATCGTCATCCCGAAGGATTTCACGGCGTCGGACCTGGATGAGGAGCACCGGCTGTGGTACTTCCGGGAGGACATTGGCGTGAATTTGCACCACTGGCACTGGCATCTGGTATATCCTTTCGATGCCTCGAACCGAGCCATTGTGGACAAGGACCGTCGTGGAGAGCTGTTTTACTACATGCACTCGCAGCTGATCGCTCGGTACAACTTCGAACGGCTGTGCAACCGACTTCAGCGCGTGAAGCGATTGAACAACCTCCGTGAACCGATCGCTGAAGGATACTTCCCCAAGCTGGACTCGCTGGTCGCCAGCAGAACTTGGCCCGGTCGTGTGGACAATGCCGTCATCAAGGATCTGAACCGTGAGCTGGACCAAATCAAGCAAGACGTGGCCGACGTAGAGCGTTGGATTGACCGTATCTACGAGGCCGTCCACCAGGGCTTCGTCGTGGACGAGTCCGGCAATCGGATCTTCCTGGACGAGGAAAAGGGCATCGACGTCTTGGGCAACATCATCGAATCATCGATTCTATCACCAAATCGACAACTGTACGGAGACATGCACAACGCAGGTCACGTGTTCTTGTCGTACACGCACGATCCGGACCACCGCCACCTGGAGTCTTTCGGGGTGATGGGTGACGTGGCCACGGCCATGCGCGATCCAGTGTTCTACCGGTGGCACGCGTACATTGACGACATCTTCCAGGAGCACAAGATCAAGCTGGCACCGTACAGCAAGCAACAGGTACGACGTACGAATGTCATTATTGCGCCAACACATCCATTTTTCAGCATTTCTTTACAGCTGACGTTCGAAGGAATTTCGGTGACGGGAATTGCCGTCAAGTCGGAAGGTGCTCCGGATAACGTGATGCACACATTCTGGCAGCAGTCGGATGTGGACCTATCCCGCGGCATGGACTTTGTCCCGAGGGGAAACGTTTACGCCAGGTGAGTTTTGATTTGATTGGGATTAATGAGAAATGTATGCATCGCTGTCTGTTTGAGTGCATTTAATTATGAACGCAACCCCATAAATTGGTTGGACATGCAAAATACTTAATTACGTCCAGATTATTTACATACCAGGCAAAGGACTCAAAAGTCGTTAAGGATTAATCTACTTTTTTTACGTTGTACCTACTTGGGGCACGCTCATTTGATGCATAATTCTGCTTCAAAACTTTGCTATCTTTAGCTAATTTCTTCGGTAGCGCATTTCAGTCTGATGGAAATGGAAATTAAACCTCACTACTAAGTTACAGTTGGATCGAATTACAGTTCCAAAGTAAAGGTGCTATAAATTACCAATCAGTCGTGATGAATTGGGTTTCTGTGACATCACCTATAAATCCAATCAGCAGAAATATAATTATCGAAAACACCATGCGTAAAATTAACAACAAGAATTACGTGGCGTGGCCAAGCTGAAACATAAATCAACTGGGCCATATTACTCAACTGATATTTTTTTAAAATTAGTTGAACCCTTCCCATTTCCCCTACATTAAATATGCTAACATAAAAACAAGTTTACTTAAATATATTTTGGGTGAAATTTGAGCAGTTAAAGGATACACTCTGATGAAACACGTTAATTAGACCATGTCCACCAGCATCCCACATAACTGCTGTTTAATGACCAAGTTGATGCAAATTTACCACCACAAACTAGTGGCCACATGAAATAAATCAAATTCTAATTAATGCGGTGAGACAGTGTAACACCGTGGAGGGTTCATCCTACTGAGGCAAACATCCCCCTCTGGAACCGGAAATTAACCCCACGTGTTGGTGTGCGAAAGTGGGTGTGAAACAGTCTAAATGGTTCCAGATGGCGCTGAACAGTGTAAATATCGAATGTTTTCCCAAATGTGTAACAGAACCTGAAGCGTAAAATGCAGATTTGATCTGGTTTTAGTAGCAACGCCGAACGGCTTGTTAAATTAATTATATAAGGACAATCGAACACTGGAACACATATAGGGAAAAACTCGGGGAATGAAAGCTTAACGTTTTTTTGTGCGTTCTGGAATGCTTGTTGTGCATTGGATAAATCGATTGGAGAGATGCCAATTTACAGAGCTGGCAAAACATCTGTTGCATTTGCTGGATGACCTTTTTTGTCGAGCGTGAGAGCAGAAAAAAGGGACCATGTCACGATCTGTTAGCAACAGATTATTCAAATTGGAGCCAATTGGGTATGCGGGGACAGAACCGATGGGATGGAAATCAATTTGTCAAAATTTACATTTCCAATTGAATTACAAGTTCTGTTGGCTTTAAGATCTGGCGGGGGATAAGCTCAAATGTTATATTGTTAAACAAGGACACCGTTTTAATGAATTGGACACCTTTTGAGGACCCGAAGTTTATGACAAGCTGGAGATGGGTTATATTTAAATTCAATAGTCATTTCGAAATGCTTATTTCATTTCCTTCCCTCTACATTTACTAATCCATTGAAAAACAATTCAAATGTGGACAGGTAGTTCGACAAATGTCAGTTCCTATATTAGAGTTATTTACAAGCAAAGAATAGATTTAATTTTTTGGAATCGTCCACTTTACACTCGTTCAAAGTACGTGCTCAACGTTATGGAGTGCTGTACTAGCTACCCTGAAGTCATAGGAATTTAATTGATAAAGTTTTTCTCGCCCCCGTCCTAGTTTTCATCTACGGGAACGACAAACACCATAAAATTAATGAAAACTGTATTCCAAGTTCAAGAATGCACTTCAAATGGAAATTTTCGCATCAATTTCCAATTATAGCACGCTCCGTTACCATACTCGACACCATTTCTCAACGATTGTTATATCTTTTCCCCGCCCACGACAGGTTCACTCACCTTCAGCACGCTCCATTTATTTTCACCATTCAAATCGACAACGACTCCGACGCCCAACGAATGGGCTTCGTGCGCATCTTTATGGCGCCGAAGAACGACGAACGTGGCCAGCCGATGCTGTTCCGCGACCAGCGACTGTTTATGGTCGAAATGGACAAGTTCTTGGTGGCACGTGAGTTTTTAGTTTATAGCACGCCGCCATTATGGCAACACTTTTTGACGTTTAACGATTAATTTCAGTGCGTCCCGGTTCGAACCGAATCCGGCGCCGATCGACCGAGTCCACCGTGACGATTCCGTTCGAGCGGACGTTCCGCAACCTTGAAGTCGGCCGGCCAGAAGCGGGAACGCCCCAGGAGGAAGCTTTCAACTTCTGCGGCTGCGGATGGCCCGCGCACATGCTCGTTCCGAAGGGGCTCCCCGAGGGTTTCCCCACCGAGCTGTTCGTGATGGTTTCCGACTACGAGGAGGACCGCGTCGTGCAGGATCTGGTCGGAACGTGCAACGATGCCGCCTCCTACTGTGGCGTGCGCGATCGGCTCTATCCGGACAAGAAGGCGATGGGCTATCCGTTTGACCGGTTGGCGCGCACCGGAGTGGACCGACTGGCGACGTTCTTGACACCGAACATGGCCGTACAGGCGGTGAACGTCATCCATATCGACAAAACGGTTCAGCGGACCTAGGATTTTGGAGATGTCCTATTTCAATTTTTTTTAACAAATCTTTCGGAAAATGATTTTTTATGGCTCATTGTTATCCTATATTCAAGCAAATATATCAAATTTATATTCAACTATGCAATTACATATGATATTATCACAATCGGCTCCTGGGTATACATAATACAAAGAAAATCCCTGATCCAAGCTAACTAAAGAAAATATTAAAAAAATTATATGATTCAATTCAACTGTTTTTTAGACGAATGATTAAAACTCGCATGCACCACCTGCACAATCAGCTGTTAAAGGTATTTTTTTTCAATTCCGGTTCTGTTAGCTGACCTATACAATCTACCCCGCAAGCCAAAATGTCATGCTGACACTTACAATTTGCAACAATGTTCCATTTGACTAGTGTTGCGTAAATTTGCAAGCTGCTTAACCGGAATAATTACGTTTGCAAAATGGTTTCTGATTGATTTTGAAACTCACTTTGCACTCACACCCACAACAACATCGAATCCATTAAATCTGACATCATCAAAATAACTCGGAGGCCCCAGAAGCCAATGGGCCATTTCCGGTGGTCGTGTTAGAGCTCACGTAATTAACGATGTGTGAAATGTGGGGCTTTGGTTTGCGTTTGGCAGCGTACGGTACCGTCAAACCCCTTTATCCCGATGATGATGATGATGACGATGATTTCGATATTATCTTTCCACTGTTTGCCATGCAAATATCAACTGCAAATGATAGCTTGTTACCAGGAGCAGTTCTTGAGCTAGTGTTGGAAGAGGATTTCACATTAGCAATTTGTAATAAATCTTTGTCAACTCAAACAAAATCGGAAGAAGTTGTCCAGAGTCCTCTTTGATTTTCGTGAATCCATACTTTGTTGTATGGTCCCTGATTTCAATGTCTTGAGGCGAATCAGTAGTACGAATCCATTAAAATTTTCTTTTTCGAATATTTAGGAAAAGCCCCTTTTGTACTTAACATTTGATCTATAGTATGCATATAATATTCAAATCATTACATTAAAAAAAACAACTGGGTTCAATGGGAAACCAAACAAAAGCGATTACGACCGATTTGGCTTAAATCGGTTCAGCAAATTGAGAGCAAACTGAGATGATTTTTCACCAAACGCCAAAGTGTCCGAAACTATTTGTAATTCGTAGAAAAAACTCTCAGTCGGATACATTTAATTTTGCTAAAGTTACAGCCATTTAAAACATACTCAAAAAAAAAAAAAAAAAACCAAAAAGGCTCCTAAGACTATTTATTGCTTTTTTAAAATCGAAATTAATTAATTAAAATCGATCTCATTAAGCCTGTTCTCCAAATTATTTTCCAATCCCGGAAACGTCTTGTTACAAAAATCGTCCTTTACAAAAAAAGATCAACCTGTTTTGGGCAAAGTTCACAGAATAAAATGCTTGTTTTAACTGCGGAAGCCGCTGCGGCTGCTAACGAGACCCGTTTCCGGTGCGGGAAGCCGCATTGAAACGATTAGAAAGGCAAATGTTCTGCTGGATGGAAAGACTGGCTGTTACACCCCAGTCAGTTTTGGAATATTGATGAGCGCTTAGCGGGAATTTTGTCTTCCGAGAGCATCGTGATTGGATTTTCCAGCTGTCGATTTTACGACGCATAATTTCGCCTTTAAAGCTGTGCTTTTTGGAAGTGCGGTTATTGAAAATATGTGTAGCTCAGTGGTTTTATGACTGGCGATTTCGATTCCAATAACATAACACTAACCCGTTCCAGTGCCCAAATCCGCTTCCCGGCTTTACGCACTCGCGTCATTTTTGCGTACTTCATTTTACAAATTAACAACACCTTTCTGCCATGTACGTGAGGAATTTACGAGTCGCCTATATTGCACGCTAGGGTTACCAACGCCGTTCAACTTTTCCGGGAAGTCAAAGGAGCCCACTGCACTGCCAACCCTACTGCGTTGAATCGTTGAATTCTTGTACGGATTCTCCCTTCATTCCTTCACTCACCGCAACCTTCTTCTACATCACTTGGCTTATCGCCAAGGGAGCTCGAAAAAATATGCTGCCATCAGACGTTGGGGATATCGGATTACAGGGCCTTTTTGGGGCCGTCCAGCCGATGATGTTGTTCACGCACTTCATCAACGAGCCCTCTCCTAATTTGTTAAGGTGCATTTCTGGCTTCCAAGGAATGTGCGCTGCGTCGTCCCGTTGGCGGCTTGTGGTGGGAACCGAATGAAACCACACATTTTTGCTGTTGGCTCAGAGACAGGTGGATTCTGCATTTGGACTTTCTCCTTATTTCACAATACATTGCTGTTATCAACAACTCTGAGTTCCTCAATCTGTCTGCAGAACTTTTACAGCTAGTTGGATGCATCCACTTGTCTGTGTAGTCCCAAAGGTATCGATTACCTTAGGTTATGAATGAGCCGGTGCACCACGGTGACGACAGCACACAACAGTCCGTGTTCGATCGTCGAGTAGTTCGGTAGCGTCTGGATTATGCAACAACGCTGAACAATGTCTGCGGCCTGCATCGCTCTGACCAGCATGGTCAAGACCACTAGCGCAACGCCGCTCGGAAGTGGCAACAAGAAGAAGACCACTTCCGCGTCGGTCAACAGTACGACGGAAAGCTTCGAGTCGCCACCGGTGCTGCCACCGGTGTCCTGCGTATCTCCCGGCACGGGAACGGCAACTCATCCCATGGGCGGTTCCCGTTGTTACCAGTCTTCACTGCGGAGCTACAATAAGTGGTCACCAACGGAGCAAGGGGCAACGCTGGTTTGGCGCGATTTGTGCGTCTACGCGACGGGTCAGAGTGGCGGTGGGCTGTCCGACCGAGGACCGATCAAACGGATCATCAACAACGTGAGTGGAGCGGTTACACCAGGCACGTTGATCGCGCTGATGGGTTCCAGCGGAGCGGGCAAGAGTACGATGATGTCGGCGCTGGCCTACCGGACGCAACGTGAGAAGCCTTACAAAATGTATGATTTGTAACTTGACTGAAAAATTTTCTTGCAGCGGGAACCATCGTGCAGGGGGACGTTCTGGTCAATGGACAACCGATTGGGCCGTACATGTACCGATTGTCCGGGTTTGTGCACCAGGACGATCTGTTCGTGGGATCGCTGACGGTCAGCGAGCACATGTACTTCATGGCGAAGCTTAAGCTCGATCGAGGTGTGAGTAAAGCTTCCGTTGAACGGCTAATTCAGGAACTGCTGGAACGAACCGGTCTAGCCAAGTGTGCCGATACCCGAATCGGTGAAGTTGGTGAGGGTAAGATGCTATCCGGTGGTGAGAAGAAACGTTTGGCGTTCGCAACGGAACTTCTGACCAAGCCGACGATTCTGTTTTGCGACGAACCGACCACCGGACTCGATTCGTTCTCCGCGCAAAATCTGGTGTCTACGCTGCAGTTGCTGGCGAAGCGTGGAACGGCCATCATCTGTACTATCCACCAGCCGTCCAGTCAGCTGTTCTCCATGTTTGACCAAGTGATGCTGCTTGCCGATGGCCGTGTGGCCTACGCCGGAAAGCCCAACGATGCGCTGGGATTCTTCGAACAGCACGGCTACAGCTGTCCGTCGAACTACAATCCAGCCGAGTTTCTCATAGGAGTGCTTGCTACTGCCCCCGGTTACGAGAAAGCTTCTCAACGATCGGCCCATCGACTGTGCGATCTGTTCGCCGTTAGCGAAGCGGCCGGTCAGCGAGATGTTCTGATCAATCTGGAAATGCATATGGCGGAAACGGGCGACTTCAAAGTAACCGAAGAGTCGCATCTATCCAGAAGGCCACTTTGGATACACACGCTGTATTGGTTAACCTACCGTTCGTTCCTGACGGTAGTTCGTGATCCCACCGTGCAATATCTGAGACTGCTGCAAAAGATCGTAGGTATTCCTTAACTCAAATCATCAATCGAGCTCTAACAGAATTTCTTGCAGGGAATCGCCCTCATGGCAGGACTGTGCTTCTCCGGTGCCATCAACCTGGACCAGCTCGGCGTTCAAGCGATCCAGGGCATCCTGTTCATCTTCGTATCGGAGAACACCTTCTCGCCGATGTACTCTGTGCTGTCCGTGTTCCCAGAAACTTTCCCGCTGTTTATGCGCGAAACCAAATCCGGCCTGTACCACACCTCCCAGTACTACGTGGCCAACATGCTCGCCATGCTGCCCGGGCTGATCGCCGAACCGTTGATCTTCGTCATCGTCGCGTACTGGCTGGCCCAGCTTCGTCCAACGTTCACCGCCTTCCTCGTGACGGTCATCGCGTCAACACTGGTCATGAACGTATCCACGGCGTGCGGTTGTTTCTTCTCCGCCGCGTTCAACTCCCTCCCGCTGGCGATGGCCTACCTGGTCCCGTTCGATTACATCCTGATGATCACCTCCGGTGTGTTCATCCAGATTGGTTCGATGCCGGTATCGATCAGCTGGATGCCGTACATCTCGTGGATGCTGTACGCCAACGAGGCGATGTCGATCGCACAGTGGGAGGGCGTTACCAACATCAGTGAGTTAGAACGATCAAATTTCGGAACAATAATTTAAAGTAATCTTCTCACTTTCAGCCTGCTCAACGGAAGACCCAAACCTGCCGTGCATGCGCACCGGCACGGAAGTGCTCACCCATTACAGCTTCAACGAGTCGCACTTGGCGCGCAACATCTGGGCCATGGTCGCTATCTACTTTGTGTTCCACGTGCTAGGATGTTTCTTTTTGTGGCGCAAAACCCGACACTGAGGATTAGCTTTTTGTGTTATTTAAGCAGATTTTTTTTAAGTAGATTTAGAAAATAAATATATCCTCAACTTTATCTTTTTGAAAATTTGAAAAATCTTTTTTTCGGAATCAAACAATTTGTTTAACATGAAGTCCACTAAAGTCTCAATTTGACGTGATTGTGCTACTCGCTTTTTGGCACTCCGAGAAAAATGCGTTTGAGCGTTTGACCTTGAATAAACAACAAGAAACACGTTTTGTTTGGCTGACCGTTCTGTGCATTGGCACGAAGATTTGTTGAATTTGGTTGTCGGAGTTAAAATTAAAAGTGTTTACAGTAGTCGGGCACGCACGTGTGTCAAACGCGTTCTGACAAAAAAAAACCCTTTGGCCAGTTGTCACACTTGCAGCAATTTTCAGGGTGTGTCAAGATAGCACGATCAATCAAATCAAATGTTCATCATTCCGGTACAAGAATAGAACTCACAACCTCGGGGTTGGAAACCCAGCACGTCGCTAGTCGAAACCCATCCCCTCCCCAGATTCTCTTTTTCCTTACGGCGACGGTAGCTCGGCTTCATAAGAAGAGTTACCTCTCAGGATTGAAATCGAATTTTGGGATATGCAAAACATTGGCGTTCATAACTCAATTTGGCTCAACATTCATACGCGACAAGATAGCACGATCTCGACGAACTGTAAAAAAATAGTAAACAAAAAGGACAAACATTGACCGAGCCACGTAGCCCAGTGGTAACGCTTCCGCCTCGTAAGCGGTAGATCGGGGTTCAAATCCCGGCTCGGACCAACACAACTGGTTATCTTTTCCCTTCTGGAATCGATTGCTTAGTAAAGGGAAGGTAGTGTATTGTCACAAACTGGACCTTATCACGACACCTTAGGGAGGCGACCTATGGAATGTTATCATTAACCCTAACATGTGAACATTAAGTTGAGAATGAAACTGCCACTGAATCCGCTTTGTAAATGCCGGCCCCAATACTCTTCAAGGGTGTTCCCCTCAGGAACTGGGAAAGATTTACTTTATTATACGCACCGATCGAGCGAGATGGCGACCAGCGTGAAGACGGACGACGCCACCGACATGTTGGCCATAAAGTTGTTGATGGTGCAGTAGACGGCCCCGAACGGCCAGTCCGAGTTGAGCATGAAGATAAAGTTGAACGAACAGTTGAGCGACGACATCAGCAGGTCGGCCACGCTCAGATTCAGCAGGAAGTAGTTCGTGACGGTGCGCATCCGGCGGTGAGCTGCAACGGAAGAAGATGAAAAGTTTGAGCGGAAATGATATCAAACCCAAGTTTTATCCACTTTGTTTAGTAGCTGGAAACGTGTGAATGATGATGATAAGGTTGGTTGTGGTATTGAAAACGTCGAAGTTGTGAGGAAAACTTGGAAAAGTAAATGATGATGGATATGAGTTACTCCAGGTTAATTTAAACTTTGCGTAGGTGTCTTATTATTCTGCGTTGGTTCGCCAGTTTAATTTGATAAAAGAGAAGTGAAAAAAATAAGTCATAACTTTCTCAAAGATGACAAATTAAATTCTGCTAAAATTTCAACATCTTCCAACCTCTCAACAAAACCCACACAAGAAAATCCACCTTTTTAACTAGATGTTACTCTAAACGAACCTACAAAACGCCCACGGCTCAAACCCCTAATGCGGAAAAAAATCTCATCGCTTGCGTGTTCAAATTCCGGCACGGTCTTTTATCTTCAATACATTTTTAGTGGATGGTGAAATAAAGCTTTTTTGTATCAAGCAATTTACGGTCCTTAATTAAATCTCTGAAAGGGCTGAAGTTATTTCTGAAACTTTTCCTCGATATGGGTTTCCCCGGAAACTATATCCGACGTTCCGGAGATGAAATTCGACGTGACAACTTACCAAGTGGTGGAATGTTTCATTTCAGCTGCGTACAGCATATGTCTGCACGAGAGTGTTATATTTCTGGTTTTCAAGAACTCGTCAGTAGATAATAAACGACGGACACCATTATTTCGGTAGTCTATATATAAAGGGCTTCCGGTGAAAATATCGAATTGCTGCTGGTTTCCTTTTCTCACTGACTGATTTTATGATAAAGTTTTCTTTGACGTCAATTTTGACTTCCCACACAGTGACGCAGTTGAATTTTTGATTTAAAGGGTGGCGGTTTATCAAGCCCAGTCTCATCACCAGATCCAATGTCACCCCTGCTGACGGTAATTTCAAAATGACTTTTTTTGGGCATCAAACTTTGCATGAACTGTTAAAATTAATTTGCACAAAAATGTAAAAGTATGCATTTTTTGATAAAAAAAAAGTGTGCATTATTACATTTTTATCAAAAAACTGTTAGAGTTCTAATCAGCAGGATACCGAAAACCAATTTTCTCAAGCAGCAGTTGAAACGGAGTTCATTTTGCGACTGTTTTCTTTACGTTTTATCAATACCCTAGTGTAGGCGGAAACGGCTCGTCGGTAAACAATTTTAATGAAAAAAACTTATTTATTATCAATTTTGAACTCCTACTTCACTTTATTCCGTGCTTCTGGGTTCGGCCTGCACAGTTGAAGTCCTCAAAGAGCGAAACAAACTGTGGAATCGACAGTATCTCTGATTGAGCAGGGAGAAGCAAATTGATGGATTTGGTGAAATCAAAGAATTTTGATGCGTATAAACTGATGATCAAGAAACGTATGATTGCCAAAATACAAAGAAAATTCAAGCATAAAAAAGCATTCAGAAATATTAAAAATGATATTTGTTCTTGTGAAAATTCTGAATTGTTTGAAAAATAAATTCAAAGATTTTTTGCGTCCATCACGGGATTCGAGCCAGCGAACTCTGGCGAATTGGTCCAGTCATGTGGACTGTTAAAATTACAAAACTCAGTTGAAACATCTTGATTTTTTTTCAAGTTAATTGATGATTAATTGCATTTGTTCGTATTTATTATATTGATTTACAGTCCAGCCTCAATCATTACATTACCAAATGTATTTTTCTATATCATCATTTTGAGATTCAACATTTCCAAATCACTTTAGATCACTTTTGGGGTCATATTTGAGCTCTACCTTAAATGCCAATCGTTAGAAAATTGACCCAATCTCACCCCTTAGAGGGTTTTACTGACAATTTACATCAAATCACTTTTCAATGTTATTGTTGCAAAAGTGTCGTTTACGATGTAAATTCATTTTTACTTTTTTTGTTTTACTATTTTGATAAAAAGTTGTTTCAAAAGCGAACTGCGCAATGTACCCAAGAATATAACGGGCATCATTTTCGCGCCTGCCTGCAGATTCCATTATTCAGCTTTTGTAGACTGAATAATAGACTAGAAAAACATCAACTTCCAAGAATCCATTTCCGGAAAGTGTTCCTTGGCAGAGTCCCGAATATATGACACAACGAAACCAGTTCAAGCACGCCCATATCTAAGTTACGCATGAGCCAATGCCACCAATAAAGGACGTGTCTAAAACAATACCTTTTCAGCTGTCATCACTTGACAGCTTTCGTGACAAATATAAGGTTTGGGAAGCCCTATGGTTACCCCAATTCACCAACAAATATTAATTCGTCGTTTTTTTCCTGTTTGAACATAAAACTTTCTTAGCGTAGATTATACTTTTTCAAAGTTTAAGGTTTAAATTTAAGGCCATAAATCTAATCTTGTCTTAGGATAGAAGTGTTATTAGAACCCAGAATAAAAATGCCATAATTTATCCAGAAGATCCTTCATTATTTACACCAAAGAATAAAAATAACCAATACTTTTTTTCTCCCGAAACCTTTTTCATCAATAATTCCAAAAAATCCAATTATAATCAATACTTTTGAAGACCCAATGGGTTTGCTAATTTTTCACATAAAATTGTGTTTTATGAGAGTAATTGAAAATAACTCATTGTGTACCAATAAAACAACAAAACAAACAGGCAAAAACGCGACGCGAGCATTACCCTTTAGACTATCTTTTTTTTTTTGCTTTTATTCAAAAAAGAAAGGTCAACAAAAGATTTCGATGCAGCGCCATAAATGAAAATCCGAAAGCAATTGAACTTCCGGGAAGTTTCTCTCCGCTGGAAATTGACGACAAAAAGCATTTCCATTTTCCAATCTGCATTGCCGTGTCGTGATAATTAAAAATAACTCATGAAAATGGCTGACAAGTTCAACTAAGCAATTTCAGTTTATTTTATTTGAGTTCTAAATATTTCCTGTTTGGCGTCATCTTTAAAGTACGTACGCTCTTAGGGGGGGGCGAGGAAGGTGTGACAAGATGTGACGAAGGGGGAAGGGGAGATTGTGACGTCACGCTGGGTTTTTTTTATGATTACATAATATTAATTTGAAATGTACACAATTAAACTAAATCCTTTTTTCTAAAATTTTTTGCTTACTATTATTTAGAAGGACCGTCATCAGGGGTGACATTGCGTCTGGGGGGGGGGGCATTGGGTCATACAAATTTCTGCATTTTTGTATGACCCAAACTCACCCCCAGACCCAATGTTACCCCTGATGACGGTATAACATTATAATTTACAGCTGGAACTTCAAAAATCAAATCAAAAAATCAGCTGGAAATTCAATATTTTGCAAATTCTTGCTTGATAAAAATAAATGCTTTGAAAGCAGGGTGTTCATAACAAAACTACTATGAATGGTTTCAACTTATTAGATACAAAGCTGTGAAAAACAGTTTTCAAGATTTTTTAATACTTGAATGTTATACCAGGTCTTCTAATTTTTAAAAGATACAAAACTGTTATTTATATCGGAATGTTTAGGTATTAAAAAATTGAATACTAAGAATAATTTATTTTTTTTATATTAAAATTGCTAAAAATACCAAAATTATGAGAGTTTCAAAATATAAACAATCCCATCGAAAACAAGGGGGGGGGTCTGGCAAAATGTGCCGTACTTGTTGAGGGGAGGGTTCAACCTTGTGTGACAAAGTGTGACATAGGGGAGAGGGGGGTTAGTTTTGGCCGATTTTTGCGTGACATACTTTATGGATGACGCCTTTATATTTATTCCCGTTTAAAAAACTAAACTTTTGTGACAAGTCACATTCTGCAAAAAATAATTATTATTTTAGGATTGAACATTAAATATAAGTTTTAATTAACAAAAATTAAATTCAACTGTGATTTTTGATGATCCACCAAGAAATGAAGCCTTTCTTGAAAACATCCCTCTGTCATCATGATTTCGATGAAAAGAATTAATCGAATCATACCTTTCATATGAATTCAAGGAAGACTATTTGAAATGACTCGTTTTCTCCGAAAATATGTTGCAATTAATTCATGATAAATTTTTCTGCGAAGTAGATTTTTTGGTTTTGATTATGATGCGGAATGCAGCACACAAATTTAAACTTTATGGATTATATTTCCAATAAATGGCAATTTAAATTTGACGTTATAAAAACAGGTGTTTTTTTAATATAATTACTCTGTTTAAATATTATTACTCTGTAATAGCAGACAATCAACCCGATTTTAGTATGTTTTATTGAACGTTTCAAAATGATATATACCTCTTTGCTTTGTTTTACAAAGCGTTTGTCATACAAACCATTTCAAAAAATAAATAAGCTGAGAAACTTTTAAAAGCCAAGTCAGTCCATTCCTTTGAATCCACTTGTGGCAAAGTCGCAGTAACAAACGATGTCATTAGCCAGTTTTATCTTACTAAGTTACTGTTTCAGGCACATTGGAAGTAGAAGAGCAAAAACATACAAATCGTACTGCATAAATTGCATCCATGCCATCCACGCCAGACCTTTAAGTGAGAAACCCACACACTAACGCCCGCTAGCATCATTGCCAGTGTGCGGTTCAATGGATTTTTTCTTCTTTGCTGCCAACCATAGGGTAAATGTTAAAATAATGTTCATAATTGTAAAATTCAAATTGAAACAAAAAAAAACAAAAAAATATGTTGCAATCGATCACCATTTTCTACCCCCAACACGGTGAATGCTTGAGAGTATTAGTGAGTTTTGTCTTTCTGGATCAGAAGTATTAAAGGTATTATAGACTTTGTGCAATATTTTGCGATATAGTGGTATGGCATTTTTGCCCGTTACCGACAATTACCGACATTATTGAGTGCTGTTTGCTAGTATTGTGAAAACAAAACAAGTTCAAACGAGGCTTGCACCAGCAACCTGCGCCGTGGAGTGCTCGATGTTTCTCGAGGATGCTCCAGCATATATTTGTATTGGTGAGAAGTGCAGATTGCTGACATGTTTACACTAGGGCAAAAATGAGCTATGAGCTGGCTGCAAAAACTGTCATAAAATGTAACATTTTCTGCAGCAAATCCACTGTTGCAGTTTTTGATCTCTATTGATCTCTATTTTTCCTTTGGATGTACAAGTCTCAAAGGAAACTAATCTTTTAGTTAGAACATGATTTTTTTAGATCAATTTCACACACTGAATTCAATCGCATACAGCATTTTTTTTAAATATTTTTGGAGGTTGCTTAGAACCCCCAAAGGAACTGAAGAAAACCTATGCTATAAAATTCATGTTGGTATTCCACCCTACTGTATGACATTCACTTACCGAGCACAATCCACAGGACGATGCAGTTGCCGGTGATGGCCACGAGCAGCATCGCTCCGAACACCACGCCCCAGGCCATCTTTTGCTGCCAGGGAAGTTCGTACGGGCTCTTGGTCGTCGGGAACAAACACTCGGTGATGAATTCCCTGCAAAAAAAGATGATGTGAGAATGGCATTAAAATGGCGCGTCTGACTGGTTACGGTGTTCGCGAATGGTTCTGGGTTCGATTCCAATCTGCTTCAAACGAGAAAGTTAAGAACACCGAAATTTGACGTTCCGAGAAAAAAGCGTTTTAATGCTTTACCTTGAATAAACAAAAACGATAGCACGCATTGTAAACAATAACAAACTCGTTTTGTTTGGTTGACCATTCTGTGGATCATCCTGAAGTTTGGTTGAATCTGGTTGCTGGTTTCCCAAGTTGTAACTGAAAATGTTTACGGTAGTCTAGCTCGTTCCTGTGTCAAACGCGTTTTAACCAGAAATCCCTTTGGGCAATTGTCACACTTACATGAATTTTCAGGCTGTGTCAAGATAGCACAACAAGATTGAAACTTATTTCATAGGAAAAGTGGCAAAAATTGCACTCTTAAAAATATAAAGAATTCGAAGAAATCATCAACATGCCAATTTACGGATTCTGCTAGAATTGTATATCAGAAGTGTACGCCGTGACAATCCGCAAACGATTTTTGCCAGAGGTAAATATTCATGAGTAAAACATGTGTGCACCAGCAGCATCCCCATCATTGTCGAGTGCTCTTAATGCTGTCTGCCAAAATCTCGAGGGATTTCCCGGAAGGATTTCTCTGAAGGATTTTGGGACAGGCAAAAAATTATGCGTGAAAAGCAATTTGTCATAACATGATTACAACTTTTCTTGGTCTCTTCTTTTACAGGCTGAGAATTTATGCCGGAATTTTTCTCGGGACACGCACACTGACTATACAGAGTAATTCATTGCCGAATCCTCTTGAGGTGCCTCGAGCACGGGGCTAAATTCAATTACATTGGCTAAGGGTGAAACGAATTTAAATTACGTTACATTCTATATCCAGCAACATATGGGTTTGGGGCAGGGTTTCATATGTTTTTCCTATGTCGATGCTATAGAACACAACTTTCTACTTTGGGATTGGTCATCTATGCACGGAACATCCACCCCTACATGACGATGTTTGAGAGAACTACGGTAAAAGCAAGTATTTCACATGCAAAGCTGGGCTGTAACTTTTTGGTTATCCCAAAAATACACAGAAATAAATAATTCTAAATGTTACATCATTGATGGCGTAACACTTAAATAAAATTAATTGCAATTTGATGTAAATTTGCAACAAATCATACGTAAAAACATGATTTTACGAGTGATATAGAATCTTATGTTTACATCAGCCGAGTTTACATGTGATTAATGATTTCCGTGTCAAGTAAATTTACACTTTTTTTCGTGTGGTGACATAGTTTAGCTTGAAACTATGCGTGAAAAGTTATGCTTAGTTTAAAAGCTATCCTAAAATTAACTTTTATTTGTTAATTCACGAGTTTGAAAGCTTTTAAAGCTTAAGTAAAGTTTTTAAGATTTTCACACATGTTTTTTTTTTAAGCAAAGGCCCTTAGGCGTTGGAAGTTACAAAATGGTGAAGATTGGTTACCACGTTTTACCTATAGTCCATTTAGTAATCCTTGAAAGTCATGGTCAATAATGGAGCACCCATAATGTACAGACACCAGTGCTAAAAACACACAAAAATATTTCCGAATGTTACATAATGTATGATGTAACACTTTTGCACATCATTACACATTTAAATTTAAATGCAATTTGATGTAACACGTGATTCATCTTTTCCGTGTTGTGTAAAATCACACTTTTTTCTGTGTATGCTATCCCCCATAACATAAAAGTTTTTGAAGGATACCATAAAACCCATTTCAGGTTTTATTAGCGTTTATGGAACTTCGAAAAAAACCAAATGACTCTAAAATGCTAAGATTGTCATGTCTCATTGGACACTGCTAATAAAAAAACACATGCTATTTCCTATTTCCTCCTATTTTTAAAACAAACAACCTACTTAAACAACCAATGTTTAAGAAGAGGGACATTTAGAAAATGTAATCTGTCGAAGGGATCATCCATAAACCACCTGGACAATTTAGGAGAAAGGGGGGGGGGAGGTATGGCGATTGTCCACGCTCCATACAAAAAGGTTTTTTTTGTATGGACAATTGACCACGAGGGGGGGGGGGGGTGTCGAGATTTCCAAAAAAGTGTCCACGTGGTTTATGGAAAAAAAAGAAGAAAAAACTTAAGGGGTCACATATATGTAAATCGACAAAAAGGAGGTAGGTGTGAACACACATTTAAATTCATTTAAAATCTGTTTTCAGGAAATTAAAATATGCATTTGATTTTATCATTGCCGAGATAAAGCTATTTTAAGTTAGCAGTTTCCAAAAACGGGTGCCACGATATGTTAACACTGCCTAGACCAAATCGGCTCAAAATTTGGGTTAAGACTCGTTAAACCAGACCTGTGTGCATGACGATGGCCGATTTTCAAAAAAACTTATTTTTAAAAAAAGTTCAAGATGGTATGTCAGAGACATAACCGAAAGACATAGGACCAAACAATTTGAATGTGTTGTTGGATTGCTAGTGAAATCTGGAATAAGATTATTTTATTTTGTTTCATAGATTTGTCGGCAAAATTGTCATAAATGTTCTCCCAAGGTGAACCTTCCATGAGGGCACCGGCAACTCCAGGTTGTGGCCACTACGGTCGAAATGGCCATTATTATGTTCAGTATCAAAAACCATGAATTTTGATACCCATATTGCCACAACTCGTATGGTTCTGTAAATGTCCCCCAGGCCCCGGGGGAACCTTCTTTGAGGGCACCGGCCACTCCAGGTTGTGGCCACTACTGTCGAAATGGCCATTATTATGTTCAGTATCAAAAACCATGAATTTTGATACCCATATTGCCACAACTAGTATGGTTCTGTAAATGTCCCCTCAGGCCCCGGGGGAACCTTCTTTGAGGGTACCGGCCACTCCAGGTTGTGGCCAATACTGTCGAAATGGCCATTATTATGTTCAGTATCAAAAACCATGAATTTTGATACCCATATTGCCACAACTAGTATGGTTCTGTAAAAGTTCCCCCGGGCCCCGGGGGAACCTTCTTTGAGGGCACCGGCCACTCCAGGTTGTGGCCACTACTGTCGAAATGGCCATTATTATGTTCAGTATCAAAAACCATGAATTTTGATACCCATATTGCCACAACTAGTATGGTTCTGTAAATGTCCCCCCAGGCCCCGAGGGAACCTACTTCGAGGCCACTCCAGGTTTTTTCCACCACCAATTCGACATTTTTCATGAGAACCGCCGCATCATAGCGACTTCCACGCCGTCCGCTTCGCTCGAATTTCCTCCTTCTGCTGCCGGTGGTTCTTCCTTCTGGTTGCTGGTCCTCTTCTTCTATTGGCCGCTGCTGCTGCTGCTCCGTGCCGGCCCGACGTGCACAGTTCGAGTGCTCGTTCCAAAGTGACTTGCTTTTGCGAAATTTTCTGCTTAAATAGCGGCAGAGCCGGAGAACGGCACAAAAGGGGCGCGGTCTCGAATGCATACGCTCGCTCTGATTGGTCATCTGTCCGATTTGTACTGAAAAATTACTCATTTTGATTGCATGTTTTAAGTGCTTTAACTATGTTTAGTCAAACTATCTATGTAGTTAAACAATAGCTGAAGTCTTCCTCTTTCGATTGGTGGTCCAACCGTCTGTATTGATTCACAGGGAAAAAAGATATAAGCGTTCAAAATGTCCCCTTTTTTAACGCTTAAAAGTGACGCTTTGGATCGAATTTCTGAACTGGCCCCCCAATATAGTAAATAGAGACATAGTCCTGTGTCAAAAGATAGAAATTTTTTTGGTTTTTATTTTTCAATATAAAAAATCGTCATTTTTTGATTTTTGTATTTTTTTTAAGCAAATTTCAAAATCGGGCTTCGTCATGCACACGTGATATGTCTTGAGAGTCTTCAACCCGAATTTTAGCCAATTTGGTCCATCCCATATTGAGATATCGTGGCACCCGTAAATCAACTCGGTGTTTCAAGAAAAACGCCCAGAAAGTTTGACAGTCCGCTATGCGCACGGCAAAATCGTCTCTAACTCAGTTTAATCATGTAATATCTTTATGAAACTTTCAGGAGTGATTGAAAATCATCTTTTTAGTGGATTCAATAAATTTGCTGTAATATGAAAATTTGTGATTTTCTACATGTATGTAACCCCTTAAGAAACATCTCCCAACTACAATAAAGTAAGCTTCTTTCTCCAACACCATGCATCAAAACCAAAAATCAATACCAAATCATCCGCATCCACCTCTTGCAAGCATTAAATAATCGGATCACATGGTCCAACGAATGTCATATAAATTCCCGAGCATAGCCACACTCCTGCCGTGCTGCACCATTGACCTCCACTGTCCCGACACCGTGCCCAAAGAAGTGTGAAAAGGTCCACTCCGAATCGACGATATAACACCCGTTCCCTGTGACACCCTGCTGGGGCCAGGAATGCCACCATCAGTGACTACTGGACCTGATGGATGCTTTCCGTATCCGGATCCGGATCACGGATTGAAAGGTCGCACCGATTTGGAGAGTGTGGAAATGTTTAGGATAAATGAGACGAGTGCATTCATTACCAGCGATACAAAAAAAAATTTACAGAATCAAAACATGAATTGAAATTCCATTTGCAGACACTAAAAGCGACCGTTTTACCCCCTCTTCCCCAAAACATTTCACTAGCGTCCCACTTGTCCTTAACTGTAGTGAAAAAGTGGCCAATACAGTGGAAGCATTCCATTTCCAGCTTTGGTGATAGGGATTTGGGGCACCAAAATGTGCTTTCAACAGCACCGAAATGATGTTGTAATCTGACATAAAAATCAGAACGTTGCGACACTAGGGCGAGTTTCGAGGGTTTCGACACAAAAAGGAATTGTGTTATCTTTGCGGCAATATTTTTACGAGGTTGCAAAGATGTTAATTTTGAATGGTTTTGTCATAATAATTTGTAGGAAAATGATCAAGTTATTATTTTATATGTGGATGAACATATACAAAGTACACTCAACCCCCGATGGTTTGACACCAACTGTTTTCAAACGAACGGGATCACTTTCTAGTTTGACACCCCTTTTACACGCACTACCAAACGTTTGTTTTGATAGTGTGCGTGAGCGCCGTATAAAAAGTGACAGTTCGTCACTTTTTAGTTTAACTTTGACCAACCAACGGGGTACGAACTAAAAAAGTGTCAAACGAAAAAGTGACCAACCACCGGGGGTTGAGTGTAGTCTTTCATGTCAGAAAACATGTGTACCACTTTTCCGTTGTAATCCCACTTTTACTTCATTGAAGTAAAATTACATCATAAAAGAGGTAATATTAAGCCTACCTCGAAGCCTACCAATTTTACACCTTAGAAATGAACAATTTTTAAAGGTATATGGGTAATTCTCTACCAACTCACACGAAATCGGGAAAAGTTGCCCCGACCCCTCTTCGATTTGCGTGAAACTTTGTCCTAAGGGGTAACTTTTGTCCCTGATCACGAATCCGAGGTCCGTTTTTTTGATATCTCGTGACGGAGGGGCGGTACGACCCCTTCCATTTTTGAACATGCGAAAAAAGAGGTGTTTTTCAATAATTTGCAGCCTGAAACGGTGATGAGATAGAAATTTGGTGTCAAAGGGACTTTTATGTAAAATTAGACGCCCGATTTGATGGCGTACTCAGAATTCCGAAAAAACGTATTTTTCATCGAAAAAAACACTAAAAAAGTTTAAAAAATTCTCCCATTTTCCGTTACTCGACTGTAAAAAATTTTGGAACATGTCATTTTTTGGGAAATTTAATGTACTTTTCGAATCTACATTGTCCCAGAAGGGTCATTTTTTCATTTAGAACAAAATTTTTCATTTTAAAATTTCGTGTTTTTTCTAACTTTGCAGGGTTATTTTTTAGAGTGTAACAATGTTCTACAAAGTTGTAGAGCAGACAATTACAAAAATTTTGATATATAGACATAAGGGGTTTGCTTATAAACATCACGAGTTATCGCGATTTTACGAAAAAATGCATATATGCAAAAGTTCCATATGAAAGATGAACAAAAAAAATTAAATGCTTCGATTTGGCTGAAAATGGGAGTTTTTCTATTTACTCAGAAATATGTCAGAAATACGTTTCGTAAAATTTCCCGAGGAATCCGTTAAAAATATTTCCAGAAATAGGCTCTTCGGTACAGACGCTGTCAAAACCGCATTTCAAATTTTCATGCGACCTTTTCAAATATATGACTAATTTGTTTTAAATCCAAACTTTGTTATCTAAAAGCCTTATCAATCACCTTCATCCTAACAAATCACTGGAAAGAAGAATTATCTTGATTGGTTGAGTTATGCCCGAGAACCATTGAGTTGAAGTTACCGTTCCAACTTTTTTGGAGCCTTGGGCGTTGGAATGTTAAAATGACACCAAGTTATGATATTTTTTATATTTTTTTCTGACTCTCTCACTTTTGTTGATGCTGAATGGCAAGCTTCCCTGCACTGTGCCGCACACGCGGTTCACTTGTACCTCGGTTTTGCTTAGCGCCTGCTTTGTTCGGTTTATGGGCTCGTACCAAAACTACACGGAAAAAATCAATTCTCAAAATCGTGAATTAAATTCACGAATGCGAGAACCACGAAGGAATATAGTTCATACAGTTGGAGAGGGAAATGAAAAAAGTGATAATTATTTAATTTGTTCATAAAACCCTTTTGAATCGTTGGCAGTAATTTACAAACAAATTACTGAAACCTAAAAAAACAATTGTTTACTTTAGAACAGTTTGCTAATAAATGGCAGTTGCACCCCGAAGCTCGGAGGAAGCAATAAATTTCCTCAATCGTATGCCCAACTTGTATTAATATCCGGCGCTGAACAACAAACCAACTAGTCAGCGGTCGATATTCCGGTTCGGTCGTACACTTGTTCACAACTGTTGCTGGCAATCCCGACCACTTGGCAAAACCAGCTTTCTCTCTCTCTATGTTTAAACTGCCAACGGGGCAGCACTCATTGGTATACGACCGCCAAACACTACTGATGCAACCGAGCTTCGAAAACTTTATAATTGAGCGCACAAACTTAGCCTGCTTGGCCTGGGTGGAAACCATACAGAGTTTCAGAATCAGAACTTTCCCTATTTGACCTGTGCTCCCCGCGCTGGAAGTGGTTTGTAGTTTTGTGCGTAATGAACCGTTTTACCCCGAAATTCTATTCGGCTGTTCAAGGTCGACATTGTTTAATGATATAGTTTTCGTTCCTTTTTCCAGATTTTGGTACAAAACCCATTCAGTTTCATTGATTGTTCGCTTTCTGAAAGTTTTCTCATTTGAAGCATTATCCAGAAAGGGGAGCATTGTACTGATAGTTAATATTTAAAAATTAAACTAAACTATTCCTAAAGCGGCACAAACTTTTGATACTTGACTACAAAGTAAAACGATTGTCACAGGGCAGTGTCCCATCGTAAAACACGAGCACAAAGATAATTCAATTCTAGCCACTTTGTAACACTCCACAGTAAGTTCGACAGTGTAGATGGGATTCTCTTGTTCTCTCCCTAGCCAACAGACATTTCAAATATGCTGGCTGCAGCGGAACCATGCTCCAGAAGCCACAAATTGGCCACCTCATTTGGTCAGATTTGGCTTACACTTTGTTAATGTTGAGACCGGTGCAATGCAATGCCTTTGAGTGTTCCATTAGAAGTTGAATTTTTACGCTGTCACACGTCAACCAATGCAATGCTTGTGGAGAAGATTTTTTTTACTTGTACCAACTTTTACACTTATTTTGTGGTTTCAAATATTACACTTTAGAAAAGACCTTGTTTTGTTTCAAACATATAAGGGTCATTCCATCTGAAGCGGAACAGCACTTGAAAATTACCATCTCCGATTCTGCTCAAATTTGGCAGAGCTGTTAAGACTATCAAAACATGCAAAAATCCCGAATTTCATCCAAATCGGACCACCCCCTCCATTTTTGTACCCTCCCAAAAAATCGACTTTTTGGCTATTTTTGAGCAAAACGAAAATCTTCGAACGACGATAACTCAGGAACCACAAATCTTAGAGAGTCGGTCTTAGAGTCAATTTTGAAGGAAATCCAATTTTAAAGGAGAATCCATTTCTGTGTTCAAAATTTAGATTAAAATATGTTTTCTACCTGTATTGCGCAATTGAAAACTTTAAATGGCCGTATCTCAAAACAGCCCTATTTATTTTTTGAATTCTCACCATCGTATTCCCCGTCCGATTTTACATAAGAATCACTTATCGACAGAAAGGAATATGTTTCGTTCCAGAGATATCGAATTTTAAAGTTTTGAGTATTTGAGATTAGCTACACTCGCCGCCTCTGCTAGAAGCACTCAGGCGCGATGATGAATAATTACTACCTGGTGTTCTGTAAGATGAATCATGTTTATAATTTTATACGATTTTGAGATGATCAATACCTTGAACAACCTATTTTTTGTTTAAGGAATATTTATTGGGTAATTTTCAATGCACTGTTTTTCCTGATCACAGAGTCATTGAACCATATTAAGTAAAATTTGAACTTTGAATATTTATTTGCAAATGCTACAGAGTTTTAACAATACAATTTTCAAAAAAATCATGTTTCTATTATTTTTATATTTTTCCTAATTCCTCATTTCTTCCCATTTTATCAAATTATTTCTTTTATTTGAAGTGAGAACAAATGTAGAGCTGGCTGTGGTAGATGAAATAACTCTGTGCGGTAGCAAAATATTGCCATTCAGCAATAACTTCAAAAAATCTGCCTTACGGTTTGAGAGGTTGATCATATTAAACCGATTTTTATATTGTGAGCCAGTTTCATCTGAATAATTGACAGCAGCTTTATCGTCTTTCAAGATTTCTAAATGATTGACAAACAAAAATAAAGAATATTGTTCGGACGGTGTCGAAATCAACACAACTGAATTTGATCTTAATCAGTTAATAAATCAGATTAATCTTTGTGATTTACTTACATTTTTCAGTTTTATACTTTCCGGAAATCCTCTTGCTTAATCATGCTTCACGAGAGTATAATCATGTTAATTCATAATTTTTAACACTATAATGTATCGTACACTTTTTCTTAAGTGTTTCTTACAAGATTAATTGCAATTTCCTGCTAGCTCTGCAGGAATTCCATTCATGGGCTATCGATTGGGCTAGCACACAAATTCATTGTATACTTTTTTTAAATTTAAGATTATACAGCAGTTTCCTACAGTGGTGTACATTCAATATTTGCCTATTTTGTTAATGATTATTTGGGATGAAATCTTATTTCAATAAAAACAGGTAACAGTTATAGATCAGCGCGCCCGAGTGCATCTAGCAGAGGCGGCGAGTGTAGCAGATGTAGGTAATCTCAAATACTCAAAACTTTAAAATTCGATATCTCTGGAACGAAAAATATTCCTTTCTGTCGATAAGTGATTCTTATGTAAAATCGGACGGGGAATACGATGGCGAGGTCAAATTCAAAAAATAAATAGGGCTGTTTTGAGATACGACCATTTAAAGTTTTCAATTGCGCAATACAGGTAGAAAACATATTTTAATCTAAATTTTGATCACAGAAATGGATTCTACGTCCAATTTCCTTCAAAATTGAGTCTAAGACCGACCCTCTAAGATGTGTGGTTCCTGAGTTATAGTCGTTTGAAGATAGTGGTTTTGCTCAAAAATCGCCAAAAAGTCGATTTTTTGGGAGGGTACAAAAATGGAGGGGGTGGTCCGATTTGGATGAAATTCGGGATTTTTGCATGTTTTTATAGTCTCATCAGCTCTGCCAAATTTGAGCAGAATCGGAGATGGTAATTTTCAAATTTGCATTTTTTCTTGCACACTTCAGGTGGAATGACCCATAATAAATTAAAATATTTGTCAATGTATGAAATGCACAAAAAAAATTGTTGAGAACAGTTTTGCAAACAGGCATTCCTGAATTAATTAAGTTTTGCATCGACGATTAATAAATTAATATCCAATTAAAAAGTTATCTGGTTAACTTCAATTGGCTTAACGCATAAATCGAATACCTGAATTTAATTGTGCACTATAGCTTTAACGTTAGGAAACAAAACCTCTAGCCAGTAAGCATTATAATTTTTTGAAGTATTCTTGAAAGTATCATATATTTATTTTTGTAAAATTAACATTTATTTACAATTTAACTGCAAAAGTATTCGAAAAATGTTTTTGCAGGTCCTGAACGCGTAAACTTAAATAACCACCGGACCATCCTGCACCAACACGAAACAGGAAAAGCGTTTTCCCAACTCGATGAATATTTTAAGCTGCTGCAGGTCGCAGACATGAAGTGGGCATTTCTCATTGGAAAGAATAAACCAGAAACTCAACGCAGCCGTACGGAACGTTTTTTTTTTCGCCTCTACGCAGTAAAACTGACAACCAATAATGAACACGAAAGTGGCCCATCATTTATGCAGATTACTCGTTGGTGAGTTTCTGGTGGTTGGTTCCGCTTCAAAGGACAATCGTTTTGCTCCGGAGACGCAAGTGGCCTTATTTCAGCGTGTCGTCCTGTTACAGTAAATAAAAAGTGAAAATTTATAAAAAAATGTATTAAAAGCAATTCGATGCCTAGTAGGGATTCAGCTGACTTTTCGACTCATCAAACTTGGTATTGTAAAAAAATTACCGACAAAAATTCAACTTAATTGTAAGGAACATTAACACATGTTACCTGGTTTTCGAAAAATCCTTTAACGAGCCACTTCTACCATAATTTTCTACGCTTGGAATGTAAATTTGTGATTCATCGAATTGAGCTTTCCACGTGTGTGGGTAGGACCAAACGAGGGAAAAGTGGCATATGTAAATTGTGTGACATTTTACAAGCTATACTGGCTGTGTCGTTGTCACTGAACACTGTGGAACGTTTCCAATTCAGCACTGCGCCTACGAGCCCCAAGGGGGTCTTACATGCGATAAATGTAACTATTCTAGTGCTTATAAGCTGTAGAAGAAGCCGCAGTTGGCTAGTAAAGCGATGGAAAGCTTACATTCAATGTGACCTTGGATCCCATCAAATTCGCAGCAGCCCTATTTTTAGCTCATAAAAATATATAACTTATGTAAATTGTAAACTCAATTGGAAACATGTTTTTTGCCTCCAAGTCTAGTTAAGAACTGACCGCAAAAAATACCAAACGAAAAATTGATCAACAATCAGGAAGTTTAGTGTGGTGAAGAACCTTACCTCAACGTAACCGGTTCGTCCTCACGTGGAACATGACTCCGGCCAAGCGTGATCATTTCGCCCAGCACGTCCAGTATCTCGGTCCGGTTGAACTCGCCAATTACGGAAGAATTGTACTCCGTGGACCACGGATATCGCAGGATCGTGGCCTGGGTACAGTTGACCAACCGTTCCAGCTCAACTGTATCACTCATCGTGCTTGACTGAATTACACTATTTTTTTCTCCTCAAACTAATCACTTCCGGCTTTCACCGGTCACACTGTTACACACCAACACATGTAGAAATAACGTGGCAAATCTTGTTTCTTCTGTTTATTTTTCCGGCCACTTGTTGACAATCGGTGTTTCTCCCAGGAGTGCCAACAATAGAATGGATAGATGACTACCAGATTGGCAGCTATAAATACACAAACACTCTCACATACACAACAATATATTTCCACCAGAGACGAACGGAGGTCCTGGCTACTGATTTCCGGTGGAACCAGCGACGCTGAAGTATGATTGATTCAAGCCGGTTGATTTTTCTTCCTCGCACAGTCTCTCAGGGTATCGACTGCGAGGACAGGAAATGGTAGCAGATTTTTTTTTCCTCGTGTGTAGATCCACTTACAGCGACAAAGCCACAGCTCGAGTGTGTTGTATTCAGGAACAACACACAAATGCTCACGCTTACACACACATACACACAGCTAAATGACTGTTGGTGAACCAGGACGATCCATGGCCTTGCACTTGGAGCGATTCCGATAAGCCTGCGAAGGGAAAAGCGGAAAAATGGCAATTTGTCAACATAAGTGGATTACATTAATGATAAGCTAAGCGAACTACCTGCCCTGTAGTTTCACGAGGAAAAGGATTATATTTTGAAATCATTTTCCACAAATAATTGAATTACAAGCAGATCACCTTTTCGCAATATCTATTGAAAGCTCTTCCATGTAACAAGGCTAACTTCAAGGTTAGACAAATTTTTTAAAATTTTGAAATTCGTCATGATGGTTGCAACTTGAAATGCAGTCCTTTTAATTTTTTCACTGATTAACCCTACTCCAACGAAACAAGTAAAGCAGGGGTGACCAAAGTATGGCCCACGAGGTGATTTTTTGTGGCCCGCGGACCTTTTTTGAAAGATCATGTAAAATGGCCCTTTGACCCAACTGTTAGTTGATTTTATAATTCTTTAAAATTTAGTTTTAGTTTAAGGTGAAGCCGTTGATCATTTTCGAAGAAATTTGATCATCACTATAAAATATTCTGTATTAAATTCAATTTAACGAATTTCAGCACCAAAATGAATCAGCATGTGCCGGTTGTTGCCTTCTTGAAGCCACTGAAGGAATTTTTGATCTAAATCAATTGTGCTTAAAAATTTATATAATTTTGTGGTACAGTCATTGACGTCCTAGTTGGCAATCATTGATTAATGACGATTTCCATAACTTTACAAGGAATGGGATAATCATTACCAAAAGGAATCAGCATGTGTAGGGCACTATTCTAAACAACTTGTTGAAGGAATTTTGTCAAAATATTGAAAGCGACGCAAAAATTATATCTTTGAACGAAAAATCATGACAATGATGGAAGTCTTCACGTTAAGCATTTCCATGCTTTTATCCGAAAGTTTGAATGTGATTGAAAATTGTTATTTCATCAAAATTTTCATCAAAGATTTTTGGAAATGAGTTATAAAACATTCAAATTTGACTAAAGTAGGAAACTGTAAAAATAGCAAAAACAGGTATTCCATAGTAATCTCTCAGGGGCTGGGTCAAAAACTTATTTTGCACTTAGAAAATTTTCACCTCGGGATACGAACTCATGAAATTAGGATTAATGGAAATGAAATGGACTAATTGATTAAAGTCTTATTCAGGCAGAAAATATTTATTTTTTATTGAAATCAGAGGAATACTTGTTGAAAAATCTTTTTGCAACGATTTATCATTATATTATACCTTGTTTAAAAATAAAATTATACATTTTATACAAACCCCTTCTTAAAATATTTTATTTCAGATTTCAATGTTTATTGAGGTACCGTCAGTGGGGGTGACATTGGGTCTGGGGGGTGAGATTGAGTCAAAGTGATTTTTACGGATTTTACCATTTCTAAGGTTATTCTCAATGAAACTGAATTCTGTTAAAGGGGTTGTGTGTCCCCTACACCCCCCTCTTAAGATGACTCCGCTGAAAAAATCTCGTTCCTAGAACAAATCCTGTTATTTTGGCAGATGTCTAAAGTTGGGGTACATTTTTGGCCAAAAATGACCTCTCGAAAAATCATTTGTCTAATATTTTTGTTAGAATTGCTCGAAAACTACCCAAATGTTTGAAAATCTCCACTTCAAACATTGTAGCGTGTCAATACGATTCCCTCGAACAAGAAACGCTGTTGGATGACTTGTTTTTACCATATCGTTGTATTTGAGCATCATTTTATCTTCATTTGACCCAATGTCACCTCCTCAAAGGGGTGAGATTGGGTCAATTCTCAAACTATTGGCATTTAAGGTAGTGTTCATCAAAATCCACCATATTTTGGGAAAATAATAGTAAACTATCTAAAAACAAAACAACGTTGAAAGATTTTTGATGTTATTTAAATTGTTTTTGTTATTAAGAAATTTCGAGAGGTGTATCGTTTTTTGACCCATAGTCACCCCCACTGACGGTATGCCAATTGCAATGCAAATCTTATGGATATTTTGTGTTGGCCATTTTTTGGTTTTATTGATTTTAATAAATTTAAACCAATTGATTCGAAGCTTTTTTGAACAAAACTTCTGTAAAAATATCATTTTTTTGTCCTCGAAAATATTGTAAAACACATAAAATTAAAAAAATCTGCTGTTGAATCACGGGTTAGTTTTCATAAGGTTCTAAGCGCGAAGTGTAAAGCCGTTTTCGATCGATTCTCGATCAATTTACGAATTATCAAATTCAATAATATTTTGAGTTGTTCATCTGCACGTCCTTTTAATGCTCTTTACTGAAAAATGTGAAATTTTGATTTGTTTTGAACAAAAAAAAAACAATTAAGTGTCGGACGCCATGACGGTTATTAAAACGTAATTTTTCACATTTGGCCCGCAAGCTCATGTGAGTTCTAAATTTGGCCCGCCATTCAAAAACTTTGAGCACCCCTGAAGTAGAGGATCCCGAAAAATCCGAATCCGAAACTCAGCTCCGGACAAAACCTGTACATTAAAAAAAAGCTAAAAACATCAAAAGTTATGATTTTTTTATTTCAAAAATTGGCTCTAGCCCTCTTAGTCATTTTAGAAGAGGGAGGGGGAATGGGTGCGAGGAGTTGAAATATAATTGTTCACGGATGACCACTAAACTGCCGTTTAACGGCGATATAATGTATACGCCATTTTGAGCATTTTCAATTTTATTGTACAGTCTGATAAAGAATCTTAAAAACTACCTCCTGACGAAAGAATTTTTCAAAAAAACTGCTCTGGGGCCCATTTTATTAAGCAAACAAACAATGATGTATACGCCAATTTTACTCACCATGATGTATTTTCACATTGAGAATTGATAGAAGTCAAATTCAATACTGGTTGAATGTTGATTTGAGGTTTTGGGACCAAATCTAGACTGGCCAATATTTTATTACATTATTCAATTTAATTCTTAAGGGGACGTCCATTAGGCGTCATCCATAAAGTACGTCACGTTCTGAGGGAAGAGGGGGGTTTTGAGCAAGCGTGACATTGCGTGTTAAAAGCATAGGGAAATCGTGACAAAGGGGGTGGAGTAAAATTTGGCTGATTTTAATGTGACGTACTTAATGGATGACACCTTATCCACATCCACGTAGACACTTTTTTGAAAATTCTAGACCAACCCACCTCCCTTGCGGCCAATTGTTCATGCAGAAAATGTGTTTATAGAGAGTAGACAATCGCTAAGGGAGCGTAATTTTATTACGTAACGCAAAAAATTTGATTTTTAGACCCCCTGACCCTCGTAACAAAATGTCCATACAAATTACAAATTAAAAATGTTGTATAGTGCGTAACATGGCCTCCGACCCCCCTCTCCCACACTGCGTTACGTAATAAAAGAACGCTCCCTTAATACCCCCAACCCCCTTAAAGTATCCACGTCTACAATGCATTAAGGGATCCGCTCAGCTGTCAAAAAAGCTGGCATAAAAAATATCGAGAAATTAAAAGTGAGAGTGTGTGCAACATGCAGTTAAACTTTCTGTGAAGTTGCTGTGAAGATTACCATGGCACTTTGAAAAGTTTAACTCCATGTTGCACGCACACATTCTCACTTTTTATTTCTCGATAGCCTGCTTTGATCGAGCAATGTATACATACATCATTGGGAAGGAAAAGTAGTTATTTTTTATTGCTATTTTTTCAGCCAAATCGTGCTTTCTATTTCATTAGGGCACAAAACTTTTGTATAAACAAGAGTGTATCCCTCTCACACCTTATGCAAACTGTCATTCAAGTGAAAGAGATACACTATTGTTTACAAAAGCTTTGTGTCCTTTTGAAATGTTAGGCTCCAAATGATGTTTGTGGTTTAAAATCGTAAAGAATAGGCAAAAACAAGAAATTCTGTAGGGGCCCAATTTTAATTATACTTTTTAACAGATTCTACAGAGCAGACCTTAAATTAGTCATTTTAAATTGAAAAAATGAACAAAAACAGAAAATCGTGTCTACAGCAAATTCACCTCAATGGCGTATATATCATATCGCCGTAAAACGGCAGTAAAGTGACAGTAAACGGGAATTTTTTGGGAAATCAAAATCATGGTGACACTACTTTTTCCGATTCCTTACGTAATATTTAGTGTATATTTGCTATATTTTATCCAACTCTGTTAAGATCGTTAAGATTCAGAGGTGCTGTTAGGCGCTGAATTTTATAGGAGAAAAATCCCAAAAATGAATGTAATAACACTTTCCTTCATAATTTTCATTCAAAAAACTTAAAAAATTTAATAGAAATTTAAGTGCAATCAGCTGAAATCAATTTAAAATGCATTCTCCTGCGTTCAGAATCATTTTCAGCATATTTGGGTTGATTTCAAAATCTTTTGAATTTTTGAAAATTTCCATCTTTAGCTGGGTGATGAATAGAGAGAATGCGTAACGTGATTTTCGAATGATCCCACTTTGTTTTTCTCTACAAAGTAGGAGGCTGTTCAAGCACAAGCATGACTTTTTACTTACTGGTAAATTAGCTATTTTATAATCAGTAGTATGTGTTTTATTTTGTCTAGTATTTTGACATTTTTTGCAGGAAAACTGTCGCGTTTCGATTGGTTAGAAGAGATTGTTCTTTTTTACGGGTGACGAAGAACTGCGGCTAGAGTGTCATTCTGCGATGTTACAGATAAATTTCCTGGCTGATTTTGAAATCCTGCAGCTCTTCCTGGTCCAGCAAATAAAACATCGCTAATTCTTGCGAAGCTGATCCAACAACCCGAGACGATTTTCGCTAAACCAGGTTTTCAAAAGGAATCGAACAAAAAAGACAGCTTCTGGATGGATACAACCGCATGGACTCCATAAAAAACATCCATTCGTGATTATAAAAGAAAATACGATCTCGCCTTCAACTTTCTTAAAATTTCTTGACTTCAACTCCAGGTTCTCATTTTTCATTCATGCAAAAAAAAACAATTTTTAATGATCGATAACAATGTACTCTTCCATTGGCGAACAGTAAATTGGTTCCACTTTGACAGTTCAAAATTGAGGCCGTTTTGCGAACCACTATTCAGCACCCAGATCTTTAGTATCGCAAAATGTTTTTTTTCGTTGAAATTTTGTTTTCGTCAAATCTTACATTTTTTAAGACTAACGATTGCAAAACAACTTAACTAGTGTAAAATGCATTTTAAAACACTTTTTGCATCCAAATGTCGAGAAAATGGCTTGTTATTTCAAGTTTTATATTTTTTGTCACTTTTCAGTCTAAATGGAGCTAAAATAACATTAGAAAACTGGTAATTTTAAACTATCCAGTTTTACACCTTCCAAATTTAAACATTTTTTACTGTGTATATCTCATTATCGGTTATGAGATTACTGTGATCTTCCCTATCACAATATTTACCTTATCGTCATAATTAGATCCAACTGTTACCAAACAGCTTCTGGGCTTTTGGCAGAGTTATTCCTTCTCCCGGCTTGCTCATTTTTTTTTTTTTTTTTTTGAAGAGAAGCAAAAAAACTAAAAATCTACGCCCCCATCCGACATTGCCGGAAGGCCCCAACAACACTTTGTTCGGGCGAGCTTTTCATTTGGCCAAGTGAGCACGAAGCAAACAAATTATGTAGCTTTGTCGAGGCGTCAGCGCTTTTTTTTTTTTTGAACAAATTTGTTTTATTGTGTTTGAGAAAAAGTTTGTGTGGCTTGTTTTTTTTTTTTGTAAATTTTGGGGCGCGAATACAATGCAACAAAAAGCATAACTTTAAAGCACTGTTGAATTTATAAATCTAAAATTTTCTGAAAATTGCAGAAATCATAAAAATAAATAGTATGAAACTTGTTACCCTAGTTTGACTTCACAATGCTGATTCTATGATGTTCATTATCCTTGTCAGTTCATCCTTCCCACTTAAAGTGTACCTTTCGAGCAACTTAACATAGTGGAAAATTCACTATTTTTTCTAACCGTTTCCAGAAGCATCTCTGTGAATTGTTTACCCAGTTCCGCAGTCGTTTCCGCTACTCTATGGAAAGCAAAATTTCTTTGAAATACAAGCATCCTTGTTGGTGGCACAATTTGTGATGCAACTTGTACAAGATTTCCTCGTTCCGCTACAGAAAAAAAACCCGGGTCATCATGTTTCCTGCTCTTCATTTGCTGTGCTACGCTTTTCCGTACTGTCAGGGTTGGTAGAAGAATCCAAGGTAGGAAATCTTATTAAATCCCAGCTCGGAAAATGACCCAAGGGCAAACAGGAAAACTTGGCCAAGTTTTCGGCTCCATTTCCTAAGATGTCTTACGAAATTTGATTCAAACGAACTTTTCCGGTGTTATTTGACCCAATTAGCAGCAAATCAAAGTATTTTTCAATCGTCACAGTTTCACATTGGATGCAGAGCGTTATAAAATGTCACATAACCTTTCGATAACCAAAATCTCTATCAATATTTTTCCCCAAAGCCAACACCATAAGAAAGAAAAATTGAAGTCTGATATCCGATAGACAATTTTCATTTCACAAATTGAGTGGATTTCCTATGGGAGTGACTGTGAAAATAGAGATTATCAAAATGTATCATAAAAAATAATTATCTTAAGCAAAATCTAATATTTTGATCGCAAATTTGTTGGTTAGAAAAAATTAACTAACTTACTCCAAAAAAGAGTATTTTACAGTCAAATTCCCATCCCTACAGCACAAAGGATTAAGTTTCTCCAAGCCCCAAAGCTTTTAGTAAAATAAGATCGAAAGGAAGCGATTTGAAATTGGAAGTGATGACGACGACGACATCCTCATGGAAGAACTTTGCACTTCACTCCCGGGGGGGTGGGCATCCAACTGGCATCCTTCGCTAAATCACTTTCTTCCCTATGCATTTTAAAGTTTTCTGGGTAAATAGGGGGAAGACTACTCTCTAGCCGGGATGACGAATTGACTTGCGGGAGCGAGTTTGGATTTGCAGAAGACGTTTAATCGAAGATTTTTTAATATTTTTAACGCTAGAGATGGGACAGAAGCTGCTCGATCGAAGTGACTTTTGATATCTAGGATTGCAAAGTTTAATTGAAAATAGAGTAAGGTGAATATGAAATGCTCTCCAAACATAATTTAAAATGTGTCGTCGCATTTTGAGAATCATGTGTAAAAAGGTTAACCCAAAAAAATCTTTAATAATTGTCGAACTATTTTTCAACTATTAAATTTGCCTTGTTTAATACTAGTAATAATAAATTGAAAAAAAAATTTAAGTAAGAATGTGTGAGTTAGAGGTGGGCAAAAAAAGAGCGAGCCGCTCAAAGAGCCGGTTCACTAAAAAGAGCGAAAGATCCGTGGCTCACAAAAAAAGAACCGCGGTTCTTTTTTAAACTTTCGTCTTTTGAAAAATCCGGCTCGAAATGGCATGAGTTTTGTTATAAATATAATTTATTGAACTTCAAAAAAAATAGTATTGAATTTGTCTTTGAGAATTGGGTACTAAAGCCCTGTGTCAATTTTTATGTACAACGGTAAAAAACACGATTAAAAACCATTTCTGATCTTTTCTTTTTCATTTTAACTCAAAAAATATTTTGACAAGACAACATTTTTTCGATGGATCAACTATGGTCCCCTTGGAACGAGCTGTCAAGTAGGAGCTTTTCTGTCAAGAAGGACCGCGAGGTTAATTTTTCAAAATTGATTTAAAAATCCATTTTAAACTCTTTGTGGTCGTACAAAGGGTCATTATACTCAGAAAAATAAGCTTTATCGCTGTAAACTATAATATCAGCAATCTAAGCTTCATTTTAGGACCCAATTGAAAATAAAATTTCAAATTTTTCAATGCTTATCGTGAAGACCAGGGTAGGTAAACCATCACCATCGCACTATCATTGATGCATATTTCGGTGCGTTCCTCGTCTCTTAAAATTTCTCTTCTCTTTCGCAGCCGAGTGATGGTCGGCTTGCTATCGCGAATATCGAAAGCCCATCACATCGACGAGAAATACCCTCTCGCTGGCTCCTATGGAACTATCGTTCCAACCGGAGAGGCACGCACACGAAATTGCTGTATACATACACTGGAGCTCACGCACACAAATGAACTCATTGCTACAGGGCTTACGGGCGAGAGAATTTAACGATTGCTCTTTCTCTTGCTTTTTGAGCGAGGGGACTGGCTGTGTGAGAGATTTTTTTTCGTCTATCGCATCGGTTTGTTCGTTGCTCGCTATTTCATCGGCGTCGTTTTCTCTTCGCTCTCTTGATGCAGTTTTGGGAGAACGCCGAAAATTTGATGATTTGAGCGAGGGACGATATCTAAAAGCCCTCGCCATCGGCGAGGAAACGAGAAAATACCATCCCTGGTGAAGACTTCCATCATTGTCATGATTTTTCGTTCAAAGATATAAATTTTGCGTCGCTTTCAATATTTTGACAAAATTCCTTCAACAAGTTGTTTAGAATAGTGCCCTACACATGCTGATTCCTTTTGGTAACGATTATCCCATTCCTTGTAAAGTTATGGAAATCGTTATTAATCAATGATTGCCAACTAGGACGTCAATGACTGTGCTACAAAATTATATAAATTTTGAAGCACAATTGATTTAGATCAAAAATTCCTTCAGTGGCTTCAAGATGGCAACAACCGGCACATGCTGATTCCTTTTGGTGCTGAAATTCGTTAAATTGAATTTAATACAGAATATTTTATAGTGATGATGAAATTTCTTCGAAAATGATCAACGGCTTCACCTTATGAAAATTAATTCCAAAGGTAAATGATTTATTAAACAATATGAAAAAAAAACTGTTGTACATTAAAGTATTACCGGAATACAAATTTGAGCATTTCAAATTGCATAATTTGTAAAATATTACCAAAAATTTACTGAATAATTTAGAGATTTAGGAAAAAAATCCTTTTAGCAATTACAGATATTATTGATTAAATCAGAATGTAGAAAAGAGTGCGCAGAATGTTTACTCCAAATAAAATATCAGCATTAGTTCAATTCTTGCAGAAATAACCGCAATTTTAAAATTAAAAGCAATTGTTCCAACATCCTAGATTTAAGTTTGGATGCTATTCAATAACTTGAATGTATAGGTTCGAGTAGAAATCTTGACCTGGAGACCGCCAAGACCTATGGTTTTAAAGGGCATCTTCTCGTTTTCAGTTTTAATTTGTTTTATCAAATAATTTATAAAAGTCCAATGTGAAATCTATATATATAAAAAATTTCGACGGTTTTGTTCGAACGCGAATCAGTTCAATACGGAGCGTCGGATCGAGGTGCTCTTTGTTGCGTTGGGTTCGTATAAGTCCAAGGAAGGTTCTTATGCCAAAAAGTGACAACTTTGGCCACTCTGGAACCGATTCCGGAAAATCTGCAGATTGTATGGGAAAAGTTGCGTAAAATCAAATTTTGATCATAGGAGGCTGAATAAAGAAAACAGTAAAACGTTAACAAACGAAAAAAGGAAAAGACGAAGTTTTTCGGGTAATGGCCTATCTACAATCACTTAACTTAGAAAATTTCACTTAGCTTAGGAGTTTGAACCAATGGAAATGAATCTGAGTTGATCTTAAGTCTTAAGTTGATTGTGGATGACGGCTGTAAGTTGTGTACATTTTCTAAGTTTTACTTTACTTAACTATTCTAAGCTAAGTGATTGTAGATAGGCCATAAGGCTTGTAACTTATAAAATCATACGATTTAGAAAACCCTTTTCATCAAAATTTTGAAAAAGAGCGAAAGAGCCGTTCAAAAGATCTTTTTAATGAGCGAACGAAAATGAGCGGCTCCTAAAAAAGAGCGGCTTTGCCCACCTCTAGTGTGAGTGTTACAAAAATATGCAATTAGTTGTGTGTAAGTTGATTTACTCAATCCGCATTTGTTTATATCGCGTCTTTTATGAAGTAATGTACCGTCATCAGGAGTGACACTGAGTCTGGGGGGTGACATTGGGTCTGAAATTTAAGAGATCGGATCAATCTCATATTTTGATTGATGCATTAATACATGGAAAGCTTCGGCTTATTCGTTTATGTTGTCTGCCACTTTGCTCAACAACACATAATAAAATAAAAAAAAAAAAACAGAGACATAATTTATTGAATCCTTTTCCGTTAATACCTCTGAGTTCATCACGTTTAGTACCTGCTTACTCTCAAAAATAGATCAAATTTCCACGAAAGTGGAACCGAGAGAGTCAAAATTTTCCAACCATCATCTTCTCTTCCCCGTAGGGTACATTTTACCTTGAGTGGAAATTCCGATGTCTTATCTGTCCCTAACCCATCTACGGTGAAGAGTACTTGATCAAAACATGCATGACCAGGACCACGTGTGCCCTATAAGCCTTTGTCTTGTACGAAGTTGTTCGTCAAAGATCAAAAGAGTTCCTACACCTAGGACAAAGTTTCAAACAAACAGGGACAACTTTTAAGAATATCGTTAACGTTTATCAGACAATGCCTTCAGGCAGACATGCATCCGCTCTAACTCCTCTTTTAGAAGAACTTGTTTGGCATTTCACGTAGAAGATACCCAGCATGTTGTGCCAGTGATTAGAATACGCTAATTACGCTTGTCTTTTAGGCTCCCGAAGACCCTGAGAGATTATTTTGAAACCCAACTGAGATATAGGTTAAGAACTCTTAATTGCACTCAAAGAGCTTTTAAGAAGTTCTTCTTGAGAGCTTAAGAGAACATTTACATGAAAATATAGCTAAAATCGGGTTTTCCAATGAACCAATGTTTTCTACACATTATTCAAGCCAAAAACAAGAGATTTTTACCTAGCAACAAGCATAACATTGCTTTAAACGAAAATGCCATCTAGAACAAGCTGAGTGCCTTTAAAAAGAGCTCATAGTGCCGATGCATGTCTGCCTTCAGGTTCCTCCTACCTTGTGTTATTCAATGCCTCGTGGAATGATGACATGTTTTTGGAGCTCACAAGTCAATGTTTCTGAAAGTTATAAAATAATAATATTTTCACATTTCAAATTTTCACAGTGCAGACAGTGCCATACAGAATGACGACGGCAGTGGTTCCGACTAAAGCCATGGTCCCACCTGTTTGTTTTTGGACAAGCTTACATATCCCTGCAAATATGTGTCCAACTGTTGAAACAAAACAACGTTCTAGGAAAGCTTCTCGATGTTTTCCCAAGTGTTGCAGATTTTCCTATGCTAATTTTAGCTGCAGCATCCCAACGGAGATTTCCTCCGCAATGCAAGTGCAGCGTAAATACAATCAACAAATATGTTTTTGTATACAAAATGCAAACCACCGACTGTCATCGGCCGCCATAATGGCGTATTTTTATGGCAACTTATGACAGCAGTTAATTGGTTTCGCATTTGAACTCTAGCAAGATAATGAACCTCCAGAGAGTACACAATCCATTACAACTTGTTCTCGGAACGCTGACTTACATAACTAGTTGCCCGCATCGTATCGGAACTGCAAAACTGCGTTGGCGTAGTCAACAATTCCATAGGCATGTTTACCTGCAATACACGACTTTTCGCTTGGCTTGTGCGGGTTTAAAAGAAAACTGACAACACAAAAGGTGTACAACGTGGTACCGTGTCTCGCAGGGAATTGCTTAGACTTTTTCCCAAGATTTTCCCTTGTCTGTGGGAAACTTTTGAAAACTGTCACCACTTGGAAAGCCAATGGGCAAACGAGCTCTACGTGACTCGATTTGGAGTTGAATAGTTGTTTTTTTATTTTTTATTCTCTTACGATAACGACTATTATGACATACCATTTTTATTGTATTATTTGAGAACTAGCAGGCGCCAACACATAATTGTCACAAGTATGAATACACGGAAATACTATTTGAGGAAAATCCAACAAACGATAGTTTAATTTTCATCCTGACTGTTTGTCAAACTTAACTAAAAATTTTGTCTAGATGAAAATTACCCACAAATTCTCGCTGTCATTCTTGCTATAAAATTATCAACGACATAATCTTCGCCGTCTTAATCACACGAGACAAGCAAAGTTTTGCTGGTGGCAATGTTTGAGCTTCTATAATGGTAAGCTATCATAAACTTTCTATTTGTCTCAACTTGTGAGCTGTGCAATGATGGGGGCGACGACGGAAACAGATACCATCCACACCAGATATGTACCCAAGTACGATCTTGTTGTTTGCCAACATAACGAGAATAAGTGCCGTGCAAATAAACTTTTCAACGCACTCACTATACTAGAAGCTGCTTAATATTTCTAGGGAGATTTGCCCTACTTTTAACATTCTGTAGATCTAAAATTTGAGAAATAAAAACAGTACTTTTCGCATGCATTAATTATAACTTGCGAAATTTTATTTTACGAAGTTTTCTATTTTGAGCGTACTGAACAGAGTACATTCTCCATTTGATATATTTTCATTGGCTGCTTCAGGCAAACTTGTTTAGTTTTTAAAAAGCTTGTGCAATATATTTTATTCAAATTTATTCATCAAGTTTGTATAATATATAATATTTTAACTGAATCAGCTTGAAAACCTAAAACATTTTTTGCCCCTATTTTGGGCGTAATGCTCTTTGAATTCGGCTTTCAACGTGCCTTCATTACACCAAACTTCTGATTGGCTGGAATCTTGAAGCGTTGATGCTTTTTAGACGTACAGTTCAGTCCCAAACAGGCTAAATCGTGGCTAAGCAATTGTCAAGAAAAGGTGAGGGGAAGCAAAAACACTGAGGTCCCCAGAAACACGTGAACTTTTATTTTTCCTAGTGCGTCCATCCCGGGAATTCCCGGGATTTTCCCTAAACCGGGAATTCCCGAATCCCGGGATTTTTTTATATCTTGTCCCGGGAATTTCCGAAATTGAAAAAAAAAAACAATTTTTGGTCTAAAAACTCAGATTTGGTTGTGGAAATAGAAGAACAGTTGAATACTTAGAAATCGATAAGAATTTTAAAAGCATTGGCAAATTGGTGTTTGGCATATTATATCAACATTTATTTGGCTTATAAGGGTAAATTATTAAAATTTAATTTATGGATCCGCAAGTGCCTAACGCTTTAAATATTTTCTACTTAATTTTATTTAATTTTATTTTCAAATTTAATGCTCTAATCCAGACTGCAGTCCCGATTTCCTTCAGTTGGCGGTAGTGACTTAAAGATAATTTGAAAATATGTTTTATATAAAACTGCCTTGGAAACATTTCCATGTTGAGCAATTCTCTACGAAATCGGTCTATTTTTTAGAATTTTAATTTTTGTATTTTTTAATCCGACTGAAACTTTTTTGAAGCCATTTTGTATCATTAGTTTGTCTATATAATTTTCCATACAAATTTGGCAGCTGTCCATACAAAAACGATGTATGAATATCTTTTGAAGGATTTTTTTGATCGATTTGGTGTCTTCGGCAAAGTTGTAGGTATGGATATGGACTACACTGAAAAAAATAATACACGGTAAAAAAATTAGTAAGTTTTTGTTTAACTTAGAGCGTCCAATTTCCCGTCTCGGGAAAAAAATTCCCGGGATTTCTCGAAAAAAAATATTTCCCGTTTCCCGGGAAATTTGTAAATTTCCCGGGAATTCCTGAAATCAAGAGAAAGTATACATTTCTTAAAGTTTTTGAACTTTTTTTTGAAAATGCTCTGAAAAATTAATAATCTAATCTAATCTAATCTAATCTAACCCTAGCGCAGCCAGTCTTTTGAGGGCATCCTGGAAAATGCCTTAGGTTGATTAACGCCTAGCATCCTCTTGTCAATATTAACAATTGCAGTGCCCCAATGCAATAAATGCTCTGAAAAATTAATAAATGAACAAACTTAACATGATTTTGTTAAATTAAATGTATTGTTTGGTTTATATATAATTAATGAGATTATCAGAAATTATGACATCAGAATTATTTCTGATAATACTTATTTTTAAGGCAACTGGGAATAGATCTTGTTTAATGAGTATTAAATTATTTCAAATTAAATTATTATTAATTTTCAACAGATTGATGTAATTTAATCAAAACAATATTAACTCTTTAACTCCAAATTAAAATTGAGATTTTTTTTACGTTTTTGTTTACCATGATCAAATGAGATGAAAATCTAATTTGTGCAAAAAGAATTAATTCAATTGGTTGAATACCTAGTACTAAAGAAATTACAATTTGAAGTAAAAGAATTATGAAGCACTGGAGCAACTACAGGTGTTAGAGGGTTAAATGTGAAAAATAGAAGACTTTTAGTGGATTGATGTTAGTTTATCGTGTAATTTAAATTATGCAACATGATAATAAAAAAAATCATTGATAAATTACTTTCTATTGTATGTTCTCAAAAAATGCAAGAATATATTCAAAGTTTGCTCAAATATTTGAAAACATTAGGTTGTGTGGAGTAAAACCAACACTAAAAAGCTTTACCATTTGTTCAAGAGCTGAAACCAGTATTTGTCATGAAAAAGCATAATTTCTGCATGTTTGTTCTCATTTCAATAAACTGGTCACAGAGGCATGTTTAAAATTTCTCATCAAAAAATACCAAAGTACATTTTCTTGTAGTTGAATGATTTTTTACATGCAGTGAAGCTGTTAATTGATCTTCACACTTATTTAAACCATTAATGTTGATGTCCTATACAATTTTGTTGCTTAATATTAATTAATACCAAGACCATAACAATTTTCAATATTTCCCGGGAAATTGGCTGAAAACTTCCCGTTTCCCGGGAAATTTGTTACCCCGGGAAATTGGACGCTCTAACTTTAACTTTTTGTCACTAAAACTGGATTTGCAAAAAAAACACTATTTAACTTTTTTTTTATATGTTTTAGAGGACATCGAATGCCAACTTTTCAGAAATTTCCAGGTTGTGCAAAAAATCTTTGACCGAGTTATGATTTTTTAAATCAATTCTGATTGCTGAGATATCAACGATAGAAAATGGTGGGTTGTTTGGGTGATGCTTAGAAAACATCAATTTTGTTGTTTTTAAACACTTGCATGGCAATATCTCAGCAACTAAGGGTCGTATCAACAAAGTTCTTAAAAGCAAAATATAGAGAGTTTTCTCAGCTTTTCAACAATATTTTTTTAAAGTGGGCAAACATGTGCTCAGGACACCGTGAGTGATTTAGCTTGCTTGCGTCCTACAACCTACAACAAAGCACTTTACTAAACTTCATAATATTCAAAAGGGTACCCAAGACAAATCAAGTGAGACCAAAACGGAACCCAAACCCTTTTTTCGAGCTTTTAGAATACCTAAATGTTACTATGTATAGGCATAATGAACTACTATTTCTAACACTCAAAAAAGAATTAAATCAGAAACTAAATTTCCCCCAAAAATCCGTCAGACTCAAACCAGAAGCAGTGGAAATCTTTCCCCAAACGACAACACCCTCAATGAGGGTCCCTCATGGTGTTGATGGCAAGACGACGACACCATCGCGCACATTCACTCCCTTTTTCACCGCGCGACAGTACTGTCAATGTCAGCACGCACCAGTGAGTTTGAGAATGTTTCCCTGCTTCACGTGTGTGTGTGTTTGTTTGTGTTTGTGAGGATATGGGGTAGCGAACTTTTCCTTTTTTTTATTTTTCTGACTGCTGGTAAATTCGAAAATTCAAACAAGTTCCCGCGCTGTTATCGTCGTGACACGCGCGTTATTTTTTCGCGCGGAAAAATTCAAGCAGAAAAGGAATCAATTTCCGGTACGACGAATGCTTCCAATTTGGTGGGTGCAGCGGAAAAAAAACTTTTGTTTAAATGATGCCATCACAGACAAAGAGAGAATGATCATGTGACGTTTTTATTGAAAATCCATAATTTACCACCAGAGCCATCTAGTCGAGAGTGCACGAAATACATGGTAGTGTATGGTGCTGTAATTTTGTGAGCACGCGCACGTGAATTGTCTGTGATACCAGTGTGAAGTGGTGTTTAAAAAAAAGTATCAGCTTGAGTTGTTCAATTATTTTAATTCATTACCTTGGGCGGAGAAATTCGGCGAACAAATTAAATTGCTTTCCCTCTCCAAAAAACTTTCATCTGGAATTCAGAGGATTTCTCCGAATACTGCTCTAGATGGTGAATTTTCTCACTTTTTTACATTGATTGATTGCCAATCAAAACGACTTTACTTTGCTGGCCGAGTACTTTGGCAACCCAAACGCTCCCCCGAAGAAACTTTTTAATAGTAGATATTTTTGAACATAAGCTTCCAGAAGTTTACTTTTCCATAAATAATTTCAACATGCCTTTGCAGTTTGTGGGCACGGTAGAATAGTCATCAATGAGACTCTCTGGGTTTTTTTTTTACATTCAATGATTTTCTGTTTTTTTGCTAGCATTTTATTCATACAAAAATCCATGGCATTTTATGAACGATTTGGTGAATTCAGCATACATTTTTTGTTCTTGTTTTTTTCTCACAAAAAGTTGAATTCCCAAAATCCGCATTTTTAGGCTTTTGAAATTTTGTGACATATTTTAGGAGACCAAAAAAGAATCTTTTTTAGTGTGGGCCCTAGGTAGGGCCTCAAACAAGTTTAGTCTTTAAACTTTTTTTATGTAAAATCAAACTTGGAACTAAATAGCACAGACAACAGACGTAGCGGCTAGAACAAAATAATTTGAAAATCTTGTGTAAAAACATGGCTGCCGCATCCTGCTAATCTACTAGCGCCATCTATTAGCCTATTGCCACTCTCTAAAGCAGCCATGACGGTTTTCTGAGAAGGTGTGTTTAAAAATGCATCACCCAGAAATATATAAAAAAGTTATTTCAATTTATCGAAAAAATGTAAACAGGTAAAGATCACATATTTATGCTTTAGTAAATTTACTTAAATTATTAATTACCGCGATTGACGAACACATGGAGGTTTTATTTCCATTTAATTATCGATATTTAAAAAAATAGTCTTGCCTGGTGTCTTTTTAAACACAGCAACCAAGGCTGCAATTGAGGCTGTCAAATTCTTGCTGGTTGTGTTTATAAACAAAACCATCAGAGGAGAGCGAAAAGGAGGAGGAGACCCGGTGAAAATCGGCAGGATGGGTAAGCGTTTCTTGGAGGAGAAAAGATACGGAGCCAGAAACGAAACAATCCGGAACTGTCGAAGAAGGAGAAACAGCAAGGTGTGACACGAGAAAGTCTGGAAGTCATCGGCGCCGTCAGCAAGAGCTACTATCGCGGCCAACCCCGTGAACGTCTTAGTCCCGGTAATTCCGAAGATTATCTCCGGAACCGACAAACCAGCTACCACGATATTTCAACCCTCACCTCCAAGACACCAAGCTCTTCAGTGCCCTCGAAACCCACACCACCTTCAAGTGCCGCCACTTCCGGCGAACCCTCGTCGCCATACCAAAGGCTCGAATGTTCTCCCCGGCGCGTCAGTTTCCCCCACCGGATATCGAGTGCAAGCGATCCTCCAACCCCTCCATAACGACGCCGTACTCTTATCCGTCGGTGCTAAAATCGGTTCAGAAACAAGGTTGGCCACTTTGGTTGCCTCACAATGGAGCACCTGCACTCGAGCAGTTTTTGACAGTTCGCTCCATAAGAAATACATTGTAGAAAAAGCAAAAACTGCTCGAATGGAAGTGCTCCATTGAGCACTTTCATTCGAGCAGTTTTTGCTTTTTTCTACAATGTATTTCTTATGGAGCGAACTGTCAAAAACTGCTCGACTGCGAGTACTCCATTGTCAAGCAGCTGCAAGCGCGAGAAATTTGGTGAAATCCGCTGAAATCAACTTTTCATCCAGAACAATCGATTACAAACGTTGAAAATCAACAAATCTTATAGTGGAACGAAAATAGCAGTAGGCGGAAAGCGATATTTTGACAGCGGGCAATGTGTCAGGGCAAAGCGACTGCAGCGCCACAAACGGATTGCCATAACTAAAAAAAACCGTTGCAATGATTTACACAAGGGAAGAATCGAGCCCAACCGGATGTTGTCTGTGTGAATAGTACGATACATTTTTAAAATCCCACCATTTTGAAGTTAAAACCACTACGATGAATCACTGACAATAGACGGTTTAGCTCGATCACCACCTTGTTTGGTTGGCAAGCCGTTTGTGGCAGCCACAGCTACAGTGGCACTGCCGTCGCAGAGGTGATTTTGACAACTCTTCCGCGCTGCTCTCAAGTGTAAACAACACAACGTGGTTGGGCGTATTCTCATTATCATCAAAATCCGAGGGGTGGCTAACTTCCGCCTTGGTCCAGCGTTGAAATTCCTTTTTCAAAACCTTTCACCGTTCGCTCCTTCTTTTTCACCTTACTTGACCTTTTATTGCTTTAACGCGCCTTAGCTCGCCTTTTCTGTTGCCTTTTCTTGCGTTCGCACTTCAGACTGCTCGATTTTTTTGACAACGAGAACTGTCAAGAGCAAATGACAGATCTCGTTGTCAAATCAGTCGAGCAGTTTGTTTTGAACTTTTCATTTTTTTCACGTTCACATTTGTTGGCCAAAAGAACCTGTGCCGCGGAGAAAACGGTATTACGCGGCTACCGGTGGCCAAGCCGGAGAAGCATCTGATAATACCGGCTTTGTTGGTACGACGACGGCGAGAACTTTCCGGTGGGGAATTTACCGGCTTTGTGGGTTGAGAGTTTTGACTACTTGTTTTTTTTCTCTTTTAAGAGAACTGCTCGCTGGTTCGGGTGGCAGCATCTTCGTCTCCCACCAGGGCCACCCCGAATTTGCCCGCGGCCATGCAAGTTTCGCTTACGAGTTACAACTAAAACCGTCGTTGATTTAGCAAGTGACGGTTGTCCAACTGCACTAAAGTCTACACAGCTCATGCCCCAAAACTGCGACCTTCACCAGCAACAACACCATCATCTACGGCGGCACCAGCCGAAGTTAACCCGAGGGCCGAGCTGAACATTTTTCCGGCGGAAACACAAAAACGGCCACGTTGCCGCTTAACCGCACGACTACCATTTTCGTTTACTGCCATCAAAGTTACCGTTCGAATCCAAGAAAATCGTGCAAAATGGCCGCCACTAGAAAGGACATCGAAAAGGCCGCGACCCTTCACCGGAACCGCGTCACGCTGACCTTGCGCAATGTCCGCAGCCTGGAGAAGGTGTGCGCTGACCTGATCAGCGGCGCCAAGAAGCAGAAGCTGCACGTTAAGGGCTCGGTTCGCATGCCGACCAAGATCCTGCGTATTACGACCCGCCTTGCGGTGATGCACAAGCGTATCATCGATCTGCACTCGCCGTTCGAGATCGTCAAGCAGATAACCTCGATCAACATCAAGCCCGGTGTAGAGGTCAAGGTCACCATCGCCGACCCTTAAGCTGGATAGTTCCACCACAATCCGGAATGTGAAGCAGTTTTCCGGTGATGGCCAGCGTAAAAGGTCCAACGCGGATATTTGAGGCCTTTGCTGCTCCGGCTGGGCGTTTGCAAACACCAACACGCAAATAAACTTTTTATATTAAAAGCTTTCACAAAACAAAACACAAAATAAATTCCTTCAGTGAAGCTCAGAAGGTACAAATCGCTCAAAAGACCGGATACGTCTTCAGATTGGATTACTTCAATGTCATTGCTATTCAACTTCTCCATGTGAGTCCACCACGCACAGAAAAAAAAATCGTGGTAATATTACATCTGGGAAGGGGTACATCTTTTATGTCAGAAAAAAGGTGTAATTTTACCTCTAAAAATGTGTAATTTTACCACTTTTCTGGAGTAATGTCACTTTTTCAGTCTAAAATGAGGTAAAATTACATCATAAAAGAGGTAATATTCAACCTTCCAAAATTACAGCTTCCAAATTTACATTATTTTTCTCTGTGCGTGCATAGAAAGAAAAGTGTTGCATGTCGAAGATTTTATATTGCATGACTTTATTTTCTACTTTTACTGAATAAAAAAAAGTGCGGGAAAAGTGTAAGAGGTCTTTCTATACAATTATTAGTATTATTAGTATCGTTTTTTTGTAAACCCTATTAAATCCTATTAAAATCTCGCCGTGTCGAGTTCGTTGATGTACTTTTTGAAACTGATGTCATATGCGGATCTGAGTTGAGTTGAGTCGTTCAGTGCAGATCAGGTTCCCGTACTCTACGCCCTGTAGTTAATGAACCTTTTCGAACATTTACTCAGCTCCAACCTTTTTTTCGTTCAGCTGCTTTCTTGGCTAAAACTGCCAGACAATACTGGCACACGTGATGCACGTTCTTCAACGGCTCCGCTTCAACCTGGACTAAAACATGTATTCTGGTGGCAATCTGTGATGCTCTCCTAGTCTGGCGGTCATCAGATCATCGAAGGTCGACGACCGCAATTCAAATTCTACGCAGGTACCTGCATCTCAGTGCCCTGAAGGTTCTTGTGCTTTCGTGCAAGCTGAAGGTACCGCGGTGGTAACAGGCCACGCAACCAGAATTCTACCGGAAGTCCGCCGTAGACGGCCCTCTTGAACACGGTCGAGTTGCGGAAACGCGGGCTGCTGCTGGGACGCGCACAAACCACTGCCAGGAGGACGACTCTTCGGAACGCGGGCCACTGCTGGGAGGACCTTCCGGAACGCAGACGAGTTGCCGAAACACAGCTGGCTGGAAAGCACACAAACCACTGCCGGGAGAACGAGCTGGAAACGGTTGAAAAAAAAAAAACAGATAAAATAAAAACATCGTTTGGTGGAGGAGCACCGGGGGCGCTTGGACCTACGGCATATCCGGTCGACGTGGTCGGAAGAATGTGGGCCGCGTTGGAGATCGGAGCATTCGCTGCTGGACTTGGAGAAGAGGTTTGTCCTGGAGCCGGTGTGTAGGTCGGCGCTCCGGTGGTTTTTATTGGACGATGTCGAGGCACTGGTCGAGATCGACGTGGTCGGAGGTCCGTGCGGTTGGATTAGCGTGGGATATCCCGAACCTGGATTTTGTTGCTGGGTTTGCTCCGCATCGACCGCGAACCCTTTTCGCCATCACCCGCGGCGGACGCTTCGTCTGTAGGATCGTCGTGTTTGTCGCGCTGCCCCGCTTGCCGTTGGCCGACGGCGACTGCATCGGATCGTCCGCGCCTCCTTCGACGGCCTTGCATGCCCAGTTGACTACTTGGCCTGCTCCTCGTTCAGATACAGGCCGGAGGCGGTCACCTCGACGGTGCCCTCGCCGATCCGGACCACGTACAAAACTTCGTTGGTGGTTTCGTTCCGCTTGACCTCGTCGACGAAACCGGCCTCGTAGGTGTCGCCTCCGGTGAACGCGTGTACGGCGTGGCCGACGATCGGGAGCGTGTCCTTGTCGCCGATCACGATCACGTCCTTGGAGAGGGCCTTCGAGGCACCGTCCTCGAACAGCATCATGAACTTGTTGTCTCCCTTGTGACCTTGCCTGCATAGTACTTTCGGTCGGACCTCCGCGCCATACAGCACAACCAATCGTCCTGGTTCACTGGCGGTTCCGGCTCGGCAGGTACGGGTGTTTCCGGTTTCTGCTTCTTGGCGCTCTTCGAGGAGGCTTGCTTCGACTTCGGACTCGGGTTCACTTCTTTCCTCGACCACTTTTCGGTGGTTGTTTTGGGCGTCTTCGCTTTGGAACTGCTTTGGTCCAGTTCCGCGTCCGATAGCTCATCATCCATGCATGATCTTGGTGAATTCCTCGATCATCAACTTGGCCCCTCGGCGGTGTGCTTAACCTTGAATAGTGGTGCCGGGCGCTGCCAGCTTGATCACCTTCTCCACCGACAAGAACTGCAACTCCGTTCCGTCGAACCATACGCTGACCTCGTACAGCGCATCCTCGGAAGTCAGTGCCTGGGTGAGGTCAAGCATGTTGGCGGTGGTGGTTGTTGTTGTGGTCGAGGCTGCAGTGGTCGTCACATTTGCTGGCGTCTGCACGGCAGATTTATCGTCTAGCTCGGATCCTGACGTGGAGGAGATTCCGTTGATTTTGCGGGCGTTGCTGGCGTACAGGTTGGTCTACTCTGCAAGAGTATAATATTCATTAAATAACACTTCCCTGCAAGCCAATCTCCTACCCGGTGCAACAAACCTGTACACGAATCGACCTCCGACGATTTCAGACTGCTTTCTTCTTTCACCGACGAGGCAACAGATTCCTTGCTTGTTTCGGGAGCATCCTTCTTGGGCTCCGGCTCCTTCGCTGCAACAGCCGGCCGTTGAATTGTCCGCCACGATGGCGCCGTGCTCCTTCTCGTCCTCCTGATGGCTGTTGTCTACCGAGGGTCGCGTAATCTTGCTCACGTTCTCCGAGCTGATTTCGAACTGCTTCTGGATTGGGGTCGAGTTGCTCGAGCTGACGGCCGCGTTCGGTGTGCTGCTTCCGTTCGAGATCAAATCCAACCGCTGCTTTAACCGGTCGGCCATTCTGACACTCGATGCTGTGGTCCAGCACCTTGGACTCATCGGCGGCCGGCGCCGGCGGCACTTCCTCAACGTCCGTATACAGAAACACGCCAAAATCACCGAGTTTCTTGTTGCTTTTTATTTTGACAATCAAACTGCTAGAAAAAAATCAAAACAAACACCGAGTTGCCAAACTTGAGGAAAAACTGCTCGATCTGTTTTGGCAGGGTTGGAAGATCGATTTCTTGTAGCTTTTCGTTCGAGCAGAAACAAGCCGCCCTACGAGCGCTAACGCGCGTTAGCTTCCCTGTTAGACTGCAGTCCCGCGGTCGTGCGATTCGAAGCGTTATCTGCTCGATGTCGATTGAGTCCTGCCATTTTCGAGCGTTTGTCGTGCGTTTTGATCGAATGTCAAAAAGGTGACATCTAGTGCGTGTAAAAATCTTGGCAGGCGTTGATACAAATCAATGACAGTTGAATTTTCGTGGGTTTCCAAAGTAATTAGTTTAATTTATAGTAAATAAAATTCTTATATTTAGTGAAAAAAACTGATTCAGGAGCATGACAGAACTCAGAAAAACCAAAGGATTGAGGTAAGGAATATTTATTATGGTTTGTTCACACTTTTTGTTAAATCAATAATTTATTTTAGATGGGTTGAAAAATGTTGTGGCCACCAAGTATGAACCAAAGCCGATTTACGAGCTTGTGACAAATTACAATCAACTTTATTTGGCAACAATAATAAAAAAGGATTGTTTGCAAATGAAAATTCTTTTTTTTTCATCAAATTAACCAAAAAAATCTGAAACGAGAACGTACGACAATGGCAGGACAATCTGAATAACAAAGGCGCCCGAAAACGGCCCGACAACGGCCCGTCAACGTCGATTTTCTCGAAAGCCGATTTCGTCGATCGTCGGACAAAGTGTTGCATATACGCACGAAAAGGGCCCGAATTCCGTCGGACAAACCGTCGGAATTCGGGCCGTTTTGTCGAGCCGTCGGGCCGTTTTCGGACCGTTGTCGGCCCCGTCCGTCAGTCAGGGTTGCCTTTTCATGCCTTCTCGTGGCGTTGTGAAAAAAATCGTCGCCTTGTGAAGCGTTCTCAAATTTCGAGCTACGATTTGTGCGTTTTGTTGTTCTAACGCGAAGTGAGCTACCCCTCGTCAAAATCTTCATGCATCTTTTAGTCGAGAAAATCTGTGTAGATCAAAAATAGCTTTAAAAAATCAAAACCAATTAATTTGAGTATCGCTTCAGATAATTGTCAGTCAATTTCAAAGCAAAAAAATAATTTATTTAAAAATAGCATCATCAAAATCAAGTTGGCTCCAGCAAAAGCTGTGGTGCACTGAAGTCTACATTCAGGCTTATTCTTGCAAGAGGCAATTTACTACGAGATGGCGATACTGTATCATCCGCCATATTTTAAAACACGATTTTCAAATTATTTTGTTCCAGCTGCTACGCCTGTTGTCTGTGGTTAAATTTTGAAAACAAATCCTCAATTTTTCGATTTTGACAAGGGCACTGAATACGCATTTCCAAAAATATGTTTTCGTGTAAGCTAACTCAATATGCTATTAATTCGTCTAAGCAACATCGAAGACTATAGTCTACTTATTCCTGGGATACGGCTCCTCAAAATCAATGATATCTAAGTATCACCCAGCACTGAACTGTAATATGCCGATATCATAGAAACTGATGTGCAAATGGGTCATTCCACCTGAAGTGTGCAAGAAAAAATGCAAATTTGAAAATTACCCTCTCCGATTCTGCTTCCAATTTGGCAGAGCTGTTGAGACTGTCAAAACATGTAAAAATCCCGAATTTCATCCAAATCGGACCACCCCTTCCATTTTTGTACCCTCCCAAAAAATCGACTTTTTGGCTATTTTTGAGCGAAACCCCTATCTTCGAACGACGATAACTCAGGAACCACAAATCTTAGAGAGTCGGTCTTAGACTCAATTTTGAAGGAAATTGGACGTAGAATCCATTTCCGTGATCAAAATTTGGATTAAAATATTTTTTCTACCTGTATTGCGCAATTGAAAACTTTGAATGGCCGTATCTCAAAACAGCCCTATTTATTTTTTAAATTTGACCTCACCATCGTTTTCCCCGTCCAATTTTACATAAGAATCACTTATCGACAGAAAGGAATATGTTTCGTTCCAGAGATATCGAATTTTAAAGTTTTGAGTATTTGAGATTACCTAAATTAGCTACACTCGCCACATATGCTAGAAGGACTCGGGCGCGCTGATCAATAACTGCTACCTGTTTATTTATTGAAATACGATTTCATCCCAATTAATCATTAGCAAATTAGGCAAAAATTGTAGGAAAATGCTGTATTAATCTTAAATTTAAAAAAAAATAGTATAGGGTGAATTTATGTGCTAGCCCACAGGACAGAGCAAGAACGTTGTTGTAAGTAACACTTAAGAAAAAGTGTACAATACATTATCGTATCAAAAATTATGAATTAACATGAATAATACTCTCGTGAAGCATGATTAAGCAAGAGGATTTCTGGAAAGTATAAAGCTGAAAAAAGTAAGAAAATCACAAAGATTAATTAACCGTTCGAACAATTATCTTTTTTTTTTGTCAATCATTTCGAAATCTTGGAAGACGATACAGCTGCTGTCCACATGTATCAGAAGTATATGGTTTCTTTTTTGAAATTAAATGTACCAGAATTGAAAAAAAATCATCAATTTTTCAGATGAAACTGGTTCACAATATAAAAATCAGTTTAATATGATCATGCTCAACCTTTCAAACCGTAAGGCAGATTTTGGGGTTTATTGCTGAATGACACTATTTTGATACCGCACATGGCAAAAGCTCTAGAACCGATGAGAATTATTTCATCTACTACATCCAGCTCTACATTTGTTCTTGCTTCAAATAAAAGAAATAATTTGATAAAGTGGGAAGAAATGAGGAATTAGGAAAAATATGAAAACAATAGATTTTTTTTTAATTGTGTTGTAAAAACGTTGTAGCATTTGCTAATAAATATTGAAAGTTCAAATTTTACCTAATATGGTTCAATGACACTAACATCAGGAAAAACAGTGCATTCAAAATTACTCAATAAATATTCCTTAAACAAAAAATAGATTGTTCAAGGTATTGATTATCTCAAAATCGTATAAAATTATAAAAATAATTCATCTTACAGAACACCAGGTAGTAATTATTGATCAGCGCGCCCGAGTCCTTCCCTACACACCTGTCTTTATTCCGAGTGAATCCATGTTGTCCCCAGACCTGTAGGAACGATTGAACGAAAAGCACAAAAATCCCATAGTAATTTCCATGTAAACTTTAAACCGCTGGGGACAGGCCAATTCTCAACCAAATGGGCTGATATTTGGCATGAGAATCCCTATGGGTATCCTCTACTATGGGAACCTCGGTTTGCCTGATTCTGAGAACATTTTTGTTTTGATGAAACACCCTACTGATTATTTAACTTCAGCAAGTCGAAATAATGTAAGTTTAAGGAACTTTACTAAAATAAAGCGAAGAACTGCAAATTTTCGAGCAAAAATTAAGGGGGTCCAATATAAGAAAACGAAAATCCAAACTTTTCCAAAGTGGACCCCTGTTAATTAAACCTTCAAAAATGAAGAAAACTGTGTATTTAAGCGAAAGTTTCTCTTAAACATACAAGAAATGCTTGTTGTTATCAACCTAAACGTATTTGTTTTTCAATTGTGAGTATAAATATAACTGTTTCATGTTAAAAGTACCAAAATTGCTGAAGCCGTAAAAAATATAATTAATCAAAACTAAAGTCAATTATACTTAACTGAAGCATCATAATTGCAGTTTGAAAAGATATTTTATAATAATAAATCAAGAACAAAACATTTTTTTAATAAACATGCGTGGTTTTATCAGCAACTGTAAACAAATCTATTGTTTATTTTCGGTCAGTCATTTATGTAATAAATATGAAAAAATGTGCATCAAAATTATTTTTTTTTATATTTTTATGTTTACAGTAGTTTTTGAAACGTTTTCTCTGATCTTTTTCGGAAATAAATGTGTTTAAATGTCTGTTAGGTTTTTTTTGTTGTTTAAAGCCAAATTTGTTAACAAAACATATTTGTATATGATGAAAAGTGAGCAAAATCCATCTTTTATTCCTTAGATCAAAAAAAAATCATGCATCAAAACATCAAATATCGGTTAAATATGGTACAAAAATAACAGTTTGCCTATAGTGGACCCGGGTCCACAATCGGATTATGGACCCGGGTCCACTATAGAAAAAGGGGGTTCATAACAGGCAAGAAACCTTTTATTTTAAATGGCTATTTTTCTGCTCAAAAACAATTAAACTCATGAAACAAATAGTCAAAACTGTTCAAAAGACTTCAGTTTTCATTGTTTTGTACAAAGGGTTATGAAAAAGTGCTTAAAATATTGAAAATTTGTGAAAAATGCACGTCAGCTCTACTAGGGGGTCCACTAATGGTAAAAATACCCTATTCAACAAGAACCGACAAAACTCCGTAAATTTTTGTCACTGTTCACATGAGAGAAGTTTCAATCTTTTCGTGCTATCTTGACACAACCAGAAAATTTATGTAAGTGCGACAATTGGCCAAAGGGATTTTTGATCAGAACGCGTTTGACACATGTAATTATAGCAATCCAATCCAACCAAACTTCAGGGCAATGATCAACCAAACAAAACGTTTTTGTTATTGTTTTCGTTGCGTGCTCTCGTTTTTGTTTATTCAAAGTCAAACATTAAAACGCGTTGAAAGTGGTTTTGATGCCCGATTGTGACCAGAAATTTGCTGTTCTGCATATCGAGCCAACCTAATATACTATATGAAGTAGGCATCAACCACCTAATGCTGGATTAAGTAGCGTTATTTATACACATTTGTTTGAATTCAGCCATTTAACTTTAATCATGCAATGGGGCATTACGTTCAACCGACTACTCCTTTTTTAACCAATTACAAGTACCGTTATCCGGGGTGTCATTGGGTCTGGGGGTTGGAATTGGGTCATACAAATTTCAGCATTTTTGTATGACCGAATCTCACCCCCCCAGACCCAATGTCACCCCTGATGACGGTAATACATTTTGCCAAAACTTCTTGATTCTTTTCAAACTCAATTTAAAATGTGTTTAATTTTAGTTAACACCTAACCTCTCAGGCTCCAGCAAAAAGGGAGATTTTGAATGGAAATGGCCCTTTTTGTCGAGCTTGGGAGTTAAGGTGTTGAAAAGGGTGTCTTGGAAGACGTAACCTAGAACCATGAAGAAGAAAAGGACAAAAGTGGGAATAATGTTTAATTTCATAACAGAAATATTTTGTTTTATATTAAGTAACGATTACCAGTTAGTCACCAGGCCATGGATTTAAACTTATTAAAACTGTTGGACCCAAAACCAAACATTTTAAAACATTTTTTTTTATTTTCTTGATGTTAAATTTAAAATAAGCTTTAAAATTCAACCAAACCTACCCTTTGCAGTTCAGTAAACTATTCCAAACATCTCAACCTCATCGCTATTTACAGCTTCAATATTGCGGAACCATTATTCTTCATTTGCACTCTCTGGCACTTGTGTTTTCCAGTACAACGCGCACAACCATCCAGCCAATTTGCATCCACAATGAAATGGGTGCCGCCACCAACAGCACTCATGTTATTCCCAGAGTGAGAAAACCGTCACTTTAGTATTTTTTTTTTCTTTCCACTAAGCACTGCTAGATATATTTTTTTGTAATCGAGGTTGAAGTTACGTCACTAATTTTTTTATTTTATGCTAGCAACACGTGATTTGATATTTTTTTCGTATTTTTCACGAAGAGATTCATAACGATTTTATTAGCCCATTTTTTCTAAATTTTCTTTTATATATTTATGAGCCACAGCACAATCTGCTCGATATGTCTCATTGCCGTCGCTCGAATGAGCAAAAATATCTCCCGAAGTTAGGCAACCGTAAGATTGCTACACACAAACGCACAATACAGCGCGCATTCCTCGGTGTGATTTATTTGCGTCGGAATGATTTATCTTTATGAGGTGCTCCGGATGAGAGTCCCCTCCACCTCCCTCACAATTCCAGCCCTGCTCATTTATTCCACCAGCCCAGCTCAGTTCCAGCGCGCGCTCCCCAATAACGCATGCAAAAATGCCTTTGCCTAACTCCGGGGGCAACCGGAATGTGCCAAGGCGTAGCAATTTCCCAGACGCATCACTTCCACTCGACAAAGCGGGCTAATATTGCGGAATACTTAGCACTTGCGCTTCTTTCAGGATTTTTTTTCTCTCCTGCCGATAGGTGGCACTGCTTAACCGCATGGCGCCTACCGTTAGACACGGCGGTGCGGCTTGCTTCACTAGACTGTTCCTCGCGCCCAGATTTATGCTTTCAATTACAAAGCACCCGTTTGAATTCACTTCCGGGAGGTGGGGTGACCTCAAGGGGCGCCCTAATGTATGCAACAGGCAACTCAGGCCACCTCCAAATCCACTATCTTTGTGCCATCAGGCCAAACCACGACTGATGGGGACAACCGTCGCCGGCGAGAGCTGTCCAAGGACTGAAGACCCTGGCTTGAGCCTGGAACCTCAACAGTCGATAGTATAGTGCGATAAGAGGACGACGATCCCAAACCTCACCTCAATGAAGGCTCCTTCGCAGTTCAGTACCACCCCGTGCCGAGCCAAACCGAAGTGGGCCACGTGGTGCGCAGTGCACGTGCAAGTTTGTTCGATACACGGTCAGAATTGGACGAGCAAAACAGAACAGAGCCGGAAAAGCCTCGGCTTGTGAATGAAAGCTGTGCTGTGACCTTCGGGTTCGTCGTCGATCTGAAAGGACCTGTTGCGAGACTGAAGGTTAACGGGTGCTTAGGGGAAGCGCTGTTCTGATGACGAAATGCACACGCGTTTCAAGGGCAATGAGGCTACCCTGCAGGAGGAGTGAGTTTTCGTGGAACCAGTTTTTGCTATTTAGTGGTGATAGGTACTATTATTATATCCTTGTGGGTGCGGCTCAAAAAGTTTCACAGCAATATTGATTATGGGAGGTGTTCCGCATTAGTTGTTGTTGTAAACACATTTATTTCTGGCAGCATTTAGTACACTCTATAATAATCCGTTGAGACAGGTAGACAGGGGCAGGGGGCAGAATGGGCCACCCTTGGTTTTTGGCTTTAGAATGGATTTAGACCAACTGTAAGGCAAGGGTTATATCCGTAGTAACAGTTCATAAACGTTTATAAACAAGCAGTCTATCCCCCTCTTACTTGACGTGAACTGTCACTTCGAGCCAAACATTTCATTAGGGCACAAAACCAAAACGTAAACATTTGGGATTATTCCACTATTCCATTCATTAGTACACTCCCTACATGCCCTCCAAGAATCAGATTGATAGCAAACAATAATTATTTCCTCTTGAAAAAATAAAAAAAAAAACAAAAGGGCACATAACAATATTCACCCCAAACCAGAAAAAAAGTTCAATTGTGCCCTTTTCTTTTTCGTTAGTTTTTCGTGGTTAAGGAACTTTCTATGTTATAAAGTGAACTTTTCATACATTCTTAACACTAATTCACTTCAACACAAAGTGTGGTTTACGTTTCACCAAGGATTTCTGCAGAAAAAAACTTCGTCGAAATACAATATTTAATACGGCTCGCGGCTGCTGTTCAGTACACTTCTGAAGAATTTTTATGTTTCACATACCTTATCTACACCATTCGATCACAAAACTTCACAAATTATCAAAATTTCCGCTGGATTCCTCATTATTTCTAACTAAACAAAAGGGCCCATAAACATTATTCAAAACAACAATCGGGTGACAGCGCTTTAGTGCCCTTTCAGTTCTTTTCGAAATTCCATTAAGAAAGGGCCCATTGTGCACAACAGTTGGAAAGTTAAAAGGGCCTAATAGCGAGATTTTTTAAAGTTATGAGTTTTATTGCGAAAATTCGCAATTCGCAATTTTCAGTGTAAGAACGGGCCTTGACCGATCTTACGCACCAGGTTCCCGACGAACACGCACTGCCCTTACACCTACATCTCACCCTTGATCTGAGTCAGTACGAGCAGCACGCTAGAACACGCTTTGAGTGTTCGTGCCAGGCATGCACACCTTCTTTTCCGGTTACGCATTTTAACTCGGCCGGGGGTGGTACATTAAGTAGGGTTTGATGTAAGTATAAGCGCCTAACCATTTATAGTGTGCCTATCAACTTTCATTAAAGCAAAAACTGTTTTATTTTTAGTTTGAATTCAAAAACTTATTGTTATTTACTGTGTATTGTTTTTTCCTGAAATCTTTCCTAGAGTTGAGTCTGTTTATCTGTTGCTATTTCTTTTGTCGCGGTGTTTTGTTACAATTTTTGGTCCTAAGCATGTTATAAAAGTTTACCAAAAATACAATAGTAATATTTGTGTTAATCCTTTAACCATTCCATAAATTGAGTAAGGGCTCAAACCTCACTTGTTTGAAAAAAAGGGTGAAGATTAAAAACAATAGACAGTAAAAGAGAATTTATTCTATAAAAATCAAGTATCTATAGTAAGAGAATGATGAGCGTATTTTGAAGAATAAAAATGAGAAGCTAGATGTATTAGATGTAAAATTAGACAACGAAACTATTGGCACTACGCCCCCCGGGGCATGGCCTTCCTCTAACGTGGGATTTCTGCTCCAGCGCCTCTGACGAGACAGGAGAAACCGGGACCGACGTTTTACTTCACCATCCGATAGAAGCTCAGTGGATAAGGCGGGAATCGAACCCGCGACAATAGTTAATAAATAGCGATACAAAACAAGCCTAGATTATAGTAATGATAATTTATAGGACAGATACAGAATTATTCAAATAAATAAATTCGCAATAAAATCAAAAAAGATTAGGCGAATGATAAATAGACTTGATATTACTAGTACATTAAGGAAAAGTATATTTTTAAGGGAAAAAAAAACAAAACAAAGTTTGTTACAGCAGTATCAATTGATAGAAAAGAGTGGAAAAGCTTTGAGAGAAAAGAGAATCAAAAGTTAGTAAAATTAAAATCAAATGCTGGATATTAAATAGAAGAATCAGTGAAGAATTGGGAATCAGAAGAGCAAAACAAAAATAGGAGATAGGTGGTAGCTGAGAATGAAGAGAAGAGAAACCCCGTTGTGCGATGTTTCAGGTACATCCACAGCAGTTGACTCAACATACTGCGAATCAAAACAATACCGTATACAATCACAAATTACTTCCCTTTCCCACATTGTTGCGCCCCTTTCTTTTAGCCGTCTCGACTCTGACCCGCGGTGGTCAAAGGTTTACGATCCGTTTCCACAGGCCACCAGCTAGGTCATCATGAAAACCAAGCCAACGTGGAGGTAAGAAAATAGGACACTCGCAAGGAACCAGAGCTATACTGTTCTGATCAAGATAATTCGGCTGATCTAACAGAACTACGGATGTAGTTAGTTACGCTCCTTCCAGGATGTTCCTTACGTGGAAGTCAACCGAAGAGCACGCAACAAGGTCAGTGCCATTGCATGCTCTTAGGTATCAATCCTTGGCCTGCATCTTTCGTGGTGATCTGTTGGTCGAGTCAAAAAAAACAGCATCTTTACATAATTATGATCAAGCAAAAAACAACTGCAAATGGTTATTTACTACCAATAATAATTTATTCTTTCTTATCCGCGCCACGAAGGCGCCAGTATCAGAATATTAATATAATTAATTGTTGCAAGCGAATCCGGGCCCAGAAGGATAAGAATTTTATCCGTAAATGAGCCGTCGAGAGAATGGAAAAAACGAAGCACTGCACTGTCTACATGTTGTCCACCAGCTCGCACATGAGCCGGTCTAGCGGATGGCACCCTTCGCCGCGACCCTTGCCGGTCTCGCTCTCGTCGCCCGTGTCCATCGGTTCGGCCGCGCTGCTCAAGTCCGCTTCGGTCAAATCAGGCAGCGACGCGAACGCCGCCTTCACCATCTCGCGCACCTTCTCCAAGTGGTTCTGGAAGCGCTGGGTGGTTTCTATTCGTTGGCGCTTCTGCAACTCCATCATGACTCGCAACGTTTCCCGCGCCTGGTGCGGACGGAATTCGTTCAGCAGATGGTGGATGTGGACGAACAGAAGACTCAGGTCTTCGATCTGAAAGAAAAGTTGCTTTTTAGCGGAAACTTAACCCACGAAATCTGCAATACCGGGAACTTCCCAATAAAACAACAAATTGCAATTTACAATTACCTTCTCGGCTCTCCGCGGACTATCCGGATAGTGCACGAGTAAATCGATCAGATCCAGAAAGTTGACCAGCAACGAATGGTTCAGCTTCTTTAGCTCCTTCCGCCGGTCAAAGTGCTGCGGGTAGAGCCGCTTGAAGCCCTGCGCCTCCAGCGGCCGGATAATGTTGTCGTCGTTGCTGAACGGATTCCCGAACATGGTGTACGAGTCCTGGATCGGGGGTGGCGGTTTCGGGGCCCGATTCTTCCGGATGTTTTCGTCCGTGTACAGGTTGATGTATTGCGCCGGTGGCAGCGGCAGCGAGCTGACCTGGATCGTGTCCGCGTTGGCCATCGTGAGCCCGGAAAGAACCGCTTAGGAGGACTCAAAATGCAATTTATTGGCGATTTCTGCGACACGAATGCGCTTGAGATTTTTTTTTCTTCTGCTGGCAAGCTGTATTTTTGACGTTTACAATTTTGACAGCTTCTTCTGGTGTTGTTGTACTTGATCGAGTTGCACCCACCAACGATTGCACCCACTTTATTGCACGCTTGTTCAAGGTTCTATCTATTAAAGCAAAATCGAATCAAATTATTCGTTCTACAGCATTCCCGCATAATCAAATACCAAAGGTGAAACTGTCGAAATCATAAGAAAATTATTTCTGGTATGGTTACCATTTGTGATATTGTTGATATAATGTCACGACCATATAACAAAATTAAAATTGTACTATTTCCCGAATTGTTACACTTATCTTGACATATTCGAATGGTTGATTTTTTTTCCTACAATTTAATGAACGGTATCTATTCGTCATACGATTAGGATGGTTCGAAACAGCTATTGTTAGAACATAATAGTACTGTAGCCGGTATGATAAAAGTTATGATACTCGGTATGATTTAGTCAAAGAAACCTAAGCGGAAAATTTCCTAAATTTCCTAAGTCCTAATAATTGAAACAATTGCACAACAATTAATGGTACGATATAATTATTCCTCATATGTTTGGTATTATTTCAAACAGTTTTTGTATGATTGAGCCAAAAATGAATTTTAGCGAAAATTTTCTTAAGTCCTGATGATTCAAACAATTGTTCAACAATTCATGGAGAAATATAACTTTTCGCCATATGGTAAGGATTTTTCGGAACAGCTATTGTTAAAACATATGGGTACCATAGCCGACGTAGTATTTCCAACTTGAAGCTCAGCGAAAAATTCTTAAGTCTCAATAATCCAAACAATTGTACAACAATTCATGGATGATTGAGCCAATTGAACTACAGCAAAAAAAATCCTAAGTCCGAATAATTCAAATAATACTTTAACAATTCATGGAACGATATACCTGAATTCAGCGAAAATTTTCCTAAGTCCCAACAATTCAAACCATTGTTCAACAATTCATGGAACGATATACCTGAATTCAGCGAAAATTTTCCTAAGTCCCAACAATTCAAACCATTGTTCAACAATTCATGGAACGATATACCTGAATTCAGCGAAAATTTTCCTAAGTCCCAACAATTCAAACCATTGTTCAACAATTCATGGAACGATATACCTGTTTGCCATATAGTTTGTATGTAAAGCTAATTTATTTTCGTGATAATTTTTATAAGTCCAAATAATTTAATCAATTGATTGGCCATTATCAGAACGATAACTGTTCGCCATGTGATTGGTCTATAATTTATTTGTATGGTTCTACCATACATGTTACGATATATTTATGATAAATTTTGAGGCCACATTTCATAATAAAATGCATTTTAAACCGCCAAACGTAATGTAACTGAGATAGCTCAATTAGATAAGGCGGCAGCACCACGGAAGAATCAACAGGAGACATCATCATCAAGCGGTAACAAATCCCGGACATTACAAAAAAAAAACGCTCACCATTAATAATCATATACTTACCATTCCCGTTAAATCCATAGTTCCCAGAACATTTGTAAAGTTTATTTTTTGGCTCCTCCCTTTTCAAATGGTGTCGGTAAGTGTCGGTAAAGCAGTTCACCATTTAAAATCATATTTTATTAATTTGTGGTACGGTTCACATAAAATAAGAATTGAACAGTTTGGGGTAGGGTATGACTATGATCCACGAAAAAAAACCCTTGTAAAAATGTATTGTAACATTACCTAACGACCTATTTAATAAATTGTAGGATTGTTTGGGGAATGGAAAATGTACGGTTGCACCCTATTTGGTGTATTATTAAGATCATTTAGGAAAAATCATTCGACAAATGGTGACTGTATGGTTGTTGACTATGCGGGTTGCCTTGGCGTTTTCGCTTACAAGATTCCTACTCGAAACTAGGTGTCCGAAGGCTTGATTGTTGAGGCAATTGGGTACTAAAGCCCTTTGTCAATTTTTATGTACAACGGTAAAAAACACCATTAAAAACCATTTCTGATCACTTTTTTTCATTTTAATGCAAAAAATTTCTATGACAAGACAACATTTTTTCGATGGATCAACTATGGTTCCCTTGGAACGAGCTGTCAAGTAGGAGCTTTTCTGTCAAGAAGGACCGCGAGGTTCATTTTTCAAAATTGATTTAAAAATCCATTTTAAACTCTTTGTGGTCGTACAAAGGGTCATTGTACTCAGAAAAATAAGCTTTATCGCTGCAAACAATAATATCAGCAATCTAAGCTTCATTTTAGGACCCAATTGCAAACCTCTTTTTACACCTATGCTTCCATCAACCCCGGGATTCGAACTGATGACCTTTGGATTGTGAGTCCAACTACCTACCAACGACTCCACTCAGGGAGACGACTCCGTCACCTGGACTGAGCTAACACAAAGAAAAAATACTCTAAATTTAAAAAGATCGTTCGTTGGATTAAAAGTTCGCGTTGGTGAATATTCGTAGAAAGTTAAAACTTTTTAATTTAAAAGCTAAAAAGTTGTTAATACTACCATGCATTTCTGGAACAAAATCGTTGTATAGGTAAAAGTTTTTTACTTTTAATATAAGAAAAAACTTTTTATGGCAAGAATAAATAACATTTAACATTACAGTGATGATTTTCGAAACATGTGATGGATTTCATTTCAATATTATAATATTAAAACAGCCGGGACCGTGGTGTAGGGGTAAGCGTGGTTGCCTCTCACCCAGTCGGCCTGGGTTTGATCCCAGAAGGTCCCGGTGGCAAATTTTGAGACGAGATTTGTCTGATCACGCCTTCCGTCGGACAGGGAAGTAAATGTTGGCCCCGGTCTAACCTAGAGGTTAGGTCGTTAGCTCAGTCCAGGTGTAGGAGTCGTCTCCCTGGGTCCTGCCTCGGTGGAGTCGCTGGTAGGCAGTTGGACTCTCAATCCAAAGGTCGTCAATTCGAATCCCGGGGTGGATGGAAGCTTAGGTGTAAAAAGAGGTTTGCAATTGCCTCAACAATCAAGCCTTCGGACACCTAGTTTCGAGTAGGAATCTCGCAATCGAGAACGCCAAGGCAATGCTGTAGAGCGAATAATTTGATTTGATTTGATTTGAATATTAAAACAGTATGTTTTCGATTTTTTTTTTGTATTTAACGGATCTGCTTACGGTTTGCCAACTTCCGCGTCCAAGCTGTACCGATTCTTACGGTACGCCACCGGTCACGTTCGAAGGCCCCAGGCTGAGCAGGTTACGGATGGATGTTTCGTTGGGGAGCAACATCGCGGCCTTTATTTTGGAGCGCGACAGCGATGTAGCGGACAGGGTGGTCTCGTTGCCGGCCATCATCAGGACAAGCTTGGAGGAGTTGGTCATTGGTTGTTGATTCGGGAAGGGAAGTCGACGTTTTCCGGCTAGGAACTGAAGCGCATGAACGGATAGTTCACGATCACTTGGTCCTCCTTCGAGAATGATACAGATATTGCGAACTCGCCGTCAAAGTTCATCCGGCCGAAACTGCGCCGTTGCGAGATGAGCGTTTGCGGGCGGAAGTTGCTGAAAGAGTTTTAAAGTAAATTAAATTGGCTAGACACTTAACACATTCTCAATACTCACCTATAACTTCTTCGGTGTTCCAGGTAGATGTTTTTGATTAGGTTCGTCGGATCTCGCTCCAACCTCTGGAAGTAATCTGAGTACGACAGCTCCAGGACCGGCGGCTTTCGTACAGACGGTCCTTCCAGAACTAGTGCAAACTGTTCTTCTGGATGTGTAGGTAATACTCGTCCCGCAACGAGAAATGGATTGCGGACCCTCGGGACATCCCACACTGTCCCGTCCTCACTTCTGGCACATAATGCTGCTGATGGTCGTAAACCGCCGGCACCGAGTGCAACATCCACGCTTACCACCTACTTGTCGTTTCCCTCTTCCGTCGGATCCTTCTCCTCACCGTGAAAATTAACTTTTTCTCGTCTACCTACCCCGGGCCACCACCACCGAATACAACCGGTGCAAATCCACATCCCGACCTCCGATCTTCGGCAACCACATAAACGGCGTCCTACAAAAACAAACAAAATAAACTCAAACGCCACCAAACACCCAAGCTTTATTCTTACCCATTTCGGTCGTGACACAGCTTATCCTCCTGGCCTTCTATCGGATGGGGAAGTTAAAACGTCGGTCCATTTGCGTAAAAGAGGTTTTGGGTGACTCACCATTGCTGATATTATTGTTTACAGTGATAAAGCTTATTTTTCTGAGTACAATGACCCTTTGTACGACCACATAGAGTTTAAAATTGATTTTTAAATCGATTTTGAAAAATTAACCTCGCGGTCCTTCTTTACAGAAAAGCTCCTACTTGACAGCTCGTTCCAATGGGACCATAGTTGATCCATCGAAAAAATGTTGTCTTGTCAAAAAAATGTGTTGCATCAAAATGAAAAAAAGTGATCAGAAATGGTTTTTAATCGTGTTTTTTACCGTTGTACATGAAAATTGACATAGGGCTTTAGTACCCAATTATGTATGGAAAAAATATACAATATTAGATAGGACTTTAGGACCCTATGTAAGCTAAATTTTAGGAAAACGTTAGCAAAACCTCCCAACCGTGTTGCACCCACCGTTTCTGTCAACACCCTTGTTTTCAGCGCCGGGCATCCCGTAAACGTCACAACAAAACCACCCATCTCGCTCGCTCAACCGCAAGCCAAGCGCAAACCAAAACACTCGTCCCGCCCCGCTCTGGCTTTCATTACGGACCTGCGTTCGCGAACGAAACTCGTCACAAAAGAGAGACTCCGCGAAGGAAAAGTGTCACCCTCCTCCACACGTCAGTCAGGAAAAAAGCAGTAAAAATCCAGAATTGAAAATTCAGATTAAAAGTTCCTTCAACGGGTGTCCGCGCGAGTGTGGCCATTTCGGTGTTGCAAGCGGGTTCCGAGCCAGGTTCTTGCTGGGTGTAGGGGGGAACCAGCAATGGCCACCACGGCTGGAAGTTGAGAAAGACTCAGGAAGAAAAAAAAAAACTTGCCAGGGAAAAGTGAAAGAGGAGTGCAGAGAGAAAGAAAAAAAAAACAAGGAAAAATGGTTCGCACGGAAGTTGCGCTGGCGAAATTGGTCCGCTGAGGGGCGAGCGCGCAAGTGGAGCAGGTTCCCGAAAGTAAATAGTGTTCCGTCTGGAGGGATCCGCGGGTGTGTGTATTATCGTGAGTGTTGTTTTTGTTGTTGCTGCTGGGGTGGCCGCAACCAGCTATCATGGAACAGCTGCCCTGGCGGAGGGGCAGGACGAGGATGAGGAGGAGCAGTACGAGCGGGTTGAACGGTTTGCTGCGGCTAGCGCTGGCCGCCCTGGTGCTGGTGGTGGCCCTCACGGTGGAGGCGGCCGGCAGCAGCAGCCTGACCATGACCGGCGGTGTCCACTCGGGCGGGGGAAAGTGCTCGGAGATCCGGTGCATGAACGGGGGCAGCTGCCGCAACGGGACCTGTCTCTGTCCGGACGGCTGGCAGGGCTCGGAGTGTCAGTTTTGCGGTGGAAAAGTTAGGTAAGTGAGCGACGGCGAAGGAGGAAGAAGTGGGCAAGGAAAACCTGTTCCTCGAGTGACCAAGTCGCTGGTATGTTTGAGGTCGCAGTGGCCCACTTTCCAGCAGCAGCAGCGAGCAGGGGAGCCCCCAGAACCAGATTTGGGTGGAAACTTTCCAAAAGGGAAATGAGATTTGACGGAAGTGGGCGCGAGCAGCGATGATTGCCCTTTTTGGCCAAAGTTGGACAGCTGTTTGGTTGCGAATTGATTTTTTTTTCCTTTTCGCAACTTTGAGACACTTTATTTTCGCGGATGAGTGGAATTTGGTGGAAAAGCACAGACGAATAGTTTTTTTTTTTTTTCAGCGTTATGCATGAATCATAAATCAATTAAAAATTGGGCATTTTGGGAAATCATAATGAAAATTCTTAAAAGTCTGAGTCATGTTGAAAGCATTTTCTAACAGATTCTTTAAATATAAGCTGCGACAATTGGGTCCTAAAATGAAGCTTAAATTTCCGATATTATTGTTCACAGCGATTTATCTTATTTTTCTGAGTACAATTACCCTTTGTAAAACTGCAAGGATTTAGGGAGCGTTCTTTTATTTCGTGACGCAAAACATTGGATGTTTAGACCACCTCCCCCCCCCCCCCCCCCTTCGTAACAAAATTTCCATACAAATTTCAAAAAAAATGTATGGAACGTAACATGGTCTCCGACACTCCCCCCCCTCCTTCTGCGTTACGCAATAAAAGAACGCTACCTTATAAAAAATTTTAAATGAATTTTAAAAAATAACATCATGGTCCTTTTTCACAGAAAAGGTTACTTGACAGCTCATTCCAAGGGGATCATAGTTGATCAATTGAAAAAATGTTGTCTTGTAATTGGGTCCTAAAATGAAGCTTAGATTGCTGATATTATTGTTTACAGCGATAAAGCTTATTTTTCTGAGTACAATGACCCTTTGTACGACCACAAAGAGATTAAAATGGATTTTTAAATCAATTTTGAAAAATTCACCTCGCGGTCTTTCTTGACAGAAAAGTCCCTACTTGACAGCTCATTCCAAGGGAAACATAGCTGATCCATCGAAAAAATGTTGTCAATATTTTTTGCATTAAAATGAAAAAAAAGTGATCAGTATAGCTTCCTATAGGAAGCTTTGCTGTCAAGAAGGACCGAGATGATATTCTAGAGTACTTTTTCAAAAGGTCCTATGTGCAAAAACCTCAATCTGAGAAATTTGATGATAAAGTTTTGGTGCACATTTTTAAATCCCATTCAAACACGATTGGGTATTTTTCGATTCTGAAAACGCTCAAATGGGTCTTGTAACTTCTGGTTCAGCCGCGACCTTTCTCGATGCAGGGACTCTACAAAAATACCTCAAGGTCGGCACGCTTATCCACACTAGACTAATCGGACACAGGAAAAACACTTGAGCTACCAAACGAAACACCACTTTTATTATCTTTTGTGCACACTTTTATTCTCCCACTTCTTCCTACTAACTTCCTTCACCTTTCCTAACCTCAATTTTCCCACTTTCTTATTGTCTATCTGACCTGTTCCTTCTGGTTTCTTGGGGCCCCAGCAGCTCGACGATCTTCCAGCTTCTCCTTCTTTCAGCAATCTCCTCCGGATGACGGTTACGCGACCTCCGGTCGCTTACACGGATCACGGTTCCCGATCCTGGAACTCGGTAGCGGTTGATGTGCGCGGCTTCTGGTGGACCCGTCCGAACGTCCTGTGCTCCTCCCAATATGGTGACGGATTGGGACTTCGGCCGGTGTTGACGGTTGGCCGGAACATTGCCCGTAATCGAGCACCAAGGACGTGGACACATCGAGGTTGTTGGGTTCCACAGGGACATCACGGAAGCGTCCGAAACGTCCGGCTCCGACGGCACTCCGTCGGCCAAGGATGACACTAAGGGTCAAACATTGAGGGGTCCTTTTCACAGGACACATTAGTACTGGGTCACACTTTGTTTTACGGCGGCAATTACCTGCTGTCCGACAGACTTCTAGGCCGGTCTGTCTGGTTACGGGTCCTTCGGGCAAATAGACCGATTCCCGGTTCTTGACTTCGCAAGTCATCTACGGTATTGCCGCCAACCAGACTTCTGTCAATCCTTGCTACCAATCGGCTACCAACCAGTTACCAACGTCGGTTTCCTTTGAAGACTCCTTCTTGTGGGTAGCAATCGTGTGGGTATGGAACTGGCTGCGTACTGCTAGGGTGTCTTGGCTTTTGTTTGCCCTAGCCAGTGGGAGTAGTGAAGCTCCGCCCAATAACTCAAGTATATTCCTGCATGCTATTTAACGCGATACAAACAGAGTCACAGTAACGATCGGGTAAGGAACTGCCATCGGTTACACTCTCCCCTAGTTCGGGAAAAAAAATGTTTACAAAGTAAATATTTTTTTAAACTCACAAGATCACAACTCTAAACACACGTACCTCTGAACCTTGACATCGTAAAATAACAAACGCACGGACGAATTCACACTAACCGACGGTTGCTCGCGAAATGTTTCACTCATGCTGTACTAGATCGTATCATCCATAAGAAAATTTGTGAAAAACACTTAATGCGAGACTAGTACTACAATCGGTATCGGGGTCATAAGGCTTCAACGATAAAAGAGTCACCTCCTCCATCTCCGCGCAGTTTTGCAGGTTGTACCTGTGTACTGGCCATCAACGTTTGTTCAACTCCGGCCTCCAGCGATACGATGTTTGAGTTTTAATCTCAGTCAAAGCGATCGTGAAAAGTTTCGTTACTATTTACAACAAAATTTAACAAATTACACATTAAAATAATAAATAAGGAATAAATTAAAATAATATTTACAAAACTGTACAAAAATTTACAAACGTTGGACTTTCCGTGTACTCTCATGCAATATTGCACACAAGTCCTTATCAAACTTCGTTCTAGTACTTCAATTTTTCAAAGGTAATCTTATCAACTGCTTCGTTGTGTGTGTTATTGATGTTCGGGAAACTTAGATCTGTCAACTATCTGTCACTGTCAAACAGATTTGTTATGAAATGTGATGATGCATGGCATGAAAAATTATTCTATGGTAAGTATCGATGAAATATTTGATAAAAACATGAGCCATTTACAAGTAAACACTCTCCAAATCATGAGATACCAACATGCTGGTCAAGTGCTCGCTTGAGAAATAAACTCTTAAGTTTTTATCACGTAATTCATCAATAAAAGTGAAAACGAAAACAGGTTCATAACCTCAAGTTTTGTTTAAATGGAAAATGATTGGATAATTATGTCTGATTTAATTATGTTGCGATTCGATCTGATTATTATTTCTTCGTATTTTCCCGAGACACCAGATTCTTGTTTTGTTCTACTTGTTCTAAGAATGTATGCTTATGGCAAATTGTGTGTGTTCTATGATTTTCCATTATGTTTCTATGCTTTCATGCAATTATCTATCCAGAGCAATACCTCGTACAAAACAGTACATAATTTAATAAATTAACATGCAACAAACTAAAATTTCAATAAATTAACATTCAATTCAATATTTACAACATTTTTACAAACTCCACTCTTCCGGATGAGTTTTGGAGTAACATTTTACCTGCCTTTCAGGTGCGAAACTTTTGGCATTAGCGATAATTGGAACAAGGCGAGTCAATCTAGAAGAGGTATTAACAGACATGACTCCCTAGAACCAAAATCCACCAAATTTCTTTGAGCCAAACTGCTCTAAAAGTTGCCCTAACTCGAGGCACAACTACAAACACAAATTTACAGGTTAGATCAACTATAACGCAATGCAAGATCAAACACTTATTAACGATCAAGCACGCAGTTGCATCTACCGTAACATTGTCGAACTCTGTCTCACCATCTCGTCAGATGTTTTTGTGAACAGGCTCTAAAACTTTTTCTCTGGATCCAACTTTCAGCATAACAGCTGTTTAAAAGTCCCTACGACAATAACTTTACTTTTTCTCCTGCAGGTTTATTTTTGCTACTCTCGGCAGCTTTAGATCCGGAACTTAGCTGCAACTACCTTAGTCAGTGCTGAGCATTGACGTACGTGGATGGACAGAATAGTACTTCTAGAAGAAATATTAACAGAAGGTGACTATTTGCCAAACTGTACTGCTCTTACCAACATAAGGTAATTCAACTAATTCCTTCTCTACTTTTAGGGTATATTTGGCCATCAACGCGTACCACCCTATTTGAGGACCTTCGTCCCATAACATCTCACACACAGGTAAGACAAACACCTACAAAAACAACTTCACACACAAACACAAACGATCTTCATCGTCCTTCCTAGACTAGTACCACATAACGATCCATGGCATCTCTGTGTTGGTTTGTCCACTACTACTGAAAGTTCGACGAAAGACGAAATATTAACTTCATCGATTCTCAGTGTACACAGAAAAAAATATTTCTGTAAATTTACATTATTTATCATGTACCAAAAGGTATCATGATAAATGATGTATATTTCCATTAGATCCATTGGAAATTTACATTAGATTCATTGGAAATTTACATTAGTTTTGAAATTTACATTAGTTTTGGAATTTACATTATTTCAAATCAACTAATTCTGATTGGCCAATGGGAATGAGAAGCTTGACTTGGATTGCAGTAGGAAAAGGGTGTGGCCTATGTTTTATTTTAAAATTATTGAAGCGGGCAGCAAAAGGAAATTCTGATTCTAAAAAGTTGTTACACAGGTAGGGGACGCTTTCTCGTCGACGGCCAAGTGGAATAACGCTGGACTGGAATCGAACAGACGACGGGTAGGATGTTCGATGTTACTGCTGCTACCCGCTGCCGACTGAGCCATCTTCGCATTTTATAATCGAGCGGCTAAAGCATCAACTTGTTCAGGTCGAGGCACAGGCAGTGAGCCAGCGAAGTATGAGAGCGATAGAAAGAGAACCAAACATAACTATTTTTAGTTCGGGTAGTTTTGAAGTCAACGTTTGGCAGAAATACATTGGATATATGATTTACATTAAATAGGAATTTACAGGAAGCCGAACGCGGGTAGAAATTCATCAGATTTGAGTTTCCATGCTCAACGTTTCCATTAGATTCATGATTTACATTAGATTTAGATTTACATCGGAGTAATTTCCATTAGTTTTTGCTCATTACATCATATTTCAACATTACATTGAGTGAGTTTACATAAGAAACAGCAATTACGTGCTGTGTAAATTTACATATTTTTTTCTGTGTAGTTGACCACACACACAAGAGACCCAAAATGATCTAATCAACTTGTTTGAGGTCTGAATTAGGTAACCTAGTACTGCGACACTCTGCCTCTCCGAGCATCAACATTCTTCTCCAAAAGAGAACACATTTGGTCATCTCGACCACAACAAAACTTCAACCTCCTGCTTCACATTAACTCCAAATTTGAACAAGGTACAGAAAAGTCTAGGAATCTTAATAAAAAGAGAACAGATTTTCTAAAATTTTGTTCTTGGGTTAAAAACTTGTCTCATACACAACAAACTCACATTTGTTATGTAGAAACCTACTACTAACTCTCTCATACTCGTAGCGACTCTCACTACAACATAACTTCTCTCACTAAACGCTCTCTTCTCCTGAAAGCTCTCAAAATTGTTCATGTTTCTCCACTACTGATGTTCAATTATCTCTCATTTCAATGTTTTTCTTTCACGCTCTCTTGCATTTTCTCTCAGGGGGGTAATTGGGTGGGAAAATCGGTGAAATATTTCACCATTCCAGTACATCATTCATTCATCATTCAATTACTCATATTCATTCATTCAATCACTCACAACATACAATTTAAAATTCGTAAAACTTCACACAATTTGATATATTTTTGCTAACATTATTTTTTTCTATATTTCCAGATTTGCATGCTGTTTTTCATCACAATACTTTTGGCTAAATCAACGAAACGGTACCAAATTCCGCTCGGACTGCCTTCAATCAAATAATTGCTGCTGCATTCACTCATCAACCAACTGATTCATCACAGAAATTGCGTTGGGATGGCCAACGTGAAGAATTTAGATAAAATTTGAAAAGAACTACCTAGTGACACGATTACGACGTTGAAAAATAATTTTATAACCTAAAATTTGTTCACGCTCGATATCTAAATGAGCTTTTTGGATTGTATATCACAGTTTAGGTTTTTGAAAATAAATCACTATGGTTTTTGCTGTCTTTTCATTCCCTCCGACCAATAACACAAACACAGAAACAATTTAAAATTTGACTAGATTTGCAACTCACTTTGTAAACGATCGTTTTTTCATGCTTTTCACATTTAACTTTTGGACAACAGTAACCCCTCTAACATAAATGAAAATTCCGTGTGCATTGTAGATTCGAGTAGATTCAATCACTCACTGCTAATCATTATTTTAAGGAATCCGGGCATTTTTCCCAGAGACCTCCGTGGGTGTTTAGTGTACTCAAGTGATCCCGAACTGTACCCTCAAAGCTAGCTGGTAAGACTAGTTTATGTTGGGCGCCAAAGTGTAACTTGTGGTTCAGCCGCGACCTTTCTCGATGCAGGGACTCTACAAAAATACCTCAAGGTCGGCACGCTTATCCACACTAGACTAATCGGACACAGGAAAAACACTTGAGCTACCAAACGAAACACCACTTTTATTATCTTTTGTGCACACTTTTATTCTCCCACTTCTTCCTACTAACTTCCTTCACCTTTCCTAACCTCAATTTTCCCACTTTCTTATTGTCTATCTGACCTGTTCCTTCTGGTTTCTTGGGGCCCCAGCAGCTCGACGATCTTCCAGCTTCTCCTTCTTTCAGCAATCTCCTCCGGATGACGGTTACGCGACCTCCGGTCGCTTACACGGATCACGGTTCCCGATCCTGGAACTCGGTAGCGGTTGATGTGCGCGGCTTCTGGTGGACCCGTCCGAACGTCCTGTGCTCCTCCCAATATGGTGACGGATTGGGACTTCGGCCGGTGTTGACGGTTGGCCGGAACATTGCCCGTAATCGAGCACCAAGGACGTGGACACATCGAGGTTGTTGGGTTCCACAGGGACATCACGGAAGCGTCCGAAACGTCCGGCTCCGACGGCACTCCGTCGGCCAAGGATGACACTAAGGGTCAAACATTGAGGGGTCCTTTTCACAGGACACATTAGTACTGGGTCACACTTTGTTTTACGGCGGCAATTACCTGCTGTCCGACAGACTTCTAGGCCGGTCTGTCTGGTTACGGGTCCTTCGGGCAAATAGACCGATTCCCGGTTCTTGACTTCGCAAGTCATCTACGGTATTGCCGCCAACCAGACTTCTGTCAATCCTTGCTACCAATCGGCTACCAACCAGTTACCAACGTCGGTTTCCTTTGAAGACTCCTTCTTGTGGGTAGCAATCGTGTGGGTATGGAACTGGCTGCGTACTGCTAGGGTGTCTTGGCTTTTGTTTGCCCTAGCCAGTGGGAGTAGTGAAGCTCCGCCCAATAACTCAAGTATATTCCTGCATGCTATTTAACGCGATACAAACAGAGTCACAGTAACGATCGGGTAAGGAACTGCCATCGGTTACAGTCTAGAGTAATGCTTTTCAAGTGTACATCTCGGGATTATATAAAAGACAAGATTACACTTAGTTCTGACGCAATTTGGTTCATACAACCTGTGAGTGCACATAGGACACGTTTCATAGAACAATTTTTGCACATAAGACATTGGCATTGGACTATATTCATGTGGCAATGCTCATAAAACTTTATCAAATAAAATGTAAATCTCGATTTAAAAAAAACTACATTTTTGTGGTAATAATGTATTTCCAACCCTCTCGCAACGTGTAGGCAACAGCTGACGAAGAGCATGAAATATTTCAATGCTTCCAGCGCGTGAGAGGAGAGAGAAGCCGTTATTTACCAATGAGCCTTCTGTCAGATGGGTGGCGGGTAGGATAATTTACGATGCCAAATTAACCAATGCGCCAATGTAAACAATCATCATTGTTTACTTTGGCGCATAGGATAATTTGACATGGTAAATTATCTTATCCGCCTATCGTGCTGTGAGCGCACATACTACATGTTTTAATCCTTCGTTTTTGAAAGTTTTTGGCCCAAGTAGTGTAAACATATTATTTAACACTTATAAACAAGTGTTCGGATAGCCCCCCAGCAGCACTGCATGCGCACAATTTTTATGCCAAAGTGGCGGATTACCTGGAGGCGGGCTAGCGCGGATCCTGGTGATGTACAACATCCGCGAGCGGGACTGCACCGTGGACGCGTACCGGTTGCTGAACGTATATGCCGACGATGGGGGGCGAATCGCCGCCTACAACAAAGGAACAACCTACCGAAGAAGGCGCGGCAGAGTGAGAAGAGGTCGAGTAAGACATTTCGGTGCTGGTGGAAAAGCAAGCCAAAGCGACCAAACGGGGAAGAAAAAGGACCAGTTTGAGTCGGTGGACACCGGGATAAAAATATCTGCTTTCTACCTAACCTAAACTGTGCTCAAGATTCGGCGGGACGAGACCGAAACCAATAAGAAAAAGAGCTGCAACATTCTGCGGTTGATGCCGATCGACGTAATCACCAAGGCCAACCTGAAGGACACTATTGGCGACGCCGGCTCTCTGTTTGAACGATACTCTGTGAGGGAACCAAAAACGTTTGTGATCATCTTCCACCGGCGATTAAACAACGGACTGGAACGCGAGAGCGTCATCACCGGGCTCACCGAAATGAACCGGGACAACAAGGCGAACCTGAAGCATCCGGAGCTGGCAGTGACCGTCGAACTGATCAAAGGGCTGACGCTGATTAGTATCGTGCCGCAGTTTTCGCAGCTGCAAATGTACAACTTGATGGAGATTTTCACCTAGGATGACGGGGACGCCATGTTTCTGGAATCAAGAAGCAGAACGAGATGTAGTCTGGCCAGAAGGTTGCTGCTAAAGAGATTGAGTCAAAGGTTGGAGAAGAGAAAAGTGCAGCAAAGGACGGAAAAGGTTCGCAGAAGGAACCGGAACCGGAGGATGTTTAAAAGTCATAAGATGATGCTGTCCCTAAAGAAAAGGCTTAGTCTGAGCAATAAGTTTGACCTTAGATTCACGATTTTTGACTTTATTTTTTGTAAGGTTATGATTTGTAAAATGTATAACTGAATTCATTGACTTTATTTCGTGTTGGCGCAACATATTGTACATGTTTTGTCGCCGTTTTTGCACTGGAACGAAATCTAATAGCGATCTAATTGACACGGGATGGTCATGCGATAGAGGTACGTATTGATCACGATGTAATCGGCACCAGCTTTGAAGATGTCCAGATGAGTTTCGGTGACCGCGTTCGGGTTGGTCGCGTTGTATCGGCCGCATGGTCCTGGCTAACTTGCTTCGACAGATGCGTCGAGTAACCTCCGTCGATGACGATGTACTCCGGGGAGAACAACGACGGATCGGGGGTGAGCGATCGGTTGAACCTGCGGTAACGAAGGATGCAAGATGTTGATTCAGGAGCTGCCCTGAGAAACTTGCTCTTCGCCAAAGAATTATTCTGATCTCAGGGGTTGGATCTCCGAACGGGTTCTACGGCTGTTGCTTGACCGACGGGTGAGGTCAGCTTAGGATTTGAAGAGCGCAAGTCGCACAAAACTAGAATCAATTGCGTTGATCGAGGTGCTTATGCGGCGGTCCGCGCGCATTTACCACCTCCAGCATCTTCAGGTTAACGAACGCCTCGAAGTCATGTCCCCGAGCAAGTCCAGGATCTCATCCGAGTACTGGGTATGAATCGAACGCCGCTAAACTGCCAGGGCCATGAACGAGTCGGTTAGGTTGCCGACTTGATGCCGTTTGGGAGGAGTCTGGAAAAACGGAAAGCATCGGTTCACAAAAAAAAGGGCACAGAAGAAAAACACTTGTAACGTGCTGTGCTGTGGATGTGCTGTTGGCAGCAAGAATTGGAAGTTGATCAGCGGGACTTTGCCGGACAGCTCCAGATGCTGCAGACGAGTACGCCCAATGGACGTAATCCAGCATTGCATTGCAGACTGCACGATAACAGAGGTAGAAAGGTAGTCGTGCGGAATATCCAAGATGGGAACATCCGAAAAGATCAACCACTGCAGGTTTTCATGCTCTTAGACAGACAGATGGACTTTATCTGGTTGTGACGTAGTTCTTAAGCTGGCTGATGAGCAGCTATTAGGACCTGCGCGAGCGCGAAGAGTCACAAGCGATTCTTCAGCGAGGTAAGTTCGCTCAGATTAGCAGCCAATTCCTCCGTAAAACCAGGTCGTTTATGGCTGGCTGTGAGAAAAGATCATCACGACGACGAAGCCGCGACGCACTTGTCGTAGTGTCCATGTTGGAACTGAAAAACCACGGCGTAGTACTGACAGATATTGCACGGCCGCCATGCGACCGCGTATTCCGTTACGGTGGCGCTGCTCCAGCTGGACGACGCCCTGCGTAGTCAGGAACAACACGTCGTTATCGGAGCGCTTCGACAGAGCCTTTATAACCCATAATAATGTACGGTTTGTCCGACTGGATCCGCTTGGTGATCAATTCTTCATGAAACTATTCGCCTCTTGAAGCGTGATCAGATATTTTTGTGTCGTAAGGAAATCACCTGAGTCGAGAGTTCCTTAAGTGCAATTTGTAGTTTTTCGCCCCTCAAGAAACAATGACCAAACGCACCTCGACGTAAAAGCACCGGGAACTTAAGGGGTTACATACATGTAAATCGATAAAATAAAAGTCAGAGGTTAGTGTGCGCACACACTTAATTTTATTTAAAAACTGTAACCCCTTAACCGCCGCAACATCTATGTTTCCGCCCGCTCCGGTGGCCTCTGAAACACTAGTCTCAGCAGCTCGTGTATTTTTGGATTCTCGGACACGTTGTCCCAAGCGGCCCAGACGACCTGCATCTGCGTGCGTAATTATGAGTTTGCCGTTGGCGAAGTTGTTGATAGCCGATCCGCCCGGGTTCCGGCAATCTTAATGTACTCGACGTTCGTCTTGAGGTTCTCTGACAGACCATGACCATAAAGCGGATGGCGCGCTCTTTTTTAAGGTTTCTAGAAGCGTCCTCCGTACAACGTCCGCCGCCGCTTGGTTGGTCGTTGTCGGGGGACCAGGTACCGTAAAGCAGTGCTGCGGGTGATGAAAAAGTAGTTTAAGGTTAAGGTTTATTAAATTTAACAGGATAACATTTCCCTCCTGAAATGTGTTAACCGGTACCGTGGCCATCCGAAGTCGTCCCTGGCCAAAAAGGTGGGATGTTTTCTGGCCTTCCGGATGTTTTTTTTTTGTCGGTTCCGTGGCCATCCGGAAGGCTTCCCTGCGCAAGAGGGATGATGCTTTTTGGCCATCCGGATGGCCATGGAACGGACAAAATCTATCCAGGCGGCCAAAAAGCATCCTCTCTTTTGCACAGGGACACCTTCCAGATAGCCACGGAACCAAGAAAACCCATCCGGAAAGCCAAATAATAGCCACGGTACCGGCAAAACCAACCCTGAAGGCCAAACAAATATTCGCCCTCTTGCACAGGGACGCCTTTCGGAGCCGATCCCAGGAATCATCTTTGGGAATCACGGTAATTTTCCACCCTACTTACCGTATTTTTTTGTTGCCGCAATCCTTCGCCCTCCGACACTTTTCTTTTTAAACTCAAACAGTCCACAACAATGATCTGTCCGCGATCCTATGAACCAAAACAAAACACATATTTTATGCTGTTTTATGAGTTGTTTTGGTATGTCATACTGGGAGTCGTATCCGCCAGCTTCGGGAGAGAGAGCTCATTGATTAAATTTCTCTCTTCTCTTTTGCTGTGTCAGGCATTGAAACATTTCATACTCTCTTACAGCTGACGTCTACACGTTAACCGGATCCTAGACAAACATTATTTTTAAAAAGATATATGGATATAAAAAATCTATCATTACTTTCTAATTATTCAATAAAATGCGTACATACGTCATTATTATATTAGCGTATGTGCATAATGATTGAAATATATTTAAAATTGTACATAGGTTGATTTGTTATTGTCGTATGTGCATCATTTTACTGAATGCAAATAGGACACTGAGAGGTAATACGACGTAAATTATTTTGTATAAAAATTTAAGAGAATGCTCATAGGTTATTTTGCATTTCGCTAATATTTTTAAAAATTAAATACTTAGAAGAAATCGGGTTTGAGGATAGTGTAGTTTCGGATATGCAGAACGTCATGCATTGAATAACTCAGTTTGTTTACTTTTGGCGCATAGGACCTTTTGAAAAAGTACTCTAGAATATTAAATTATTTTTCAATTTAATTGATTTTCAATTCAATTCAATTGGTGTTAATTAGAATTTAACAGTTCTGCTCCAGGATGTTACATTTGCAATTCAGAGATTTGGAGAACCTTTCAACTAAGATCAATTCATAAGCCTTTACAGGGAGGGCATATGTTTCTAAGTTTAGATTTTGCTAGCTGCGTGCTCTTTTAGGGAAAATAAATTTTGAGACAAAAAACCCTAGATCTATGTTTGGCTTAAGACTAATATCACAGTTGTTGACGGTCGAGTGCTTCGATGAGCGGATTTGTTGACATCCCACAGGAAGTCCTGAAGCTTCTCGTTGCCTTTTCGATGCTTGCGTCGATGGTGTCGACGCTGGCCAGCTCATGTAAATCGTCGGTCGGGTACCACGGGTCCAGGTTGTGCACCATCTTGAGCAGCTTGTTCTGCTTCACCTGGAGTCGCTTACGGTGCGATTTGGCGCAGTTGCCCCAGACCGCAGCAGCGTAGGTCAGCATTGGACGGATGATGCACTTGACCACGAGCGACTTGTTCTTGATGCTCAACTTCGATCGCCGATTCAGCAGGGAGTAGAGCGAGTAGAGCGCTTTGGTGGAACGATCCACCTTCTCGATGATGTAGTTCACGTGCTTATCGTACTTCAGCTTCTTGTCATGCACCACACCCCGGTACATGACCTCGTCGTCCCACGTCGCCGGCTGGCCGTTGACGCTGATCGATCTGCGGGGAAGGTGCCGAGCAGCACGCCTCCTGGTGAAGAAGATGGACTGGGGTTTCCCAGCGTTCAGCTTGATGCGCCACTTCCAGGTTCTTGTCCGATGCCAAGTATGCAGTGTCATCCGCAAAGAATGCGTACGACACTACATCGATCATCGGCACGTCGGAGGTGAGGATGTTGTATAGAGTCGGGCTCAGCACTCGACGATCTTGACCAGGAACGGCTGGAGGTTCGAGCGGAAGAGCTTGTAGACCACGGCGTCCTGCCACACGGAGTCCTAGGCCTTTTCGACGTCAAGAAGGATCATGCCGGTCGACTTCCCCGTTGAGTGCCCCGGCTTGAAGCCAAACTGCTCGTGTGGGATGAGTTGCTCCGTCTCCAGGTGACGGTTTAGCCGGGCGAGGATCACCCGTTCCAGGAGTTTGCTCAGGCTGATCGGGCGGTAATTACCTGGGTTCGCCTTTGGGATGGCGATCACGTTCGCGTGCTTCCAGCCGGTCGGAAAGTAGCCTAAGGCCAAGCAAGCGTTGAAGATTTTGGTCAGGACGACCAACCCTTTTCTTGGCAGCTGCTTGAGGCACGTATTCCGGATTCCGTCTTGCCCTGGAGACTTCCGGTTTTTGAGCGTGTGGATGATCGCCTTGACCTCTTTCGGCTTGACAAGGGCGGCCAGAGGCACGGGAGGATTTGTCGCTCGGATGTGGGCAAGCGCGTTCTCAACAGCGGCCGATGTTTCGGGATCACCTGGTTCCTCGATGTTGTGTGCTCGCTACGAGGTCTCCGTTGACGTTCAGCGGGGGGCTGTACTTGACCGTGTTCCGGAGGTTGCGGGTAAGCTTCCAGAACTTGTTGCTGCCGTTGTCCAGCGTCCTTAGCAAGGAGCCGGAGTTATTGTAGCGGTGTTCGGCGCTTCTGGTACTTCGGATAAACTGTCTACGCCGCACGTTCCTCTGCCGGATTAGCAGCTTCAGCTCGTCGGGAATGTCCTTCTTCTGAGGTATGATCCTACGCGAAGGGACAGCGGCTTCCTCAGCAGCTTTGAGGATGGCGTTGAACTTGTCGATGGCGTCGTCGATTTTCTCCGAGCGATCTAGAGCGTTGATCCAGCTAGCGTTAAGGTCGACCTCCCGCTCGATCGAGCGAGCAAAAGTGCTCCAGTTCGCTCTGTCGAAGCATCGGACGATTCTTCTAGCCGGGGCGACTGGAACATCAACGTCGATCGTAAAGGTAACCGGCAGATGGTCCGACGACAGTTCAACGTGCGTTATCGGCTTCGACATCTGCACCTGGTTGTTTGAGATTACCAGGTCCAACGGGGAAGGCCTCCCTCGTCCAGCGGGGCAGCGGGTTGGAGTATCCGGAGCGTGTATGTAGATGTCCTTGGACTCGTACTCCTGGCCTGGGAACAGGCGCAGGAACTGCAGACACCTTCGGAGCGTTGCTTCTGCCGGCGGGGCAACCCTTGTAGTTCGCTGTGTGGTTTTGGCTGCAGTTAGCACAACGGATTTGTGAGCGGTCGTCGTTGACCACGACGTCGGCTCGCGCGGATAGTGCGCATGCGGTCGTCTGGTGGGTGGTAGTTTCTCATCCCGTGGCCGTACTGCTGGCACCTGAAACACTGGACGATGTCCGACTTCTTCTTGGAGTAGTGCCTCCAACGGACGATCACGTTGAACAGCGCCTTGATTTGTTGCAGCTCCTGAAGTTTCACGGTTCCCTTCTTAAACTGCAGCAGGTACAGCGCGTAATCGCCGTGCTTCGATTTCCCCATCTGGTGCACACTTGTGGGACGAAGAAAATCATCTTCGAGTTTCCGCCTGACGTCTTCTATCGGAAACACTGGTAATCCGGAAAGGACGATTTTCACCGGGGTTTCGTCACTGGTCCCGTGGGCGTAGAACTGGACATTTGCCTGCTTCAAAGTACTCACCACAGAAGTCAAGTGGGGTTTAGTCGACACCCTGATCTGGATGTACCCTTTGTTTAACCGCAGTTGGTAATCGTCGGCGCCCAGCTGGGTCGTTGACATCAGCCGGTTGAGCGCTGGAACACTGGAACCGTGGACTATGATCGGCGGACAGCGTATTTTTGCGGGAGCAGGAGGTGGATTTTTCACATTACTACCAGCACCATCACCAACGGCAAAAGTTCCACCACTGCCGCCATTGTTTACGTTTTCCGCCTCATCGCCGGAGATGTCAAAGTCGAGCATCTCGAACTGATTCGCCGTCGGGAATCCCCCGGAAGACCTCCCGGGTTGGGTCAGAGGCCGATGTTCGTTGAGCTGGTATCGATGAGATACCGCCGGTGGAATTTCTCCGGCGGCGTCTCGAAGACGACGGCGTCACCACCTTTTCCTTCTGCTGTTTGTGGGCCTTCTTGTAGTCCACCCGCTGCAGGATCTGCGATGCACTGTCTCGGCCGGAATCGGCTTCGCCGGGCAGCGGCGGCGGCTTGGGCTGCTTTCGTTTCCCCAGGGTGCTGGGTAACACACCGGGAGCACTGATAAATAAATTTTCGCGAGAGCTACAATTCGACGACCATGACAGCTCGAATGATTTAATTGATTTAAAAAGCCATTTTAAACTCTTTGTGGTCGTACAAAGGGTCATTGTACTCAGAAAAATAAGCTTTATCGCTGTAAATTCGCTTTGAATCAAATGTAAATTTCCGGATAGTTGCTTTCTTGACTTGATATAAAGTCCAATAACACAACAAATTACAAACAATAATTCGCGATTAATGTAAGGTACGCACTTCGGAAGGAATCGGTCAAGAAAAATTTCAAATGGGCAGCAGCGGTAGCGAAAGCAAGTCAGAGAGGGTGAAGAAAAGCCCCAAGAAAACATTTCCTCTCTTATGTTCTGCCGTTCGTAAAGCTGATCCTTGACCCCCTTTCTTTTGAAGAGCATCGAGAAATTAAAAGTGAGAGTGTGTGCGTGCAACATGGAGTTAAACTTTTCAAAGTGCCATGGTAACCTTCACAACAACTTCATAGAAAGTTTAACTCCATGTTGCACACACTCTCACTTTTAATTTCTCGATACTAGCCCTAAAAGCTCAAAAATTCCGACAGATGGCGCAAAGCATCGAAGAATGACGATTAAAATTTTCGCTGTTCGGTTTCATAGGAATGCAAACTTAAAATTGAATTTACAGCTCTTAGAACAACTTTTGAGAAAAAATTCAAGTAGTACGAGTGTAAACTTTTTGCCCTCTATAAATTAACGCAGTAAAAAAAAAATTGGAAAAAAAATAATTAAAAAAAAATAATATTGTTTAAAATGATAGTGTTGGTTGCTGGAAGTGTCAGATTTATTGGCAACACTTAGCAACCAGATTGCTTCGATTGAAAAACTGTACAACTAGCATCACTGCACACTTTCTAACGCGCAACGGCGCGACGTTGCCGCGACGCTGACCGAACGACGAGACGAACGAGAACGAACGACGAGCGACGACGACGACGAGAGAAAAAACCGCCATTTTGCGGGACCAGTTCCTTTTCACCCTCGGAAGGGCCAACACGCTTTTGTTAAGTTTAAGTTATTAAAGTAGTGTTTAAAGAAGTCCGAGTGTTTTACTTCACCACACCCACGGCCATTGGATTCAAAATACAGTCCACCCGAGAACTTTCCGCCTTTTTCCGTGGGGCCAACGTGCCGGCCCGAACAGATAGAGCATCAAAAGTTAACAAAGTATCAGCTTGAATTTTTGCTCAAAATTTGTTTTGAACGCTGGAATTTAATAAAACAGAATTCGCATACATAACCTCAAAGGGCGGAAATTTCAATCGACATTCTTCGCTCTGTTCTGCTACTCAACACTAGGTGTCGCATGTCGTTTGGCTCTTGAACGGCAATATCAGCAATCTAAGCTTCATTTTAGGACCCAATTTATGATTTTCGGTTCAAATTGTTGTAGGACGTTGATATGGGTGCGGCCGTGGCTGACTGGTTACGGTGTTCGCTTTGTAAGCGAATGGTCCTGGGTTCGATGCCCATCTACTCCCAACGAGAAAGTTTAAGACTTAGAAATACTTGAAATACTGAATAAGAACGAATAATCAAAGTCGCTCGAGTCGGGGTTCGATGCCCCGTCCTTTGGATCGGTTAGCAAAAATGCTAACCACTAGGCCATCGCGACTTGGTGAGCCATGACTGGAATTAGGAGTACTGTTATTACCAACTATATACGCGCTGGGTCCTTGTCCATTTCACAAAGGCTCGGAAGTTCTAAATAACGTTTGAATCCGATTGATGCAAACGTTCTCAGGGCGGGGCTTGTCGATAAAGCTGAAGTACCTCGCGCTCGGCTAGCCAGCGTAGAAATGGGTCACCGAAGCTCGGCAGAGCTAACACCTTCCAAATGCCTATGCGAGTTATTTGCATGTATAGAGTGTAGATCTAAAAATACATGGAAACAACTCAATTTGTAAGAAGTGGCCGCGTGGTCCCGTTTGGATGGTTGCACACACACACACACACACAAATTGTTGTAGGACGTTGATAAGCTAGGGTTATATCTCGGCAACGATTATACCAATTGTCTTCAAAGCTAACAAGAACCAATGATTCTAACAAGTAACAATTTCTCAGACTCAGCAATAACGATGTTTTTGTTTTCATTCCTTGCTTCGCAGATTAACCGATCCGTCCGGCAGCATCCACGACGGGCTCGGCAACTACTCGATCGGCGTCAAGTGCAGCTGGCTGATTGACGCCCGGGATCACAACAGCATCGCCGCCGCTCAGACGACCGCGATCGCCAAACCGTCGGTCATCCGGCTGCACCTGGAGGAGTTTGCGACGGAGTGCGGCTGGGACCACCTGTACGTGTACGACGGGGACAGCGTCGAGTCGCCGCTGCTGGCCGTGTTTAGCGGGTTGATGTACCGGAAGAATTTCAGCATCCGGCGGATTCCGGAGGTGTTTGCGCACAGCGGGTCGGCACTGTTGCACTTCTTCAGCGATGACGCGTACAACATGTCCGGGTTCAACATCAGCTACCAGGTGAACGCGTGTCCCACGGTGGACACGGCGTTGAACTGTTCCGGGCACGGGGTGTGTGCGGCCGGGGGTGATTGCAGCTGTGATCCGGGCTGGACGGGGTTGGCGTGCAACGTGGCACGGTGTCCGAACAACTGTTCGTCGCATTTGGGCCGGGGGACGTGTAACGTGCTGCAGCAGCGGTGCGACTGTGCCAAGGGATTCGATGGGAGCGATTGTTCGCAGGTGCGCGCGCATGGCGTTTGGACGACCATCGATTCGGAGGGCAAGCAGGGATTTGTGCCGCCGGGGAGTGCGTCGCACGGGTCGGCCGTGTTTCGGGACACGTTTTATGTGGTCGCGGGTGAGAGTTACGCGAAGGCAAAGTCGATGATGTACATGTACGACTTTAATGGGAAGGTGTGGGAGACGGCCCACACGGATTCGAAGACGACGCCGGCGCTACGTTACGGGGCGTCGACGGTCATGTACGGGGACAAGATCTTCATGTATGGCGGGGTGGTTGAGGGAGGTGGTGTTTGTGGCGAGTTGTGGGCGTTTGACGTGAGTGCCAAGATCTGGGAGAATATTACGGTTAAGGCGGAGCCGTGTAACGAGACGTACGCGATGTGTGGTCCGTTGAAGTCGGCAGGACACACGGCGACGTTGATATCGAACTTTGAGGGCGGCAAGAAGGGACATTCCCAGCGGATGGTGGTCATTTTTGGTCATTCGCCGCAGTTCGGGTACCTGAACACGGTGCAGGAGTACAACTTTGGGACGCGTGAGTGGAAGATTGTGCGGACGAAGGGTTTTCCGGTGAAGGGCGGTTACGGCCACTCGGCGGCGTACGATCCGCTGAAGGAACGAATCTACGTGTACGGCGGGATAATATCTGAGAGCGACAGCACTCAGGTGTTGAGTGGCAAGTTGTACAGCTATGAACCGCACAGTCGGGTGTGGGTGTTGGAGGCCGCGGCGCCGACGTCCCGGTTCCTGCACACGGCCAACTTTATCAGCCCGGGCTTGATGATGGTGTTTGGGGGAAACACCCACAACGACACTTCGCACAGCTTCGGGGCCAAGTGCTACAGCCGGGATCTGATGGTGTACGACATTCTGTGCGATTCGTGGCACGTGCAGCAGATGCCCAACGATCTGCGGGCGGATTTGGCCCGGTTTGGCCACTCGGCGATTGTGTTCGAGGAGTCGCTGTACATCTACGGTGGGTTCGACGGGCAGATGATCAACGATATGCTCAAGTTTACGCCGGGCAATTGTCGGGCGTTTAATCGGTCCGATCAGTGCCTGAACGCCCGACCTGGGGTCAAGTGCATCTGGGACATCCAGAAGAGCAAGTGCGTTCCGATTCTGGACGTGGACAAGTCGGTGCTGTTTAGCCGGGACGAGACCAACTACGAAATTTGTCCGCAGGAGAGCCGGCTGGTCATGACGCGGCAGGCCCTGATGGACTACGAACTGTGCAGCTTTCTGTCCAGCTGCCAGAGCTGCGTGTCCACCTCGTACGGGTGTATGTTCTGTGGGATTGGCAACCAGAAGGGATACTGCGCGAAGGAAAAGTGTCCGGACGTGTCGTACACGTATCGGGCGGATTTCTACCCGACGCGGAAGCTTAAGGATTGTCCGGAGATTGACGGGCTGTTTTGTGGTCAGCTGCACAGTTGTCACGCGTGTACGGCGTACAAGTTCTGCCACTGGGACTACGAGCACAGCAATTGCGAGTTCCGGACGAACAACACCGGAAGTGGGGACATCCTGGTGGATACGCTGCCCTGTCCGCCGGCCTGCTCAGTGTTGACGACCTGCGGCAATTGTACCCAGGAGGAGTGCATCTGGTGCCAGAACGAGCAACGCTGCGTTGACAAGAACGCGTACACGGCGAGCTTCCCGTACGGGCAGTGCCGCGAGTGGACAACCGGTTCGAACAAGTGCCGGGCGGCCAGTTCGGGCAAGAGTCAGTGTGGATTTTTCAAGACCTGCGCTCAGTGTCGCGATGATCCTGCCTGTGGGTGGTGTGACGATGGATCGATGACCGGACTGGGGAAATGTCTACCCGGTGGAGACAGCGGTGCTCACGAAGAAATGGAATGCCCTGTGACGAGGTGGCACTTTACGCACTGCCCGAGCTGTCAGTGCAACGGCCACAGCACCTGTCCGGACTCCAAGACCTGCAAGCAGCCGTGCAAAGACCCGATGATCGGAGCAAACTGCGAAAAGTGCAAACCCGGCTATTGGGGCAATCCGGTCAACGGGGGAACCTGCCAGAAGTGTGACTGCAACGGACAGGCCCAGTACTGCCACAGCGAGACGGGCAAGTGCTTCTGCAGCACGAAGGGTCTCGCCGGAGATCACTGCGAAAAGTGCGATGCCACGAACCACTACCACGGTGATCCGAGCCGAGGTTCGTGCTATTACGACCTCACCATCGACTACCAGTTCACGTTCAACCTGTCCAAGAAGGAGGACCGCCACTTTACCCAGATCAACTTCCGCAACTCGCCGATCAAGGCGGACATCGATGCCGACTTTAGCATAACCTGCTCGGTCGCCGCCAAGATGAACATCACAATCCGGACGGCGGGCGGCCCGGAAAAGCCACTCTTCTCCGCGGTCAACTGCTCGACCTTCCGGTATCGCTTCTCGAAAGCGGAGCACCACTTTGGCATCGAGGACAACGTCACGCTGACGACGTTCTACGTGTACGTGTACGACTTCCAGCCGCCGCTCTGGATTCAGATCGCGTTCTCGCAGTACCCGAAGCTCAACCTGCAGCAGTTCTTCATCACGTTCTCCACGTAAGTTTGTCATTTTGTCCGACCCTGGACCCAATCTACAGTGAACCCCTCCTCGTCAGGTGCTTCCTGCTGCTGCTGCTGATGGCGGCCATCCTGTGGAAGATCAAGCAGCGCTACGACATGTTCCGTCGCCGGCAGCGGCTCTTCGTCGAGATGGAACAGATGGCGTCGCGGCCGTTCTCGCAGGTAAGCGTCCACACCGTACTTCATCATTAATTGCGGTTACGAAGTTCTAAAATTTGCCTTCCAGGTCCTGGTCGAGGTCGAAAGCAGCAAGGAGTACAACGAGCTGTCGCCGGCCGTGGAGAATATCACGAGCGCACCGCGCAAGCGAAAAAAGGTAACATTCCCAGACAGTCACAAAGGTCCGCCGGAGAATCTACTAACGCGCGCTTTTGTCTCTTTGTAGGATTCGCCCAGTCCGATCGCGCTGGAGCCGTGCGAGGGCAACCGTGCCGCGGTGTTATCGCTTCTAGTCCGGCTGCCAACCGGTAAGCTTTGCCGGGAACAAATCTTTGAAGCGCAAAGCTGACTTTCTGATCGTTTCAGGTGGCCACCTACACGCTCCTCCTGGCCAGTCGGCCGGTCTGGCCGTGGCCAGCGCCCTGGTGACGCTCGGCAACCCGCGGCGACCGTCGATAGAGCACCCGAAGGAGCCCAAGAGCAAGCGGAAGCAGAGCCAGCATCCCGACAGTTGTATATAAGAGGCGGAAGGGAGAGTCGGCCGCGCGGACTCGTCGAGACGATGAGGACGCGTGCGCGACAACGGTGATGATATAAGATAAGGCTATATTACCGATACTACAATTTACGATTAGGTTTTTGGGGGCGTGTGCATGCAGCAGGTTTAACGTGAACCGCCACCACCAGCCTCTGGAGGAAAGTTTTCCCGTTTTTCTTCTCTTCATTGTGTTTGTTATTTTTACGAACATGGCTACAATGACTAAAGTTTTACAACAAACCAACCCCCCTCTATATTTAATACACTAACTGTTTGTGAATATTAGCGAATAGTGCGTGCAAGCAAGGGTTGTTGGTACGAGCGAAAAAAAAAGGTTTGCGTTTCTGAGTTTTGGGTCAAGAGTGCGAGAACAATAGCAATTAGCTTGAAAGTGTTTTGGTCGAATCCCGTTGGCGTAAACCGTATGCTTTCGTCAAGGTCGTGAGTAGACCTTGCCCTGAGTTTCAGATGTAAATGATTGTTTACAACTTTTTTGCAATTACAATTACTGGAGTACTATCCCGAAAAAAAAACCCCGGACTCAGGCCCACGGATGACATGTCAATTTCCTGTTAGAATTTCAATATTGTCTAAATAGTTTTACAATTGAAAAAATCAATATTGAAAAACGTTTTCAAAAGCAGATTATTTGCCAGCAAAATAAGCGCTTTCCGCACACCGACGTGGAGTACACAATAATTTTGCAGAAAAGCTTGCGTTTTCCAAACCAATAATTGAATTTCGAGTACCTCTCGATAAACTTAACCAACATGAGCAACATTATTCAACGCCATTCCGGTTATGTTGTAGCATTACAACCTTGACATCTCGTTTTTTCATCCTTCTGGGTCGGCATTACTACTAGGCGATACAAGGGAGACTCTGATAGAATATCTTTTGAAGTTTTTTCTCCAAATTCTCAGTTGGGCACGTTTTTCAAGGGAAAAATTTAAAACCAAATGAATTTGCAAAATCAAACTGTCAAACGTTGTCATGTTACAGCGGTACGAGCACCGCTGGGAGCATATAATATACGAGTTAACCTACACGCTTAGTCTAGATAACTCATTTTCCTTTTTCTTGGATTTGTCTAGTGTGCACTTACTTTTGAGTCCAGCTGAGTTCGATAATTACACTTCTGGAGTTTTTTTTTAAATGGTCCAATAAACCAAATTTCCAGTTTTTGCTTTTTGGTTGTTTTTGAAACCGCCTTGAGTCAGGGGTATTAAAAACACCTAAAAAGCAAAAAGTGAAAATTTGATATTTGATTGAAGAATTGATGTCCTAAAATTAAGCTTAAATATGTGACATTATTGTTCACAACGATACAGCTTATTTTTCAATGACCCTTTGAACAACCTCAAAGGATTTAAAATTGACCTCCTTGAAAGAATAGGTTTTACTTGACAGCTCGTTCCAAGGGGACCATAGTTGATCCATCGAAAAATGTTGTCTTGCCAATATTTTTTTTTTGCGTTAAAATGAAAAAAGTGGCCAGAAATAGTTTTTAATCGTGTTTTTTACCGTTATACATAAAAATCGGGCAACCCTATTCCGACCAAAGCAAACTGACAACAGTCGATATTAGCACGGTTGTCAAATGAGAGTCCACAACAAAAGCACTAGCTGTCAAATGGTAGCCCATAACAAATCATTGTTTGGGTTTTTGATTTTCAAATTTCCCGCAATTCAAACGATAAGTACCTGCCTGAAAAAACACGTGAATTGTGTTGCTAATGGCAAATTCTTTCATATCCTTGGAGATTTCATCCCAATATTGGCTGAAAATTCATATCGAAAAAGTGTTTTTTCTGTTTACCTTTTTTTGCTTTTTTTTTCTTTTGGTCGATCAAACAGTGCGCCTGTACACTGAGAATCGTCATTACACATTTTTCAGTTTGGTTTTACACATTTGCATGGGACTTTTGAGTTTAACCAGAATAACATACTTCGTGTTACTAAAGTAATATGTATAATACTGATTATCAGTGTTTGTTATCTGAACTTCCAAGATGGCGGCTTCTTCGCTACCCCCTGATAAAAATTCACATAGGGCTTTAGTACCCAATTGGGTACTAAAGCCCTATCTCAATTTTTATGTACAACGGTAAAAAACACGATTTAAAACCATTTCTGATCACTTTTTTTTCATTTTAATGCTAAAAAATTGTTTGACAAGACAACATTTTTTTGATGGATCAACTATGGTCCCCTTTGAACGAGCTGTCAAGTAGGAGCTTTTCTGTCAAGAAGGACCGCGAGGTTAATTTTTCAAAATTGATTTAAAAATCCATTTTAAATACTTTGTGGTCGTACAAAGGGTCATTGTACTCAGAAAAATAAGCTCTATCGCTGTAAACAATAATATCAGCAATCTAAGCTTCATTTTAGGACCCAATTGTGTTACCTGGTATATTTTTGTCTAACATTTGGCTTCGACAAATAAAGGCCAAAAACAAAATATCTTTTCAATTTCTGTCATATTTGTTACATCACAAATCGTGTAAAAAGCAGTTGTAAACAATCAAGTACAAAAAAAATACAGCGCAAATTTGTTGGATTCTCCGTTAAAATTAGCTTCCGGTTGTATAGTGTAACTTTGTGTTCAAATCTAGGTTCAAAACCATTAGCGAACCACCGGTTAAACTAACCTGTTTTGTTTGAGCTAGAATTTAAGTTGCAATTTAAACTTGCAAACACACACTTTCTTTCACAACACCCACATTGCGAGCGTCGTAAAAGCAGCAACAAAGAATACTCAGCCAGATGATGTTGGCCACTTTCCAAACAACAACAAAAAAAGAGTCTTCAGAGTTGCACTTCCGGAAAAAAACACTGGTTTTTTGTTACCAGACACACAATGAACCCCAAAGCAAGGCTCCTGTAAAGAAGGTTAGAGTCTTTAAGTCACTCTCAAGTTAGATCTAAAATTTTGTGTTTGAGCAGCAAAGCAATTGCATTTGTACCACCAAGAAACAAGAAATGTGAGTGGGAAAAAAATCAAAAACCAACGTGAAATGACGATAAGTGAGTTTTAAAAGTGGGCGCGGTTTTTAAACAAGAATGATGTGATTAGTCGATATTAGCGGTAAAGCGAGGCAGGTTTCACGAAAAACACACTGAAAAAAAACACACAGAAGAGAGTTACAAGCATTGCATTGATGGAAACGCATGGCCTCCCGGTGCACGGAAAAAAAAACACGAAAGATTTTAAAATGAAGAATCAAAAATCCAACCTAGGCTAAATCAAACAAGTTAAAACAAAACCACTGTACTATGACTAAGAAAACAACCTATTATGACTGTACTAATGCGGAATGCATCTCAGAGCTGAGGGTTTGTGGAAAAGAACGGCACTTACTGAAACTGGTGAAGAAACATAAACTAAAACAATAGTTTGTAGGGTAACAAAAAAAAAACGAGAATCGATACGTCTGATGCTAGGATCTATGTAGAAACAAACAACAAATAAATAATACACTAGATTTAGAGACACACTTTTCCAAGTTTCCAAGTAAAGTAGGATACGCAGATAACAGTGTGTGTAAGAGAGGAGAAAGCGAACATGAAAAATCACAAGTAGCATTTGTAAAACAAACAAAAATATGGGTAAACAATTTACTGCAGAATGAGTAATTCAAAACACACACACACTCATACAGCATGTGAGCAAAAAAGTATTTTATGGCATTTGTTGCAATAATAAAACAAAACTGACGACATCAGAAAGGCGCGCGTGTGGCAATTGTTTGAAAATATCACAGATGACCTTTTGCACATAAATCGATGCCTCGGTGCTCTCTTATGCTAACTAGATAGGGAAACCAGTACAAGAGAGCACAAAGACATCGAAACGCTGAATTTGTTTCTTTTCGATGAATCGCATTTGCCAAAAACTCAAAGGGGTGTGGCTGCCAATCCCTCGTGGTCCAGACAAAATTCCTGCATAAAGCTGACAGACCGAGACTGAAACACAAATCAGGCAAACACAGTTGCTCAACTTTTTTTTTTGAGCTCAAAAACTGTTTTGGGCTAAACTAAATTTTTTAACGCTCATGAAATGCTTTTTTTTATTCTGATCCGAATTTTAAGTGTTCATCTGAATAATCTTGAAATTGAAAAAAATAATAATCCAGGAATTCATGAACTCTAAATTTTTAAAATTTCTAAATATCCAAATCTCTAAAATTGTAATGTTGTCAAGCTCCTTGATACTAAAAGTTTAAATTATCCAATTATATTTAAATGTCTCTGTTTTTCATTTTTAAAAGTTTCTGAATAATTAAATTCTCGAAGGCCGCCATTTTCACCGCCACTTAGATTACAAAAAATAGACTGCTGAGCAATTCTCTACCAAAACCGGAAATGGATTTTATTTGTATTTTTTGATTTGGCTCAAACTTTGTGGGGGCCTTCCTTATGACCAAATAAACTATTTTGTGTGATTGGTTCATCCATACAAGTCTCCATACAATTTTGGCTGCTGTCCATACAAAAATGGTATGTAAGTATTCAAACAGCTGTAACTTTTGAGTGAATTTTCTGATCAATTGGTGTCTTCGGCAAAGTTGTAGGTATTGTTGAGGACTTTCGAGTAAAAAATAGGTACACGGAAAAAAATTGCAGATTTTTTAATCAACTTTTTTTTCACTAAAACTCAATTTCCCAAAATACGTATTTTTTGATTTTCGAGATTTTTTGTTATGTTTTAGGGGATAAAAATCCGCAACTCTTGAGCCATAGAGAAACATGGTCAAAAAATCTGCCGCCGAGTTATGATTTTTTTTAAAATAGTGATTTTGGTAAAAAATTGAAGTTTCATGCAAAAACAAGTTTGACATTATTTTTTAATGCAAAATTGAATTTGCAATCGAAAAGTGCTTTACAGATTTGTTGATAAAGGGCTCCGTTTTCAAAATATAGCCACCGAAAGATTGATTTTAGCGAAATATTTGCAGTTTTTCAATTTTTAAAAATAGTGACCATGAGTGACCGTTTCTAAAAATATTTTTAGCATTTTAAATGGGCGTAATATTCAATGTTTGGCCCATTTAAAATATTAGTCTTGATTTAAAAAATATTTTTTTCGAAAAGATCGGAAAATTTCACGAATGTTTCATATATTAACATTGATAATCGGACCATTAGTTGCTGAGATATCGACATTAGAAAATTGTGGGTTATTTTGGTGAGATAAAGACAACTTCAATTTTCGTGTTTCTTTTTCTTAAAGCGGCTCTATCTCAGCAACCCGAGGTCCAATCTTCAATGTCTCTTAGACAATTTTATAGCAAATTTTCTGAACTTCTAAAAAAAATATTTTTAGAAATGGTCACTTATGGTCACTATTTTTAAAAATTGAAAAACTGCAAATATTTTGCTAAAATCAAACTTTCGGTGGCTATATCTTGAAAACGGAGCCTTTTATCAAAAAATCTGTAAAGTACTTTTCAAAACTAGGGTGTGTGTCATAGTTTTTTTTCTGCTGTAGTTTGAGGTGTGCACATTTTTGTGAATTTTGTGAAGAGATTTTCACAACTTGCACGATTGTCTAAAAATCGTTGCAAACTGCAATACACTCAAACCCCGATGGTTTGACACCAACTGTCGGGGTCATTTTTTTAGTTTGACACCACTTTTAAACGGAGTTCACACACGATCAAACGTTTGTTTTGATAAGGCTGATACGCAGATGGGAAGGAACGCAAAACTCCATACAAAAAAACGCCCAAGAAACGGTCAAGGAAAGGGTCACGAAAAGATTTTTCTTAAGCGGTACGCAGCTGAAAAGTAACAGAAACGGAAAGATTGCGTTTGACGTTTCTTCGCCCGGTGCTTATTTGTAATATGTTTTGATGAAAAAATCAATGAATTGTAATTTTTCTTTTTGAATGCGACTGATAATTACAAACGTTTTAATTATTTTGAATTGGGTACTAAAGCCCTATGTAAATTTTTATGTACAACGGTAAAAAACACGATTTAAAACCATTTCTGATCACTTTTTTTCATTTTAATGCAATTTTTTTTTTGACAGGACAACATTTTTTCGGTGGATCAACTATGGTCCCCTTGGAACGAGCTGTCAAGTAGGAGCTTTTCTGTCAAGAAGGACTGCGAGGTTAATTTTTCTAAATTGATTTAAAAATCAATTTTAAACTCTTTGTGGTCGTACAAAGGGTCATTTTACTCAGAAAAATAAGCTTTATCGCTGTAAACAATAATATCAGCAATCTGAGCTTCATTTTAGGACCCAATTGGATATAACAATATTTAAAATTCCCGCCGAATCTCAAAAAGCAGAATATTGAAACTAAAAGGAGAGATTTAGTTTTTTGGTCGAAATGGAGTAAAAAATGAAGTTGTCTTTAAAGATGTCGGCCATCGTGTCACCAACAATTTATTGCTAGTACCAACCAGCTACCTCTGAATTTAAGTCCGATTTACCCACACTCGCGGGACCAAAATGAAGTAAATCAGAGTGAAATTAAACTTGACAATAATCATACAAATATCTATGTTCTTACTGAAAATACAATAATAATCTGAAATTTTGAAATCCAACCAAACAACAAATTCAAAAATATGAAAAAAACAAACATTCCAGAAATATTCATAATAACATTTTTTTTTAAATAAAGAAAATTTCAACAAAAATCAGAAATTTGGAAAATTTAAAATATGCAGAATTGAATAATAATTTTAATTTTTAACGTTTTTATAAATTCAATAGATAAAAAATGTTAAAATTCGAAACGAATGTACAAGTCGAAATTCCAAAAGTTTTAAAAATCGGAAATATAGGAATTCGTAAATACAAATTTACGAAAACCTCGAAATTATAAAAATCAAACACTCTATTTCTTCCAAAATTAAAAAATCAAGAATGAAAATTTAAGAATAAAGAAATTCAAAATAAAAAATTAAGAATTAAGAAATTTAAAAAATTTAAGAATTTAAGAATTTTAAAATTGCAAAATTTCAAAATTTAAGAATTTAAGAATTTAAGAATCCTAATTTACAATTTCCAAACTTCCTAACTTCCACACTTCCTAATATTCTAATTTCATAATTTAATTTCCTAACTTTCTAATTTTCTAATTTTCTAATTTCATAACTTCCTTATTTCCTGACATATTATTTTTCTTATTTCACGATTTTCTAATTTCTGAATTTCCTATTTTCCTAGTTTCATAATTTACTAGCTTCCTAATTTCCCAACATATTAATTTCATAATTTCTTAACTTCCTAAACTCCTAATTTCCTAGTTTCCTAATTTCCTAATTTCTCATTTTCCTAATATCCTAGTTTCCTGATATCCTAATTTCCCAATTTCCTTACTTCCTAATTTCCTAGTTTCCTAATTTTAAAAATTTCTTTATTTCCTTAATCCTAATTTCCTAATTTCCTAATTTCCTAACTTCCTAATTTCCTAATTTCCTAATTTCCTCATTTCCTTATTTCCTAACTTCCTAACATTCTAATTTCCTCACATATTAATTTTCTAATTTCCTAATTTCCTTGTTTCATAATTTCATAATTTCCTAATTTTCTTATTTTCTTTATTTTACTAATTTGCTATTATCACAATTTCCAAATTTCCTAGTTCCCTGGTTTCCTAATATATTAATTTCCTTATTTCATAATTTCATATTTTTTTAATTTCCTTATTTCATTATTACATTTTTTTTTATTTCAGTTTTTCTTGTTTTAGAATATAAGAATTTCTAAATTTTCTTCTATTTATTGATTTCTTAATTTTGTTTATAATTGTTGTTTTTGAATAAACATTTTTAATCTATTTAATTTTAAGTTTTGAATATTTTTAATCTTTTTATTTTTTCCTCCAAAGAATCTCAATTGCCGTTCAAGAGCCAAACGACATGCGACACCTAGTGTTGAGTAGCAGAACAGAGCGAAGAATGTCGATTGAAATTTCCGCCCTTTGAGGTTATGTATGCGAATTCTGTTTTGTTAAATTCCAGCGTTCAAAACAACTTTTGAGCAAAAATTCGAGCTGATACTTTGTTAACTGTTGATGCTCTATCATTTTAAACAATATTATTTTTTCAAAATTATTCCAAAATTATTTTTATTGCGTTAATTGATAGAGGGCAAAAAGTTTACACTCGTACTGCGTGAATTTTTTCTCAAAAGTTGTTCTAAGAGCAGTAAAATCAATTTTAAGTTTGCATTCCTATGTAACCGAACAGCGAAAATTTGAATCGTCATTCTTCGATGCTTTGCGCCATCTGTCGGAATTTTTGAGCTTTTAATCGCGAATCGCGCACACCGTCAATCGCGCTTATACCGAACTGTCAACCGAGCTGTCAACTTTTCTTGGGGGGGTCACGAAAAGAACACGCAACATTTCTTGACCGCGTTCCTTCCGATCAGCATACCGTACTATAGTGTACTTGAGCGCCGTGTAAAAAGTGACAGTTCGTCACTTTTTAGTTCGACTTTAATCAACCAACGGGCTACAAAGGGTACAAACTAAAAAAGCGTCAAACGAAAAAGTAACCAACCACCCGGGGGTTGACTGTACATCTCGGTTTTTCCGTGTACTTTTATATCCCGCCCAGTATTTTTCTTTTTTGCCCGCCTTCCCAACCAAGTAAACAAACTCCGCCCATGCATTTTCGTTCGTCATTTCATTGCCCGCCATCAGGCCATCTGTCAGAAATATTCTTGCTTCTCTGGAATAAACTTCAAAAAGTACTTGAGCGATTTTCAGATGAAACCACTGCATGCGAAAATCTCCTACGCAAGTTTCAAAACATTCTCTCGCTTTATGTGTTCGCAGGTCCTTGACGTTTCAGAAGAGAGAAAAAACCAGTCAAGAGAACCAGTCGTCGTCGTCGTTGCATAGAAGTTAAAATCGTGCTTCGCGAATGTGTTGAGGATTCACAGCTCGGAAATCACATCATCATCGCGTCGAATACTGCTAATTTCCCATTCCCAGTGAGCTCAAAACAGTGATTACGATTGAAGATGCAGCAACAGCGACCTTGATTCCAGCGAAAAAAAAAACTTTGTTTTGAAATTTTGGCCAGAGAAAAAAGTGTTGTGAAACTTGTTCCAGAGTCGGCTGACAGCAGCAGCAAGTCGTAATAACGGGAATTCCCGTCCTCTTTTGGGATCATCTGCCAACACCAAGCAGCAAAATGCCTCCGTGTCAAGGCCCTTGCGCGAGGTCAACGGTGTTCGCGCTAGTGCTGCTGGCCTTGGCCACCGGTGTCCAGTTGGCTCCCCCCGGGATTCCGTCGGCACCTTCCGGCGAACTGACCGCCGCTGGAGCCAGCAACATCGCACCTCCAGTCAAATCCGGAGATGCGACCACGACGACGGTGAAATCGGTCCCCACCTCCGTCTCGAATGATCTACTGGATTACCAGAAGCTGGAATTTTTGGCCGTTTGCCTGGCCAGAGATGTCAAAAAGCCGGACGTTCTGCTGTGCAATCTCTACCGGAACCTGACGACGGTGCTGACCGCTCGCAAGCAGAACCCGGTCACGGTCAAAACCGTCCAGGACATGCTCGCCGGACCAGACGCCTCCGGAGGAACGGACAAATTCTGCGAAAACCTCACACCGGTGCTGCAGGCCCTCCGCGAGAAGGCCACTTCGGGCAACGAGCGCTTACAATTCGAAGCGAAGCCGCTGGAGCGGGAAGCCGTCTGTGCGAATCTTTGCCTCCCGATGGACGAGGTGGAGTTTCACCTGACGCTGAAACCCATCTGCCGGGTGTTGCTTTGGGGGTTCCGCCAGTTGCTGCTGCCTGAGCCGACCGCCGGGGAGACGGTGGAAGTGCAGGCAGCAGAAAAGGTGGTCATTCCACCGCTGATTGACCAGGGTTTGAAGCTGGAAAAGGTGGTGGAACCAAAGGGTGAGTTTTTAGTTGAATCATGAACAGACATTTTAAATTGCCGTCAGTTGGGGCGAAACGGAGCTCTCGAAAAGTTGTCTTTAGAACACTTAAATCCACTGTACAGATGTTTGTTAATTTGGGCATATTTAGGTATAAATATTTTTTTCAAGCGATCTACAGTTATCTCACTTATGTTTTTGACTTCCTCACCTCATTAGAAAAGGATATAAAATCACTCAAAAATTAAATTCTTAATTTGGCATCCTAGAACCCCCTTCACCTACACATATCGACTCAGAATCAAATTCTGTTCAAAAGGCTGTGTGTGGTGGTGGTGTTGATCGAAAATGTGCATTGGATTATCTCGGCACTGGGTCTACCGACTTTGTCTGTTTTGGTCTGATTAGATCCGTCTTCGGGTCCCATGAGTCGCTATTGAAAATTATGAAGTTTAGATAACTAGGTATTTCAAAAGTTATGCTAAAAAAACGATTTTGACAAAAATCCGGAAGATTGTAAAAAGGGTGGTTTTTGTAAGAAAACCCACAGGCCAAGGTTTGAGCAGGCCAAGGATTGATACCTAAGAGCATGCAATGGCACTGACCTTGTTGCGTGCTCTTCGGTTGACGTCCACGTAAGGAACATCCTGGAAGGAACGTAACTAACTACATCCGTAGTTCTGTTAGATCATCCGAATTATCTTGATCAGAACAGTATAGCTCTGGTTCCTTGCGAGTGTCCTATTTTCTTACCTCCATGTTGGCTTGGTTTTCATGATGACCTAGCTGGTGGCCTGTGGAAACGGATCGTAAACCTTTGACCACCGCGGGTCAGAGTCGAGACGGCTAAAAGAAAGGGGCGCGACAATGTGGGAAAGGGAAGTAATTTGTGATTGTAGACGGTATTGTTTTGATTCGCAGTATGTTGAGTCAACTGCTGTGGATGTACCTGAAACATCGCACAACGGGGTTTCTCTTCTTTCCATTAAGCTACCACCTATCTTCTGTTTATTTTGTTTCACTGATTTTCTAACGCGGCTTCTGTTTACTATCCTCCATTTGATTTCGATTTTACTCATTTGATTCTCTTATTTCTCAACACTTTTCCACTCTATTTTACCAATTGATGCTGCTGTAACAAACTTTCTGCTTTCCCTTTCTTACACTGTCCATTGTTTTCAATCTTCACCCTTTTCTTCAAACAAATGAGGATCGAGCCCTTACTCAATTTTTGGAATGATCAAAGAATTAACACAAATATTACTATTGTACTTTTGAAAAACTTTTATAAAATGCTTAGGACCAAAAATTAGCATAAGCATAAGCATAAGCATAGGTGCCCACCCGCAGTTGCTACTCCGTTATTGACCAGGACCTCCAGAATTTACATCCACGAGCCGTGGAAGATAAGTGGGTGCTATCTTTCCTCGCTTCGCAACTTCTCAAAGGCCCCTATCATGCTGATCAATACCGGCGCCGGCCACGACCAGTGGTAGGGTCACGGGGAAGTGGATGGGAATGTTAGTCCGATACTTGAGTGATAGAGACCGCCCAATCGACTGCTTCTCCGACAAAGTATCACATGAGTTTTGAGGGGGTTAGTAGATGGGTATGAGGTCAGGATTCACGAGTGGCAGTGATGTGACCATGAGCATTTAGTTTATCGGTTGAAATTTTAAATCTTAGGCAGCCGGCTGCGGAAAGATAAATAATTGATTATTTAAAAAGTTTGTTTTAATCGAACGCGTGCCAACCGAGCGGTAGTGCTATGGGTTGGACTTATCAGTATATTTTTACTGTTGGTACAATTAAGATATCGCGAGCAAATGTCAAAAATAGTAGATGAGTTAATACTAAAGCTGCCAGTTGGAATAAATTATTACGATCAACGAATATAAACGAAAAGAAAACAACCACGTAACCGATTGTAATGAAATTAAAACAATAACTTAAACGAACTTAACCGGCGGCGTGCCTTCCTATCAACGATGATAAAAGAAGGACTTATAAATTTAAAATATAAAAAGACTCCAAAAATACGTTGCATAGTAACCGCGAAGTCCCGCTACTCACAATCGAATCCGAAAGATAGCTATCTAGAATTTTAAATATAGTATTAATTCGACCGCGATCCTCCAGAAATTCTTCGTCGGCGTGCCTTCCGATCAACGGTGATGTAAGAAGGGCTTTATTCATTAAAATGATTTTATATCATAAGCCTTAAAACATATTCGTCGGCGTGCCTTCCGATCATCGATGATATAGAAAGGACTTAATCCAGCAATACGACTTGCTTGTCTCGAAAAAAAAGAATTCGGATCGTTTCTATCGAAAACTATGTAAAGAGGACAAAAATAAACTCATTGGCCAACGAACGCGCGAACTAAAAAAAAAAAAAAAAAAAAAAGAAGAAGAAGAAGACCAATCACCCCATGCACACAAACAACGACACAAAAGAGATGAAAACAACACGAATCAGAAGAAATCCAATCACCCCATGTACACAAATAGCGACACAAAAGAGATGGAAAATAACACGAAAAAACAGGACTGCGCGTCCACACAGGCACCGCACTACTGATGCCATTATTTAATTATAATGACCAATCACCCCATGCACTCGAACAGCGACATAAAAGAGACGGAAAATAACACGAGAAAACAGGACTGAGCGTCCACACAGGCACCGCACTACTGATGCCATTATTTAATTATAATGACCAATCACCCCATGCACTCGAACAGCGACATAAAAGAGACGGAAAATAACACGAAAAAACAAGACTGAGCGTCCACACAGGCACCGCACTACTGATGCCATTATTTAATTATAATGACCAATCACCCCATGCACTCGAACAGCGACATAAAAGAGACGGAAAATAACACGAGAAAACAGGACTGAGCGTCCACACAGGCACCGCACTACTGATGCCATTATTTAATTATAATGACCAATCACCCCATGCACTCGAACAGCGACATAAAAGAGACGGAAAATAACACGAAAAAACAAGACTGAGCGTCCACACAGGCACCGCACTACTGATGCCATTATTTAATTATAATGACCAATCACCCCATGCACTCGAACAGCGACATAAAAGAGACGGAAAATAACACGAAAAAACAGGACTGCGCGTCCACACAGGCACCGCATCACTGATGCCATTATTTAATTATAATGACCAATCACCCCATGCACTCGAACAGCGACATAAAAGAGACGGAAAATAACACGAAAAAACAAGACTGAGCGTCCACACAGGCACCGCACTACTGATGCCATTATTTAATTATAATGACCAATCACCCCATGCACTCGAACAGCGACATAAAAGAGACGGAAAATAACACGAAAAAACAGGACTGAGCGTCCACACAGGCACCGCACTACTCATAAAATGCTTAGGACCAAAAATTGTAACAAAACTCCGCGACAAAAGAAATAGCAACATATAAACACGACTCAACACTAGGAAAGATTTCCGCAGAAAACAATACACAGTAAAATAACAACTAGTTTTTGAACTCACACTAAAAATAAAACAGTTTTTGCTTTAATGAAAGTTGATAGGCACAGAGGAGCGGCCGTGGCTGACTGGTTACGGTGTTCGCTTTGTAAGCGAATGGTTCTGGGTTCGATTCCCATCTGCTCCCAACGAGAAAGTTAAGAACACATAAATTTGAACTGATGAATATGAACGAAAAATCTAAGTCGCTCAAGGCGGGGTTCGATCCCCCGTCCTTTGGATTGGTAAGCAAAAATGCTAACCACTAGGCCATGACGACTTGGTGAGCTTGGACTGGAATTAGGAATACTGTTACAGAGAGCGAGTTGTGGCGCTATAACCACGGCAAATAGTGTCCAGGGCATTCGTGGAAATACAATGTCCCATCCCAGAGGGTCCCGGAGTACCAAACCTTCTTAGCATGGTGCTCCCAACGAATACAACCAAAAATCTCGGAGCGTATGGTGGTGTGTCCCCACGCTTCTTCCTCCCCTGTCGATTCAGAATTGTGTTGTTGTTCGAACACTCAGTGCTCAAACTCAACCCAATTACGAATCATCTCTGCGATACGGCTTTACGCAGTAGGCCTGGCCGGTTTAACGCTTGTGATGTTTCAATGCATTCCGATGCAATGGCGCACTACAAATGTTAATAAATGACAAGAAGAGTGCTAGGCGTCATCTAACCTGAGGCACTCTCCAGGATCCCTTCGAAAGATTGGCTGCGCTAGGGTCTGATTAGATTAGATTAGATTAGATAATGAAAGTTGATAGGCACACTATAAATGGTTAGGCGCTTATACTTACATCAAACCCTACGTAATGTACCACCCCCGGCCGAGTTAAAATGCGTAACCGGAAAAGAAGGTGTGCATGCCTGGCACGAACACTCAAAGCGTGTTCTAGCGTGTTGCTCTTACTGGCTCAGAGCAAGGGTGAGATGTAGGTGTAAGGGCAGAGCGTGTTCGTCGGGAACCTAGTGCATAAGATCGGCCAAGGCCCGTTCTTACACTGAAAATTGCGAATTGCGAATTGAATTTGTCAACTCAAGATAAGTTATTATTTTGCTAGAGTTTAGTTGTAGTATCTTAATAAAAAAATAGTTAAAAATGCCCAAATGTCAATAAAACCTCACAATGTTAACAATTTGTTCCTGGACATTTCAGATCAGCAAATGTATTTTTTTGCAATTCCGTCTAGAAACTACTTACTTTTCCTGTCATTCTTGAAAGACGAAAAAGCCTACTTTTTTGTACCAAAAATACAGTCGACTCTCTGGCTGTCGATCTTCTTGATATCAATATTACTCCATCTATCGATGAATTCTTCAGTCCCTTCAAACTGCATACTTCAATTGGCTTTATTCCTCGATATTTTCTTGGATTCTGTTTGCTTTAAAAATCTCTTCCGGTTGTCAATATTGTCACTATCTCATGGCTTGCATAGACATTTTTCTATGCAAAACGAAGATTTGAAGGGTGTTTGACATTAGTTTGTTTTTGTTTGTTAGATGTTGCCATGATTCTCTCCCATAGCTGGGTGCCAAGAAAAACCACATATTTTTTTTAAGCACCTGATAAATTAAAATGCGTAGCAAGAAAATTTACTCACATTAGTCAGTTTGGTAATCTTTTGATAATCTTTTTTGTTGCGGTTCCGAAATTACTCACCTCACTTACTTTCGATACCAACCAGCTGACGAGATATCTTATCGCATGATTTTTTGTTTCTCCCCGTTACAGCTGACACCGCTACGAAGCCCGTAGCCGCCAAACCGGTTCAGCAAACTTCCGCCGCCGCCACCGCTCACGTCACACCCTCGACCAATTCCGCCTCTGCCATCGCCAATGCCCCTCCGGCAAGGGAAGCCGCTGCCAAGGCGGACGAAAAGGACGATTCGCAAAAGATTGCTACCGTGGAAGAGAAAACCCTGGCGGAAGATGAGGAAAATGGGGCATTTTTGGACCAGGAAACAAAGAACCAGCAAAATATTGAGGACATTGTGGGCGGAGAGGGTGGCGTGAAGGAGAACATGGACACCGGAGATGAGGATGCGATGTATCCGGGGGAGGACAGCGATGAGGACCCGTCGATGGACACGAACGTTCCGACGGCGGCGGGTGGAGCTGCTGTGGCAGCAGGATCTGCCCCGAAGGAGATGGCCGTTCGCGAGAAGCAGCCGGAACCGCTACCTCGGCTGGACAAGGAAGACCTCAGCTTGAGCGACGTGCAGCGCGAAGAACTGCCGGTGGATCCGTTCTTCGAGGAGGGCGATTCGAACTTTTTCTCCTACTTTTTGCTCGTCATGTTTGCCTGCATCGTGAGCTACGTCGCGTACCACAACAAGTCCAAACTGCTAGCGCTCGCCCTCGAGGGTCGACGGTCTAGTACGGGCCGCGGTGGGTTCAGCAAGGGCCGGAAGCATACCGCCGCCTACCGGAAGCTGGACTCGAACCTGGAGGAGGCGATCATGTCCAACTCGGCGGCCAGCAGCCGGTCGCAGCAGCAAATCATCTACTAAAACAAAGATTTCGAGCAATTTCACACACACACACACATTTCACGTGCAATCATCTCATCAATTCATTTTAGGGAGGCTTGGCTAAGCTGCGCTCTCTGTCGCTTTTGCGTTCCGTTCTTAACTTATCTACATCGTGGCCCATTACTCGGTTTAATTCGTCGCAAACGCCTTCAAACACACATATGAGCAACACAGAATACATATTGGAGAAGCAAAAACAAAAAAAAGCAAAGTTCGGCAGCGGCCGCTTTCGAACCACGCAATGAAAGCTGCTTGATCTGCGCGCGCGTTGCTACTGCTGCCGCAACAAGATTTTTTGATGATAATAACTACTTTTAGGGAGGCAAAAGAAAACACGGTATATCAAATATCGCGCGTAGTAATCGTCCTGTACATAGAGAAGAAAGGAGTAGAAAGAAGCGAATTTGATTGATGAAGCATACGCGCCAACTCTCCGGCGTCGCGGTAGTGTTTGACTGTTCGTTTCCCCGTATTTTGTGTTTCCGCCCAAAGCGCGTGCTTACGAGAGGAGAAGAATGCTAGAACATCCCGGTTTTTATTCGTTAAATTAAACTAACCCGATTTGTAAGTTTGCATGAAAAGGGGAAGCTTAGTTGAAGAAGATTGGAGGAAAACTTCTGTAAGATTTTTACAAAATAAAGAGAAAAGTATAAAGAGTAATTGTCTTGTAATAGTTTTATTTCGTTGATTTGCTGTTTTGCCCACAAACGCGCACAGTTGCCTGACCTGGATCAAGGGAAATTTTGATATTTTTTTTAGTAAAGCACATTTGGTAGGTATAGTTAAACAAAAAGTTCCTAAATAAGTTTTTCAAAAATTTCCATTAAATATTTATCAATGTTGATTCTTTAGTTTACTTTTTTAATTTCCCTCGAAGCAATAGTTAGCCCCACCAAATTACAAGACGAGATTTTTTTTTTGAGGTTAAATATACCTTTATTGAAGATTCTAATATTAATTACATTTCATTTACATTCTAAGTGGTATGGCTAAATGCTATTCATCTTTGTTGTATTTTTTTCATTTTTTTACCGATCACATTCATTTATTTACTTCAAATTGTTTTACATTTTTGCACTGAATAGAATACCAGGGTTGTTACGGAGAAGTCGAAAAAAAATCCGCGCCTTCCCAAAATCCAATCCGCGCGAAATCCGCGCCATATTATTTAACAAAAATAATTTCGCGACAACATACAAGAGAGTTTCATTATTTTATGAAATAAAAAAAAATGGGAACAAAATCAAGAGCTCCATCAGAAAAAAAAACACACAAAAATCACAGAATAAAGTTGTATTCAATAATAAAAATAGCCGCATGAGGCCGAATCGCAGAACGCAGAATCTTGAAACACCGAAAATTTTATGGACATTTCAGAATTTCCATATTCAAATAATAAAAAAATAGAATTCATAATTTGAAATTGTCAAAACTTACAGACTCAAAAAACGTAAAAAATTACGAATTATTCAATTGAAAAATTACGAAAATATTACAATTAATTTTTTTTTGTTAATTTTTAATTTTTTAAGAAAGTTCTAAAGTTATCAAGTTATAAAAGTTTTAAATTATTAGATTATGAAATTCTAGATTAAAATTATAAAACAACCTATCCCTCATGGGTTTCCTATGCTAGAAATTATTAAATTTTTAAATTATTAAATTTTCAAATTATTAAATTATCAAATTATCAAATAATTAAATTATTTAATTATTAAATTATTGAATTATTAAATTATTAAATTATTAAATTATTAAATTATTAAATTATTAAATTATTAAATTATTAAATTATTAAATTATTAAATTATTAAATTATTAAATTATTAAATTATTAAATTATTAAATTATTAAATTATTAAATTATTAAATTATTAAATTATTAAATTATTAAATTATTAAATTATTAAATTATTAAATTATTAAATTATTAAATTGTTAAATTATTAAATTATTAAATTATAAAATTATAAAATTATAAATTATGAAATTATGAAATTATTATATTATTAAATTATTAAATTATTAAATTATTAAATTATTGAATTATTAAATTATTAAATTATAAAATTATAAAATTATAAAATTATTTAATTATTAAATTATTAAATTACTAAATTTCTTAATTATTTAATTTTTAAATTATTAAATTATTATTTTTTGCCATTTTCTTAGTTCGGACCATTTTCGGAGTCATATTTTAGTTTAGAGAAATTTAGAGAAGAAAATAATAGAAACTTCGTGTTTCGATTTTCCAACGTAAAGTTTTGGCGAGAATTATCAAGTACTAAATCCCTAGATTTTATAAATTAGTGATTTATTTTATGGTTTTAATTTTTTTTCTGAATTTGTTTTAAAGCAACGATATTTAAAAAAAACTAATATTGCTTCAGAAATGGCAAAAAAGGTTCCATTTGGTACAGGTGGGATATGAATCCACAACTGATCAACGGTACTTATCCAAATGCCTTCTGTTTTATTCTTTTTTCGTTTAAAATTTCATTCATTATGTTACTCTCTTCTATGTTTGTCGCGATATTTTTATATGGCGCGGATCTCGCGCGGATTGGGTTTTGGGGTTGGCGCGGATCTGGCGCGGATTTTTTCTCCACTTTTCCGTAACAACCCTGAATCATTTTGGCAAAAAAAGGAATTATAAATAGAAGTCGTTTAGTAATTTTAATATTAAAAATTCAAATTCTAAAATTAAAACAATTAAAAATATCATAAAATTTATAAGTTTGAAAATCTTGAAAAATTCATAAATCTAGGGATTTGAAATTTTAAATGCAGTTCGTACTTGATGATTTTCGCCACTCACAAAAATCGAAACACAAAATTTGTATTATTTTCTTCTCAAAATTTCCCGAATTTAAAATATGTCTCCGAAAGTACTCCAATATTATCAGTTTTTCTGTAATCTATGATGGTGACAAAAATAATATCATTTAAGAATTTTGCAGTTCTTTTTTCAAAAGGTTCAGAAATTTAAGAATTAAAGAATTTTGAAATTTAGGGATCTTCTAATTACAGAATTTAAAAATTTGAGAATCAAAGAATTCAAGCATTTGAGAATGTATAATTTGTTATAATGTTTTTAATTTCTGAAACTTCGAATTTTGAATATTGTTGCTTTCATTTTTGAATGTTTTGATCTTTTATTTTTCTCTAAGAATGCTGAAATTTAGAAAAAAAAATCTTTCTTCGGTGTAGATTTTACTAAAATTCAAAGGCAAAGAGCCAGCATCAGTTACATCCAATTAAGCTCATAATTGTGAGCACAGTACGGCCACTGAAAAAAGCCCCAATAATCATTTTTGTTACATCCTAATATAAAACTTCGAGAAAAGTTTGAAATATGATTCGAAAGATTCAAATTTAAATGAATCCTTTATAAAATAAACAATAAATAAGGTTAAAAACAACATTACTCAAAACTCAAAAGTTATTAAAGATATTTAAAGCCGGTGAGCAGATGTTCAAAAATGATTTGAGTGTAGCAATAAATTTCTTTAAGAAATCCTCAACAATACATTTAAAAAAAAATATCTTCATGAAGATTATTTCGACGTATTCTCTTAATAAGAATACAAACAAACATTTTCGGAAGAAAATTAAATTTTGTTTCAGTAACATTTTCTAAGAAATCAAAGCGCAATTTCAAAAACAATTACTCTGATTACTGGTAATACTTTTCTTTTTAACTTGAAAGTAATTCTATCCCTCTCAATTATTTTACTTATCAAATTTCACATCCGCGCGAAATCCGCGCCGTCCGTAACAACCCTGGAATACATTTAGGTAAAACAAAGAAAAAAAATCATTTTAACAACTAATCCCAACTTAAAACTAAAAAAATCAATGAAATATGCTAATCATTAGAACGAGTAAACTGCGAACTGTAAGATCAATCCTCCAAGCGTTCTTACTTGTTCCTGGCGGGTTTTGCACCCACGCAGTGTTGTTGTCATCTCGGTGAAAATGTTCAGAAGTTCTTGTAGTGAAAACAGGCCACTACTGCCTTCACCCGTTGATGCTGGTTGATTTTCCCTCGGTTGCTGACTGAAGCCAGGAGGTGTTGTATTCTCTGCATTGGCAGCAGATTTGGACAAACTCGAGTAGATTCCGCTCCTGGGGACGCCGAAGCAGAAAAATCCACGTCCGTGAATGCTGGTGATGTTTTGCGACGATTCAGCACGTTTTGGACAGCTTCGATTCTTGGTCGAATGGTTGCCACCGCAATTGAAGCATTTGACGTCGATGTTCTCGTTGATTGTGTTGCAAGCTTGAGTTTTGTGCTCACCTCCGCAGGCTGCACAACGACTCTTGATGAAACAGTTCCTTCCACCATGTCCAAACTGCAAACAGTTCGAACACTGTGTCACGTCACGGTGCACTGGACGATAACGTTCCCATGTCACGATGATGTTGAAAATTGCCCGAACTGCTTTCAGCTCAGACGGCGTTGTCGATCCTTTCTCGAGATGAACCAGGTACAGTTGATCACGATACTTGATGTCCTTGTTGTGTCTCGTCATCTTTAGCACCGAATCCGATGACGATGTATTCACAAAAATAGGTGGCACCTTTTTCCGTCACTTTACCAACTAACAATTACCTATTATCTATAAAGTGTTCTGTTAGTAAAATATCAATTAAAGCGAAGTACGGATCACCGAAAGAGCGCCATTCGAGCCTAAATTGTATTTTCCAATTGTAAAGCTTGTGACTTTTTTAGTTTTAAAATGTATAAATTTGTAAAACTAAAGCATCCTGAACTACAATTTCGTCTTGAAACTCTAGAACGACGAAACAGCCTCTTTTCTCTACGAAAAATAACAGATTCGAAAATAAACACTTTTCAAAATAAATGCTGAAAAGTTCTATTTTTTAACACTCAAATAAATGTTGAAAAGGTGAAATTTTCAGCACTTGCTTGAAAAGGTAATACTTTTCAACATTATTTTGGTTTAAACAGTGGATTGACTAAACACATGGACATTTGACCTAAGATTCCATTCAAAGAGTCTTTTTCGGAATTGAAAAAAATGTTGTAGGGAACTCGTTGCAAAACTTGTTTTTTTCGCACTAAAAAAAAATTTTTTTTTCTTCAAAGCATATTACAAACAAGCACCGCGCAAAAAAACGCCACTGTCAAACTACTGGCAACGAAGAACCCCACATGTGGATCGCCTGTTCTTTCTGTTTGATGATATTTTATTTAAGCAATACTGTTTGGGAACTGTCATCATTGAATAAGTAGGACGACCTTAGAAGGTTTTTCATGTTCCAAGAGATTACTTCTGTATTGTATCACTTAATTAACTCCAACGCTTCGGAGGCCTCCCTTTTAACTGTTCCGTCTTCTTTCGCGCTAGAACACTAATTAAGTTAAAAATAAAATACAAAAAGCTACGAACTCACTTCACTTTTCTTTCTATCTGTTTCATTTCCAACCTAATATGTTTGTTTGTTTATTTGTGTGATTTTTTTTAGGGTTTTCACTAATGCGATAATTTCTTCTGGGATTTTTGCTTTGTTTCCAAACATTTACCGGGTGGCTAAATTACATCTAACAATATTTAGCTAAATCGGTCTCTCGAATCTCTTCGCGGAAGCTTCCTTTTGCTATTTTCTTTGTTCCTCCCATCATGCTCCGAGCGGGATATAGAGTGGAGGGGGTTTCGTTCCTTTTTGTGTGTACGTTCATTTTGCTGTGTAAATACATAAAATGCATTATGCATGGATTTACACTCCTTTTCGTTTCACGTGTTTTGCTTTATGTTGTGGTTGTACATCGAGTTACATCTCCTTCGAATTCTGTTTAGAAGAATGTTGAAGCAATGTTAATTTGTTTTTGGCTAAATCGTATAAATGTCTCAAGTTACGTCAATGATTACAAATTCAATCACTAAATAAGTTCATGCTCCTTTCTCTACAGAGTGTGAATTCTAGCTAGTAAAAATAACACATTTTCTTCCTGTTTCTTCTTCTTCTTCTTCTTCTTCTCCTTTTCCGCTTTCTCTATCAGAGCAGTCTTTTGCTTGCCAAGGGAATAAAACACTCGCTACCGTTAATTCATTGTATGGTTTTGTCTCAGTGTTTCGCTTCTCTCTTTTAAATGTACACCGTTGCAAATATAGCTGCTTTTTTTAAATACAAGTTCTGCTGTTCTTTTGTGGTAAGTAATTTTCAACTACTTTCGGATGTTTGGTTTGTTTCGCGCGAATTCCGCAAAAAAATAGAAGATTTCGCCGCGCACGTCACCTTACGCCTAGGCTGCCCTATAAAGAGAGTGCGCGCGTTAATTCGGCTCAACCCTCGCGAGGGGGAGAGGGATAGGGTTGAGGCCGATTAACTGCCCCAGTCTAGCTGGCAAGCGCAAGGGATTTGATGCTGGTGGATTTTAACAATAACTGTAAATCTTATTTTTTTAAACTAAACTTTCATGAATTGAATGCTTTAGAATACTTAACAATGAAAAAATAGAAAAAAATCTCTCAGATAAAAATAGGAAAACCTGATATTATCACAAAATAATGATGGAAAAAATACCCTTCAAATAACTATCAGTACGCTTTCTGAAAAAATACTTAAATGCAAGACAAAAGTAAAAAAAAAATTATCTTCTTTTTCCAAATCTTTAGCTTTTTTTATCAATATGAGTTAGTAAAATATGTTTAAAATTTTAATTAAATTAAAAATTCAACATTTCAGATTTTTAAAAAATTTGGAAATTTGATAATAAAAAAAATAGAATTTTAAAATGTTTAGGTTTGACAAAAAAAACTGGAATATGCAAAAGCCAAAATTAAAAAAAAATCGAGTGACAATTTTTTGATCAACATCCCACCACACACACAGACATTTGCTCAGAATTTGATTCTGAGTCGATAGGTATACATGAAGGTGGGTCTAGGAAGTCTAGTTGAGAAGTTCATTTTTCGAGTGATTTTATAGCCTTTCCTCAGTAAGGCGAGGAAGGCAAAACAGATTCACAATTTGAAAATAACAAAATTAAAAATTTCAGAAAATCCAAAATTCAGACTTTTATTAAAATTTAAAATAAAAAAGGGGAAAACACAAATTCAAAAGAAAATCCAAAATTAAACACTTTAAATTTGAATTATTTTAAGTTTGAAGATTTGTAGGCAGAAAATTCAAAAATGTAAAAATTTGAAAATCAAAACTAAAAAAAATAAAATTAAAATTTATTAAAATTTACAAAACTCAAACATAGAATATTAAAATATGAAAATTGTAGAGTTTAAAGATTAAAATAATTTGCAATTCAAAAACAAAACAAAATAATAAATAAATTACATAATTAAAATCATAATCATAGGGGAACAGCATCTAATTCCAGCGTGCCTCTAATGTTGGCAGCTCAGAACTTTGACATTCAATTAAAGCTAATTAAAAGCGTTTTCAACTAAAATCAAGTGATAAATAGCTCGATAAAAAGTTAAAAATTGAAATTACAGGCCACGGTGTCAACATTTGAATGAAAAAAGTGTTTTAAAATGCATCAGCTGTCCAGTTGTTTTGCAATCATTAGTTTCCAAAATTTCTAAGTACAGACGAAAATTTTATTTTTGCGAGAAAAAGAGTTTTTGCGGTGCTGTACATTGTAATTTCATAAAAGTTCAACATATTTTTAAACGAGTCCAAACGAAGCAGAAAAAGGCATTTTAGATTGTTCTCAGTTGATTAGACTTTTATTTCCATTGAAATTTTGATATTTTTTGAAAAAATATTTTTTTGCCCCCTGATTTTGGCGACAAAATTTTTGAAAAATATTTGCAACGGCCTAACATGATAACAATTTAATATTAATTAGAAAATTTGAATGTTAGAATAACAACATTAAAAATTCAAATATTTTACCAGAAAATTTAAAATTTTTGAAAACTTTTGAGCTTTATTTACAAAAATCAAAATTCAGACAAAAAAAAAGTTAATTAGGTATTTAAACATTTAAAAACTTGAAACATAAAAAGTTCGCAAAATTACCAATTTAAAAATATGAAAAAAAAAAACATAAAAAGTTTATGTTAAAATTTAAAATACCATACAATCAAAAATGTAGCAAACAAATACCTACGAATTCTCCTGCGACAAAAACGACAAAAATATTTTTAATTATTTATTTATTGTTTTATTGGTCCAATCATCAATCACAGCTGGATTCACAATTAGAAATCTGGAGTTTTTTTTTAAAAAAAAAGGTCCAATAAATCAAATTTTCAGTTTTTGCTTTTTGGGTGTTTTTTAATACTCCTGACTTAAGGCGGTTCCAAAAACACCCAAAAAGCAAAACTTGGACATTTGGTTTATTGGACCTTTTCAAAAAACTCAAGAAATGTTTATAATAACTAAAACCTAACTTATTAATTTGTATGAAATCAAAAAGGGTCGAAATTTCGTAATTCCTCCAAATGAAAAATTTGACTTAAAATTAGTTTTGCATAGTCACTACTTGTAGAAAGCTCAATTTCCAATCCTGTTATAATATTAAAGTTTGGGACAGGGTTTTGATATCATACGTTACATATTTCGAAATAAGTGAAACATTTTCTGACGTTGAAACGCCGGAATGTGTCTAACAAAATTGATAAAAAGTATTAATCTCTTTAATAAAAATTAAAACTATGTTTTATTATTTTAAATTTGTGACAGTTAAAAAATTAAAATATTTGAAATTCGAATTTAAAAAGGAATCATAACAAACAAAAAGCAAAATAAGAAAATTTTAAATTTCAGAAAATCGAAAATAAGCCTGCTGCCAAATTATTTGGGAGTTTTTCTTAGAATTTTTTAAGAGTACAAAATTATCAAAGTAGGATTTTTCCATACATTTTTTATTTAAATTTAATTGTGTATTTTTTCGTAGTCCGAGCTGTACTGCCGTTCTACGAATACAGTCCCGTCTCGATTATCCGAAGGTTTGTATGGGACTCGGATTTTTTTTTGTTTTGTTTTTCATGGCTTTAACATCGAATTCGAGTTCTGCGACCCGATTTTAGTCAGATTTAAGAAGTATATTGCCCATTAAAGAATAAAATGCATTTTTAACCGCCATATTGGATTTAAAAATTATAAATCAATTTAGCGTAGTTTAGGGGTCATACTTAAACTCGACAATAAAAGTTAGACAACGAAAAAAATAATATTTTTCGTGGTTCGAATGAACGATGTTTCGATTGTCCGAAGTGAAATTTTTCCTTCGGATAACCGAGTCTGGATTGTAATTGTACCTTTAAAAAAGTGCAACAGCGAAAAACGTGTTTGATTTTTTTTTACCGATTTCTGTGTTTCTACGCATAATTGTCCCGGGGGTCCTTGTTAGCCTTTGATATCCCAAATTGCCCCAGTTATCAGTTAATCACTCTTAGTTGGTGGGAGAATTATGCGTAGAACGTCAGTGTAACACTTTTAGATTCTGAATTTACTTTTCTGTTTTGTTCACAATAAAAGCTTTCATAATTTTGACAAAACAAAAAATAATTCAGTATGAAAGTTCTGATATTTCTGAATATATATTTTTTAATACCACCAACATCAAAGCCAACCACGCTGCAATCCTAGTTTGAATCATTCCCCTTCCCTTCCATTACTGAACCCCTCTTTTTCCCCTACGTTTTGGAAGAATCTCCCTGCTGCTGCTGGTGTCCATCATTCCCCGGCGATCCCGACTGGGCAAAGAACAGATTCCTCAGAATGTGCGTCCTCCTCGACTTGGGCTCCACAATCGGCGCAGCAACGTTGTCCACTTTGTCCTTCTCCTCCTCTGCGGCCACCCCCACTACTTTTGACAGCGCCGGGGAAGACTGTTGTTGCTGCTGCTGCTGCTGTTGCTGTTCTTGCTCCTCCTGCTCTTCCTGCTCCAGACTCACGTTTTCCGGGATGTTGTACGAGCCCGTGGTGCTGTCCATCGACAGGGTCCGGTGCTGGTGCGGCCCCGAGCCCAACTTTGGAATGCGTGTGCCAAATGCGTTCATGCGTTGATGTTTGGAAGTTCCGGATGTTGTCGCAGCTGCGGCGCCAACTGCCGGATTGGTGGCCGCCGCGATGGCGACGTGGCTGTGATGGCTGGTGGTGGTGGCGGTACCGGTGTTGGTGTGCGCCGAGGACAGACTGGTCGAGTCAAAGTCGTCCCGGAAGGAGCGCTCCGAGCTGCGGAACGAGCGACCACTGCCGAGGCTGGCCTTGTCGGCGGCCGTGTCCTGGGAAGAAAGGAAGTTTTATTTTGTTGGATTCCAACATTTCATTCGTTACAACAACACATTGTTTTTTTTTTTTTTTTTTTTTTTTTTTACAAATGATGGTTAGTTCGTTGTATTCGGCAAAGATGTAGGTTATTGTTTATGAAAACAGATTTTAAAATATATTTTTTTTATCACAAAAAAAGCATTTTCATCGTTGTCTATCACTAAAAATAAACCGTTTTACATCATTGGTTCGTCTATTGGCAGATGCGCGAAGTGATTTGTTTACCTTTTTTTGGCACCACTCGCAAACGTCAAACCATACAAAATTTTGGCCAGATCTTTTCCCGTAGATATCCGGAATGAGATCCGGCAGCAATTTGTGTTGGTTTGACAGAATTTCAAGCCAAACAATGCCAAAGGGCCGTTGTGGGTTTGTAAACAAAGAGTGTGTCCTGCTCACGCTAGAGAATGTTTACATCTGGCATGAAAGGGATACACTCTTTGTTTATAAACCCACAACGTCCCTTTGGCATTGTTTTGCTAGATTTGACGTTTGTTGAGGGTGCCGAAAAGTTTGGTTATGTTCTGTTTGCAAAAGACAATGGGACCATCCAGAAACCACGTGGACACTTTTTTTAAAAATCTCAACAAGGCAACTGGGCTGAGAACGTAGCCCAGTCACCGAATGCTGCTCGCTAACTCCCAGTCAAATCAATCCGAATTCTGAAACGGAATCTAATTAGAATCGTATACAAATTCCGTTTCAAACGCAACAACCGGTTCCGTGTTCGAACCGGTTGTTGCGTTTGAAATGGAATTTGTATACGATTCTAATTAGATTCCGTTTCAGAATTCGGATTGATTTGACTGGGCTGGGCTGAACGAAAAAATTACGATATTTTCCTGATGAAATATAAAAATACAAGTGACTCAAATTTATTTACAATGATATTTTTTTATAATGCTGTTTTTGTGACTTGAAATTAAATAATAGTTTGAAAAAAGTTTTTTTTTTATTTGTTGAACATGATTTTCGCATCCATTAACCCCTCGGTTATTTCGGTTTGTTTTGATTTTTTGACATTTGTCTTCTTTTTAACTTGGCTACAGCCAAGTTATCGAGCGCCCAGTTAAACAACGCCCAGTTACCGAACAAGTACTGTATGTACCATTTTAGTTATGAGCATCCTAGAGCTCGGTACAGTCCTTCAAAGCTAAGATTTTTTTCGAAAAATTGGCCCAGCAAATTGAAATGGCGTCTCGGGCGTCGCGAGGTGCCATTTTATTTAAAAAATGTATTTTAACTGGTCAAATCCCATTTAAAATTGAATTGTGGAGCGTCAGCTCCTGTTACGTTCAATCAAGCTCATATTTGGGATTTGGGCTCAGTGCGCCCACCGGAACCAGCAACTGAATGCCCGCCAAAAAGTCATTTTTGTTACACTCTTTAACACATATGGGTCATTCCAGGTCAACTGAGTACACTTTTGGACTTGACCTTTACCGATTTAGACCAAACTAGTTAACAGAAATCCCAAGTTTGGTGCTGGTTGGACCATCCCTCTATTTTTGGCACCGCCCTCTTTTTTGACGATTTTCTACAAAACTTTTTTTTCTTTTAATCATAACTTTGCAAATAATTAAACAAAAGACTTTAAAAATAAAATTTTAACCCTTAAATGCCCACTAGTATCATATTTTTACGTTTTAAGTAATAAAAATCACTTTTGACCAATTCCTTATATTTTTATTGGTTTTATTTAACCACCATCGTGTTACCCGGACAATTTTACATAAAAATCAATGTAGACCTCAAACTAAAATGAACATTTTGAAGGATACATCGACTTTACTGAAAAAAGTTTGATTTTACGCAGCACTCGGAAGTACATGGTGTACTTTTCAACAAAAAGGGATGCAGCGCAAAATCAAACTTTTTTTTTTTGTAAAATCGCTATGTCTCGCCAATAGTTCATTTTAGTTTGAGGTCTACATTGATTTTTATGTAAAATTGTCCGGGGAACACGATGGTGAAAAAATAAAACCAATAAAAATATAAGGAATTGGTCAAAACTGATTTTTAATACTTGAAATTTTATTTTTATCGAGTTCCTTGGACAATTTTCTATAAAATGCAACCTGTAAAACGTTTTTGCTCAGAGAGTGGCAAAGTTATGATTAAAAGAATCAAAAGTTTTTTTAGAAACCGTCAAAAAAGAGGGCGGTGCCAAAACTAGAGAGGTGGTCCAATCAGCACTAAAGTTTGGATTTCTGTTAACTATCAATAGATGAACGTTCCCTCCAAGTTTGGTCCAAATCGGTAAAGGTCGAGTCCAAAAGTAATACTCAGTTGACCCATATGCTTTTACTTTTTTTTTTGGTAATTCTGTCAATGCCATAAAAAAACTAACGGTTCAACGTAAAAAATGAAACATTTGTAAAGTTGTTAAAAGCAACTTTATCAAAAATTCATAACCTGGCGGCAAAAATTTTGACCGTATTTCTCTATTGCTTGAAAAGTTGTAGGTTTTTTTCTCCTAAAACATATAATTTTTTTTATTAGTATTTTAGATTTTGAAAAAATATTTTTTTTTGTGAAAAAAGTTTATTTAAAAATTGGCATTTATGGGATTGTTCTTTTGTTACGTAATGCGGTATTGGGGGAGGGGGGTGTTTCGGAAGCCGTGTTACGCTCCATACAAAAATTTTAAAATTTGTATGGAAATTTTGTTACGAGGGGGAGGGGGGAGGGGAGGGGGTCTAAAAATCAGATTTTTTTCGTTACGAAATAAAAGAGCGCTCCCTACTTGGTCTTGTTTTATTCTGAACAGCCGTAATGGATAAATGTATTTTTTTAAGACACCTAATCGACCAGATTTTATTTTCGAAAGATACCAAAATTTATTATAATTCAGCCATTCCCCACGAAAACAGCATGGAAAAAACAAAAGTGCTCGGATCGGGCTCAAAATTATTCTGGGGGTTCCCTGGCCGAAATAATTAGACCCGTATTTTTTGTTTCGCCATTAGGGTGACCTACGCTACTACCTGTTAGGGTGGTCTGAAAAATGGTAATTTTCGTCGATTTTCGCAAAAACCACTTTTTTCGAAAAATCATAACTCCTCGCCATTTTAACCGATTTCAATTGTCTTTTACGCAAAAGAAAGGTGATGAGTCTGGCTATTTGAAAAAAAATGTAAGAAGATTCAAAAATCTAGCCTAACATATGAAAAGAGCGTATGAAACTTTAAAATGCCGTTTTGACGGTGTCTGGACCAAGCCTATGTCTGAAAATATTTTTATCAGATTCCCCGGACATTTTTACGTAACATACTAAAAAATGGGAGGAGTTCATTAACAGGATTCCGAGATATGATTTTTGAAAATAAAATCCGTGTTTATCGACGCGCCGCGCGCAAAACCCGGAAAATGACGAAATCGGCAAAAAATCTACTTTTTTCACTAAAACTGCGATAACTTTAAATTTTCAGCGATGACCTACACATGTCTGGGTACCAAAAGTTGCGTCTTTTAATTACGAAAATAAAAAATCTATAGGTCATTGCTGAAATTTTAAAGTTATCGCAGTTTTAGTGAAAAAAGTAGATTTTTTGCCGATTTCGTCATTTTCCGGGTTTTGCGCGCGGCGCGTCGAAAAACACGGATTTTATTTTCAAAAAATCATATTTCGGAATCCTGTTAATGAACTCCTCCCATTTTTTTAGTATGTTATGTAAAAATGTCCGGGGAATCCGATAAAAATATTTCCAGACATAGGCTCTTTGGTCCAGACACCGTCAAAACGGCATTTTAAAGTTTCATACGCCCTTTTCGTATGTTAGGCTAGATTTTTGAAACTTGTAACTATTTTTCTTTGAAAGGCCGAAAATGGTTTTTGCGAAAATCGACGAAAATGGCCATTTTTAAGACCACCCTAACACGGCGTAGGTCACCCTAATGGCCAAACAAAAAATACGGGTCTAATTATTTCGGCCAGGGAACCCTCAGAAAAATTTTGAGCCCGATCCGAGCACTTTTGTTTTTTTCCATGCTGTTTTCGTGGGGAATTGCTGAATTTATATAACATTTTTGTATAAACGGATTGTATCGAGACTTGTATGGGTTAACTAATGACACAAAATGGCTTTGGTCATAGGAAAGGCCCCACAAAGTTTTAGTTTAAAAAATATATAAAAAAATAAAAAGAACTATACCTGCCAATTTCGTAGAGAATTGTTAACAAAAAAAAAAAAAGATATTTTCATAGATAAGACTTGTACAATTGGTTGTAAACTAGTTTTTGTTTTTTTTTTTATAAGAAATAAGATTTTTGATTGTGTGTACTAGAAGTACAATCCATTAGAACCATTAGAAACGTTTACTTTTTTTAAAGCAAAAAAAGCAAAACAAAAAAAACCAAGCAATTCTTGAAGGTTATCTTTACTTTCTCCTTTTTTAATTGTATTTCAAACTTGATTTTTTGTCCCAGATTTCATGCGAATTGACAGAGATTGACCCAGATGTACATACAATATTGGCTCACCTGATCCAGCGGAACCGTGTACCAGATATCACAGGTATCCTTCTTGCCACCGGTCGCCGTGGACGGTCCTCCCTCTTTACCAGCTCCAGACGCCGTCGCCGCCATCGACGTGGCCACCCCGCCACCATCGATCACGTAGCAAACGTTACTGTCAAAGCGAACCCGCTCCGACGAACCGCCGTCCTCGGACGCACTAAAGCACGCGGAATCGGACGCCATCTGGTAGGCCCGGTAGCTCAGGATGGAACCGGCCAGCGCCTTCGTCGAGGCCGTATCGTTCAACGTGTTGCCGGACTTTTCACTGACGCACGTCACGGCGGAGGCCGTTTCCGACGTGCTAATGTCCGCTTGCACTTCCAGCCGGTGTCTGGATGGAAGGAAAATGCATAAGTTAGAAGAATGTTTAGGCTTAGGATGGGTTCTGCCTACCCGGTGATGCTACCGGCCAGCGCCGTCGTCGACTCCCGCGTCGACGGGTTCGTGACGACGCCAAAGTTGGAGTGTTGACTGCTCACGCCCAGGTGACTTCCGCTGGCCACACTCAGGCTGACCTCGCCGATGCTGGTCGCTCCGATTCGCGACACGGCGTCGACGCTGGTGGCGTCTGTAAGATATAAAGTTGCTTAGGACCACAATTTCCTAACCTTTGTCGTCGGTTTGTGGCACCAACCATGGTTCCGCGAGCCGTTGTCCTCCTCCTCGTCAAACTCGAACCGAGTTCCTTCGCCGCAGCCGGCCCGACACAGCGACACCGGAACCACTCCGTACACGTAAAACAGCAGGATGGGCACGCCAATGGCCACCGCTAGACCGGCCAGCACGGGGGACACGATGACCTGGAAAAGGAGAAAGAAGCAGAAGAAGTTGATTTAGTAACATGAAACCGTTGAAGTATGTGCGTTAGGAGATCTAATCTAGTTCAAAATACTACTGCTGCTGCTCTACGCAAATTGGTTCATTTATCCTGGAATGTTGCCCGACCAAATCTTATAAATCTTCATTTTCCCATAAAGATGTTGCTCAGGATACTCGCAGTCCTGAAACCTAGCCCACCCTACAGGGAGGAGAGATAAGCGTAAGACAGGCAAGACCTATGTACAACACGCAGCAGGAGAAATAAATAGGTCATTGGCATGGTGGAGCAGCAGCATGACGATGAAGAGTTTACGAAAATTTTTATCTCTCCAAATGATACCACACCAAAGAGCCGCACAAATCAACCAACCAACCAACCAACGAGGACAAAATATCTCCCCATCAGACCACCACATGGCGGTTGGCTTTGGGGTGGGAGTTTTTTTTTCATTCCTCTCGTATAGACCCTTATTTGATTGATGTTTCAGATGCGGGCTCGTGAGACTTTGTTGATCAATTTAGGGGGAAAACGCAATGATAGCAATTGTGTCGAGTGTATGTCATGCATGGGACAAATTATATTACAATCGATTCTCTGGGCTGTTAATGTCGAAATAATCATCGAGGCACGATTGAAAGTGTCACCTTTGTGAACAAAAGCATGTAATATGGTACAAATGAGAAAACGTGTACACAAAAAGCATGCTCTGAATTCGCAATTCGCAATTTTCACTGTATGGACAGGCCTTGACCGATCGTATGCACTAGGTTCCCGACGAACAGGCACTGCCCTTACACCTACATCTCACCCTTGCTCTGAGTCAGTACGAGCAACACGCTAGAACACGCTTTGCGTGTTCGTGCCAGGCAATCGCACCTGTTCCGGTTACGCATTTGAGCTCGTTCTGGAGGTGGTACATTGCATAGGGTTTGATGTAAGTATAAGCGCCTAACCATTTATAGCAGGGGTGCTCCAAGTTTTCTGAAGCAGGGCCAAATTTGAAGCTCAACGGGTCAAATTTAAGAAATAGGTTACTTAAAAAATTGCTTTTTTTGAATTGCAAAAAATGTTGTATGGATTTCGGTGCAAAATTAGATTTTTTCATCACTCGTCGAAAATAATCGTTGAGAGCCAGAATTTCAACTTTTCAAATTATGTAAGCTGTTTTAGTTTTTTTTTTAATGTAAGACTCGAAGAAAACAACATTTGAGCAAAAAAAAAAAACACTTATAGTTCATCGAAAATTGATTTAAATTCCCAAAAATGCTCAACATGATTCTAAACCAGGGTTGCGAATGAGCGAGCGCTCACGGAAGGCGTGATCGCTCCAGCTGGAGCGTGAGTTTTTATCAGGTAGCTCGTGCTCGCTCACGCTCACCGGAGCGTTTTGCGCTCACGTGAGCTGGTGAGCCAAAGTAGGTAGTTGTTTTTCCCTGTTGAAGCATCTGCCTGTTTGAAACGAAGTTTCTAGAACTATTTCAGCACAGGCAGCAAGAACAAACAAGAAAGTGGTCAAACAAACAAAAGTAAGCAATAAAATGGATTTAGTCGGCGAACCGAAATATACGTTCTATTTAAATTCAGAATTAGCCAAGGGGCAGAATGATTCACTCTTGAGTGTGCTAACAAATACAGTATGTAAAAAAAGTATTTACACCCCTTGGGCTCTATGCACATTTTGTGATGAAACATGTAAAAAATTTAAAGTTTGACAGGAACCTAGTACTACGTTTTGTTCAGAAACTCATGCCAAACATTTTGCTACAAAAAGCTCATGAAAAGATGATTTCTATAAAAAGTTATATAACAAATACTATTACGAAAATAAAAAAGGTGCAAAAAAAGTATGTACACCTTTCGAAAAATTAACATAAATAATGTTATTTGTTGACAAATCACCATAAATCCAGTCTCCCAACTCCAAATAGGCATCCTTGACTGATTAAAAAAAGAATTTGGATTGAATATAAAGTTTACTAACTACTTAGTATAAAAGTTTATATAACTCTGGAAATTCTATATAAAACTTATCTAAACTTAATTTTGCAAACTTTTAATTCAACTAAATGTCAATATATTACCATATAATTGCTAAATAAACATTTTGGAGTGGGTATAACACCGTTTTGGGGGTATTTGTATCGATAGAATAGATTTTTCGTTGAAATTTCGTACCAACCCGGAATTACGTCGTAGGAAAATCCGCCGGCATCCAAAACGGTCCACAATTCACAAGTCAACCTATGTGGAATCGGAAAGGGCATAAAATTTCCGATCTTTTGATACCCAAACATCTAGGTTTTCTTTAAAACCTACGTTTTAAAATACCTAAGCAAAAATTTTGTTATGGTTTCGTTTGAGCAACCTGCCAAAAATGTATGGAATTTCGTAATTTTTGTTCTCGTGGATCAAACTTACTTTTTGCCCAGGTATTCAAAAACGTAGGTTTTAAAGAAAACCTAGATGTTTGGGTATCAAAAGATCGGAAATTTTATGCCCTTTCCGATTCCACATAGGTTGACTTGTGAATCGTGGACCGGTTCGGATGCAGGCGGATTTTCCTACGACGTAATTCCGGGTTGGTACGAAATTCCAACGAAAAATCTATTCTATCGATACAAATACCCCCAAAACCGTGTTATACCCACTCCAAAATGTTTATTTAGCAATTATATGGTAATATATTGACATTTAGTTGAATTAAAAGTATGCAAAATTAAGTTTAGATAAGTTTTATATAGAATTTCCAGAGTTATATAAACTTTTATACTAAGTAGTTAGTAAACTTTATATTCAATCCAAATTCTTTTTTTAATCAGTCAAGGATGCCTATCTGGAGTTGGGAGACTGGATTTGTGGTGATTTGTCAACAAATAACATTATTTATGTTAATTTTTCGAAAGGTGTACATACTTTTTTTGCACCTTTTTTATTTTCGTAATAGTATTTGTTATTTAACTTTTTATAGAAATCATCTTTTCATGAGCTTTTTGTAGCAAAATGTTTGGCATGAGTTTCTGAACAAAACGTAGTACTAGGTTCCTGTCAAACTTTAAATTTTTTACATGTTTCATCACAAAATGTGCATAGTGCCCAAGGGGTGTAAATACTTTTTTTACATACTGTAGCTAACTCATTCTTAATGTAAAAACCATTGACGTGAAGAGATGCACTGATATGTACAAAATATTGAATTAATTGACAAATGTTTATTTTATGTTTTTAGAATCCTGAGTTTTGACTCAAGGCGGGTTTAAAAACACCAAAAAATAAAATTTGTTTTATTGGACAGATTACCCTTCCCTTGTTTCCACTGACATGCTGCGCCTTAAGTACAAAATCTAACTAGGATTGAAAAACAAAACAACTGTCTCAAAAAGTTAAACGATTCGCGATACTTCCAAAGTGAGCGCTCCGTGAGCGAAAAATGAGCGCGAGCGTGGAGCAAACGCGAGCTGAAAAAATCGGAGCAAACGTGAGCGCGGGCAAACGTGAGCTAGCTCGCGCAGCGCTCATCCTCACGAATGAGCGAAAAGTGAGCGCTCACGAGCGCGTGAGGAACGCAACACTGTTCTAAACAAAAGTTTGTAAAATATTTGTGACAGTCTTATTCCTCCGATTTCAACATTTTGTCTGCCTTCATCAGATGGTAGTAAATCAGATTCGTTAGCCAACTGGCTGTAGAAAATAATAAGGATAATCAGTTCGAATTCCAAGGAAGGGTTTCGAAGTGTAAAGTAAGTTTGAGGGTCAGTTCATAAAAAGGGTCATTATGACTTTTAAATTGGAATATGAAATACTTATATTTTTGTAATTATTACATTTCTACCTAAGTCTAGTTTGAACGTTTCATTTTTTTTTTTCTAAAATTGTTTGATGAAAGTTTGGCGAAATTTACTAGTTTCACTAACATAGAAACGGATAATTTTATGCTCATCTTTTTTTAATTTTTAAGATCATTCAAAATGGGCCCGCGGGCCACAACAAATAACCTCGCGGGCCACGTTTGGCCCGCGGGCCATACTTTGGTCATCCCTGAGTTATACACAGAAAAAAATATGTGAATTTACTCGTCACGGAAAAAAATAATCACATGTAAATTCAGTTGATGTAAACTTGAGATTCGACGCAAACGGTTGAATCACACGTAAAATCATGTTTTTACGTATAATTTGTTGTAAATTTACATCAAATTGCATTTAAATTTAAATGTTTAATGACGTGCAAAAGTGTTACATCATAAATGATGTAACATTCGGAAATATTTTTTTTGTGTGTAGTGTCCCCATCAACATTTATTTAAGCGAAAAGAGTATTATTTACACAGAAAAAAAAGTTGAATTTTGGAATGTTGAAAATTTGGTAGGTTGAATATTAGCTCTTTTTTGAGTAATATTACATAAAAAATGTGTAAAAATGTGAACCTGATGAATATTCTTCAAAAACTGATGAAAATTCATCATTTTCTGGGGTGAAATTAATCATTATTTTTTACATGAAACCTGTTGTTACAATTTTTTAGTCGATTTGTCGACTCGGATAATTTTGCACCCTTCGACAAAGTTGCAGGAAATTAAATTTCCTTCAAGAATCTCACACTTGTATAATTTTGGGCGAGACCCGCGCCATCTAGCAGAAAAATACATTTTTGCATGTTTCCCCATATAAATTTCAACGATAAAAAGTGACACCTTAACCTTAACCGATTTGGCTAAAAAAAATTGCATATGCTTATTTTTCTTAATACAAGTCTTCCTACACATTTCGAGACTGTCCATAGAAAAGTGCTACACACAAACAAATATTTCCGAATGTTACATCATTTATGATGTAACACTTTTGCACGTCATTAATTATTTGAATTTAAATGCAATTTGAATTATACGCAAAAACATGTTTTGTCGTGTGATTCAGCCGTTTACGTCGAATCAGAAGTTTCCATTTGTTACATTTTTTCCGTGTCGAGTGAATTGATTTTTTTTCAAAAATCCGCATCTCGAGAAGGTGTCTTCGTAATTGTAGATTGTGATTAGTACTAACCAAAAAACTGGAGTTTATTTTTAAAAAGGTCCAACAAACCAAATTTCCAGTTTTTGCTTTTTGGGTGTTTTTGAAACCGCCTTGAGTCAGGGGTATTTAAAAACACCCAAAAGCAAAAACTGAAAATTCTGTTTATTGGACCTTTAAAAAAACTCGAGGAATACACTCTTAAAAGAAAAACTAAACTATCAAACAAAATTGCCTTTGTAACTTTTAAAAATAGTGTCCATCAGTGTTGCAAATGAGTGATAAAAAAGCTATCAATTGATAATCTCTGCACCAAAAATATCCGAGAGTATAGCAATCATCACTATAGCTTTTCCTCGACTCTCACGATTAGAAGCCGACTAAGCATGACGTCCCGTTAAACTGCGTTTGCGAAATTGGTTTTTGTGGCGGCTTTTGTGGTTAAACGCTGTTGCGGTAGGATGATCGTGGAAGCGGGAATGAGAGAGAAAAGGAAAATGTCAATAGCGAGTGTGTAAACACGAAAACGTGTTCGGCGCTGAGAGTTTCAATAAAGGAGAGAAGAGCAGTTGTTTTTGTGGCATGAATGTTCAAGCGGGATAATTGTAGTTGCTGGGAGCTGATATTTTGATATTTTAACAACCCTGGTGTTCATCTTTGAAAATAATATATTAATTCGAAAGTTTCTTTTTTATCATTGAAAAACATTGGTCTCCAAGATATAATCGATATTCTCATTGGAATAAATGATAAAAGATATTTCTATTAATTTATTTTGATCCAGATGATATTTTTTTAACTGTTATTATAGTAATCGGAAGCTGTAACGCTTTGCAATTAATTAACCTCCTGAAAAACTTCACCCCAGATTTCCAGCATCATAACAACACTCTAAAACCATATATGATACGTGATCGGTGTAGAACCAAATAAGATAAATTTTAATTAAACCCTTGTGCGCTCTCACATCCACTTTCGATTACGGGTTACATAATTCCGGACTGGGACAGGGGAGTGTGCATTATGTAACGAAACACCTCTCACCATTACGCCCCGTCAAAATCCTGGCTCCTGTTGGGCCAATTCTCAGGAGCAGACTATGGGCTGCCTCGCCAGTATGAAAGGTTGTACACGAAAGCTACATTACATTAACCCTCAACAACCTTTTTTTTTTGAAGGAGCAATATTGTAGAGCGAAGAAGTCAATTTGAACAAAACCACAACGAACGGGAGGGTTAGAGGGTTGAACCGCACCACATGTCACTTTGTCGTACCACCCACTAGTAGCATATTTCTATGCATTCAGTCGGTACCATGTTAGTTCCACTAACCTGCCCCAAAAAGAACAAGAGCCTTGTACCTAGTAACGAACTTTAAGCACTGTACTGAATCATCATGGGGAAAGGTGAAAGTATTCTAAAAATAGCGACTATTGTAATTTACCAAATGAAATTAAAATTGCCTAATTGGGTCCGAAAATGAAGCCTTAGATTGCTGATATGTTTGTTTACAGCGATAAAGCATATTTTTCTGAGAACTAGAGGTGGGCAAAAATTTAAAAATTTAAAATATTTTTGATCGAGCCCAAAATGCTTTTTAATTTGTTTTCAGTTGATAAGACTTCTATTTCCATTAAAATTTGGAAGTGTTTTGAAAAAAAATATTGTTTTGCCCCCTGATTTTTTAGACCGATTTCGAAGGGGAGGGGTGACATAAACTTTAAAAAATGTTTGTAACGGCCATATTTGATGAATAAAATAAATAAATCAGAAAACGAGAAGATGCCCTTGAAAACCATAGGTTTTGGTGGTCTCTATGTCAAGATTTCTACTCAAAACTAAACATTCGAGTAATTGAATGGCATCCAAAATGAAATCTAGGATGCTGGAAAAATTGATATTAATTTTAAAATTGCGTTAATTTTTTATTTTTTTATTTTTTTTTTATTTTTTTTTTATTTTTTTTTTTTTTGGGGGTGATCCAGCCGCACATCGTTGATGTCGAAACCTCTAAACTGGGCCCTCGTCCTGTCACGTCCGTCAGTAGTCTTGTCGTACATTACAACTAGAACCAGATCTGCCAATGAATTAGTACACTTCGACCAAATAAACACTGACGCTGTATGGATCTGACTCTAGAATAAATGCACAGTTGTGTGTTATTCATAAGTCCAAAATGTTCAATTATTCATATAAGTCCAAATATTCATTTCCGGATAACTACCTAACTTGAATTGAATACAAGATTTAAAGCAACCTATCCGAAAGCTACTCTTATCTCAAATCCCCGACATTTTAATTATTAACCAAAAAACGTTTCTTTTAAAACCTGTCTGGCTTCTTAAAAAAAAATAACAGTTGATATTTTACAAGTCGTGAATTGAAAAAGAGACGACCATTTGTTCGTCAGAATTCCAGTAGATCCTCGATTCGCAACAATGGTCGATACAATCATAATCCGACAACCGTTAGTTCAACAGATCAACGAATTTAGTCCGATATCATTTCACTATTGATTGATCGAGACTCTATGGAAATTTTGACAAATCATAATGGTTTTTATGCTACTTGAATGAAAATCACCGATTCTGATAGAATTACTAAATTCCCTGTTACTAATTTTGTCCCTAAATAACTAAAGGCAAAGAATAAAAAGTTGATATTTATAGTTAAAATCCTAAATTCTACAAACACTATTTTTTTAAACCCGCATCCTAACGTGACACCCACATTAAGATAGGGAAAAATCACATATGTAGCGGTTCATTGTACAAATGTGATATTTCCACTATCAGAGAACCTCCTTGTCTCGATGACAGCTTACCGGCCATCGATTAAGCCCTGAGACTACGCCAAAGAGAGTTCTCGCAGCATGAAGTGGTGTCCATGTGTAAAAATGGAAGCTTCAGCAATATACTGAACACTTCGATTTTAATTCCACATCGAATCAAATCATACTCTTTGCCAAACAAGCATCAAACCTATGACACTCATTATGACAAAGCCCAGGGAGGTGTAAAATGCATTTTTAAACTCGAATGTTGAAACCATGGCTCGTAAATTCAATGTTTAAACTATTTTATTTTTTTGCCCCCTTTTGACTTTGGTCAGAGTCGAAGGACATAAACTTCAAAAAATATTTGCAACGGCCTAAAATGAAAAAAAAGTGATTAGAAATGGTTTTTAATCGTGTTTTTACCGTTGTACACACAAATTTACATAGGGCTTTAGTACCCAATTCATTACAAGGTGTATTTTTTAAGCAGTAGTGCGAGCTTTGTTTGATTCTTCCAAACTGTGAAAATTTCAACAAAAATACACTTCATGTGTAGGATAAGTACGCATTCTAACCTACATATCGCAAAACGTATTCGCGATAAATATCGAAGTTTAACACACTCCTCAGAGTTCAAATGGCCCGAATCGACCCTGACATGGTCTCACTTTGTACCGGTTTCCTCTTGGTTTTCCTCCTACATAACAGCATGGTGAGTAGAAAAACAGCTTCCTACAAAAAAGAAGGCCTCAACTGCAGATGAAAAATTCAGCACATTCATATATACACTATGTAGAACCTTGCCCAACCTCACCTTCAACTGGTACCAGCCAGTCAGCTGCGGTCACGGAGTAGACTGCAAAGCGTGGTCCCCGAGGGATGGAAAGTGCCACCGTTGACTCTTTGGGCTATACCAAGGATTCTTTTTTTTTCTGTAAACCCCTGGGAGTTGTTAACCTGACAAGGACGCGGTCGACGGTCCAGGAAGGGATTTGTCAACAGACCATGTCCTCGGCAGACTACGGTCTGTTGGTGAAAAAAGCAGGGTCAGTCCTCCAGGTTCTGTAGCTTGCAGTCAGAACACAAGGTAGAATGTTGCGCTGAAAAAGATGAAAGACTGGGAGTGGTGACTCTGAGTTTCTGGCAATTGAACATGTATTTTTTCCTGATGATCAAGCAAAGTTATACTGAACAGTACAGCAGTTTCGATCCATCGAGAAACGATTAAAATACTTGTTCCGAACAACAAGTTTACGTCGTACTGATTAAAAATCAATAAATTACCGTTACACTGAAGATTTTATGGATAATCTGATAGGAAACAGCAGCAACTAACGGATGCAACTTCGCCCCTATTCAGCGAAAGCGCCTTTCCACGTCCCGCAGGATAATCCTTTTGCGTGAAATTAACATTCAATAAAATACAACCCACTAAACACATTCATCCCCCCCCTCTTCCCGTGGGAGGCATCAATGAAGAAAAGGGGAGTTGAAAATTGCGTGTGTTTAACCCCATCCCCCCACCCTGTCATTGAGGGTTGAGTTGGATCAGCCGATTCACGTGCTTCTGCTGCTATGCTCCAGGCGTATCGATGAACTCTCTCGAACACGAAGACCTTTTGCTGAGAGAGAGAGAGAGTGGGCAATCACATCGTCCACGCATGAACTTATTCTCGGATGAAACGGGTAAACATAAAGTGCGAGCATAAAAGAGTGATTTTGATTACTGTAACGTCATGATTCGAAATCCGGACACTTAGTAGCACATCATTTTTGTTATAGCTGGCAAAACATCATATAATAAGTTGGAAATGTAGAAATATCATCAGGATGTAGTATGAACAGTCAGTTTCAAGAAAATGCATGCAAAATATGTCTTTTCTAACAATTTTTCATCAGAATTTTAAAATTAAAATGACTTGTTGTGCTTCGAATCCCGGACACTGATAAAAGCTGATTCGAAATCCGGACACTTTTGCTTCGAATTCCGGACACTCGATTTTACTTATGAATCGCACAAATTTGGACTGAAATGTTAGTGAATAGCATTCTTTAGGTCTCAAATAAGCTGTTAACATCAAAACAATCGATAGTTCATATAAAAATTTGCTAGAATTTAAGGAAATCGAAACCATAAATTTCTGCTTTGCCTTCCCGGTGCTTCGAACGCCTGTGAAATATTTCAAGTGAAATGTTTCGCATTTTTGGTAAACTTATAATTTTATTGTATTTAATTGTTTTGGCATTAACTACAGCGTTCAAACAAACTTGAAATGAAAGTTGATGTTGGAATTCATCAAATAACACAGTTTTGACATTCATAATGCGAACTTATATCCAAATAATTGATAAAACAAGATGAAGTGTCCGGGTTTCGAAGCGTCCGGGAATTCGAATCATGACGTTATTTGAACGGCGGGTTTCTTTATCGTTACTGACTGGAGTATGATGTGTTCATGCGATGGAGCAGCATGAATCAGAGTCAATTACAGGGTTGGCAAAATGAAGAGTAATTTAGAAACCTGGATATAAACTATTATTTATATCCAACTAAGCTCTGCTATTTTTGTGCATCATTTTAGTCAAGACGAAAATCAACCAAACGATTGCTGGACTTGCTTTGACTTGTAAAAATTGGACTTGCTTTGACTATGTTAAAATTCTCAAGTGACCGATTCTTAGCATTTGTTTACCATGCAGTCATTTTTTTAAATTGAACTTTGGATGGTTCTGATAATTTTCCATGTTTTCCAACTATTTGAACCACAAAAAAATTTCCACACCAAAGTTCCTATTCTAAACATAGGGTACGTTATTCATTAGTGGACCCTTTCCTATAGTGGACCCTCTGAAGGGTTTTTGATGAAAATTTCAATAAATTCAGAATTTCAAACGTGTTATTGTCTGCAAATCTTTTATTTGGCATGTTCAGCATAATTAAAAACAATGTTGTTGATAAGTGTTTTGAGTTCGACATCAGAAATCAGACATGGCCACTAGCATTTTCACAACAAAACAGCTTTTCTATTTTATGATTGAATTAACTATCCAATCATTTTTTTAACTGGTTATTTAACTTCAGTAAGTCGAAATAATGTAAGTTTAAGGAACTATAATAAAATAAAGCGAAGATCTGCTCATTTTCAAGCTAAACTTAGGGGGATCCAATATAGGACAACGAAAATCAAAACTTTTCCAAAAGTGGACCCCTGTTAATTAAACCTTCAAAAATGAAGAAAACTGTGTATTTAAGCAAAAGTTTCTTTTAAACATACAATAAATGCTTGTTGTTATCAACCTAAACGCAGTTTTTTTCAATTATGAGTATAAATATAGCTGTTTTCATGTTAAAAGTATCAAAAATGCTGAAGCCGTAATAATTCATAATTATTAAAAAACTGTAGTTAATTTCACTTAACTGAAGCATCATAATTAAAGTTTGAAATGTTATTTTATAAGTATAAATCAATAACAAAATATTTTTTTAAAATAAACATGCGTAGTTTTATCAGCAATCGTAAACAAATCTATTGTTTTGTTTCAGTAAACTATTTATGTAATTAACATGGAAAATGTGCATCAAAATTACTTTTTTTTAATCATTTTAATGTTTACAGTTGTTTTTGAAACGTTTTCTTTGACCTTTTTTGTTGTGTTTTTAAATGTCTCTTAAGTTTTGTTGTTGTTTTAAGCCAAATTTATTAACAAAGCATATTTGTTTATGATGGAAAATCCATCTTTTATTCATTATATGTATCATAAGACCTCCACCATGCATCAAAACACCAAATATCCGTTAAATTTGGTATAAAAATAACAGTTTTCCTATAGTGGACTCGGGTCCACAATCGAATTATGGACCCGGGTCCACTATAGGAAAAGGGGGTCCATAACAGGCAAAAAAACTTTTTTTTTCAAATGGCTATTTTTCTGCTCAAAAACAAATAAACTGATAAAACAAATAGTCAAAATTGTTCAAAAAACATCAGCTTTCATTGTTTTGTACAAAGGGTTATGAAAAGTGCTTAAAATATTAAAAAATTGTGAAAAATGCACGTCGGCTCAACTAGGGGGTCCACTAATGGTTAAAATACCCTATCTGTGAGCAGAAGTTGTTAAATGTACACCCAAAACTGGCAGCGCTAGTCCGAGAGAATGATGGTCTCGAGTCGAGAGAATAGTGGTACCATTCACGGACGCAGAGAACACAGCTCGAGATGGGCGATAGAACTATTCTCTCGAGGTTCATTTGCAAAAAAAAGTTCATCCGTCAAACAAAAAACCAAAAGTGTCGACAACGGGAATCGAACCAGAGACCTTTGACAAACCAATCCAATGACTTAGTTGCCTCGGCCACCTCAGCTTGGTGACCAAGGAGAAGTCAGAAGTCGATGTATGACACTTGTTGGAGATTTATTGATTCAACTAACGAATGAACTCATTTGTTATGATGGTGTGAGTTGGTATCATTATTCTATCGATTTTGGCACTGAGCCCTCAATAAATTTTGAGAGAACGATTATCTCGACTCTGAATTTTGGGTGTATAAAAGCTTGAAATTTTGAATTTTCCCAGCTTTTTTAAATATTGCTCAAATCAATGGATGGAATGCAGATATTTAATTATTCTAAACTAAATTTTATAGTAAAACGACTCTTTTATAAGCCCTCTTATTCACAAAACCAGATTCTGTAGTTATAAAACTATACAGGACATTTAAAAAGGGGGTATATGGAAGCGTTGTCCCGTCACGAAAAATGACAATTGTTTGATTTTCAATAGTTCGTGAAATCGGATTTGCATCATATTTTGAATTCTCTTCGTACTCGAAAACCCCTTTAAAATGCTTAAAAGCAACCAGAGTTACGACTGACGCAAGTTTGCAATGTCCCGTCACGCCAATTTTTTGGTCAAGGCACGAATTCAAAAAAGGTGCTAATTTGTCGTGTCTAGAAGCAAATCGTGTAACTGGCCAGTTTTTGATCGATCTAGACTAAATCGACCCTCCTGAATCCAAATTTGCCTGTTGATTTTCCTGAGTCTCAAAGAAATTCAGAAATGGCGTATAATATGGCGGCTGAATTGAAAAAAAAAAACACCAGAAAAAGGTTTTTTTTAGTTCAATCAACTAGTCAAATTTAACTAATTTGGGGTCGCTGAACTCGAATATGAGCCATATAATACTTCAAAGTACTCAGGGAATGTGCAATCCAAGATGGCGAACCTAGAATATTGGAATTTTTTATACAGAAATGTAACAGGAAGTCAACAGGTCAAGTTTAATTAATTTGGGGATGCTGAACTCGAATATAATCCTTAGAATATTCTAAAGTCCTTAGAACAGTCTATGCGGCATAATGCCAAATACGGTGACAAATAAATAAATAGGTACTCAGGGAATGCTATTCAATTTTCTAGCTTCGCCATATTGGCCGCCATCTTGGATTGCACATTCCTTGAGTACTCTGGAGTATTATATGGCTCACATGAGCAATTCTCTACGAAATCGGTCTTTTTTCTTCAATTTTAATTTTTGTATTTTTTAATCCAACTGAAACTTTTTTGGTGCCTTCGGTATGCCCAAAGAAGCCAATTTGCATTATTAGTTTGTCCATGTAACTTTCCATACAAATTTGGCAGCTGTCCATACAAAATGATGTATGAAAATTCAGAAATCTGTATCTTTTGAAGGAATTTTTTGATCGATTTGGTGTCTTCGCAAAGTTTTAGGTATGGATACGGACTACACTGGAAAAAAATGATACAAGGTAAAAAAAATTGGTGATTTTTTTATTTAACTGTTTATCACTAAAACTTGATTTGCAAAAAAACACTATTTTTATTTTTTTTTTTTGATTTGTTTTAGAGGACATAAAATGCCAACTTTTCAGAAATTTCCAGGTTGTGCAATAAATCGTTGACCGAGTTATGAATTTTTTAATCAATACTTTTTTTTTTCAAAAAATCGAAATTTTGGTCGCAAAAATTTTTCAACTTCATTTTTCGATGTAAAATCAAATTTGTAATCAAAAAATACTTCAGTGAAATGTTGATAAAGTGCACCGTTTTCAAGTTAAATCCATATCTAAGTGACTTTTTTGAAAATAGTCGCAGTTATTCATTTTTTTAAATTAATGCACATGTTTGCCCACTTTTGAAAAAAATATTTTTGAAAAGCTGAGAAAATTCTCTATATTTTGCTTTTTCGGACTTTGTTGATACGACCCTTAGTTGCTGAGATATTGCAATGCAAAGGTTCAAAAACAGGAAAATTGATGTTTTCTAAGTCTCACCCAAACAGCCCACCATTTTTCAATGTCGATTTCTCAGCAACTAATGGTCCGATTTTCAATGTTAAAATATGAAACATTTGTGAAATTTTCCGATCTTTTCGAAAACAATATTTTCATAATTTTTAAACCAAGACTTACATTTTAAAAGGGCGTAATATTGAATGTTTGGCCCTATTGAAATGTTAGTCTTGATTTGAAAATTTCGGAAATATTGTTTTTGAAAAGATCGGAAAATTTCACAAATGTTTCATATTTTAACATTGAAAATCGGACCATTAGTTGCTGAGAAATCGACATTGAAAAATGGTGGGCTGTTTGGGTGAGACTTAGAAAACATCAATTTTCCTGTTTTTAAACCTTTGCATTGCAATATCTCAGCAACTAAGGGTCGTATCAACAAAGTCCGAAAAAGCAAAATATAGAGAATTTTCTCAGCTTTTCAAAAATATTTTTTTCAAAAGTGGGCAAACATGTGCATTAATTTAAAAAAATGAATAACTGCGACTATTTTCAAAAAAGTCACTTAACGAAAAAAAAAAAACGAAACTATTGGCACTACGCCCCCGGGGCATGGCCTTCCTCTAACGTGGGATTTCTGCTCCAGCGCCTCTGACGAGACAGGAGAAACCGGGACCGACGTTTTACTTCACCATCCGATAGAAGCTCAGTGGATAAGGCGGGAATCGAACCCGCGTCTCATAGCATCATCGGGATCGGCAGCCGAAGCCGCTACCCCTGCGCCACGAGACCCACGAAAAAAGTCACTTAGATATGGATTTAACTTGAAAACGGTGCACTTCATCAACATTTCACTGAAGTATTTTTTGATTACAAATTTGATTTTACATCGAAAAATGAAGTTGAAAAATTTTTGCGACCAAAATTTCGATTTTTTGAAAAAAAAAACAGTATTGATTAAAAAATTCATAACTCGGTCAACGATTTATTGCACAACCTGGAAATTTCTGAAAAGTTGGCATTTTATGTCCTCTAAAACAAATAAAAAAAAAAAAAAAATTAAAAATAGTGTTTTTTTGCAAATCAAGTTTTAGTGATAAAAAGTTAAATAAAAAATCACCATTTTTTTACCGTGTATCATTTTTTTCCAGTGTAGTTGCATACTACAACTTTGTCGAAGACACCAAATTGATAAAAAAATTCCTTCAAAAGATACAGATTTTTGAATTTTCGTACATCATTTTTGTATGGACAGCTGCAAAATTTGTATGGAAAATTATATGGACAAACTAATGATGCAAAATGGCTTCTTTGGGCATACCGAAGGCACCAAAAAAGTTTCAGTTGGATTAAAAAATACAAAAAAAAAAATCGAATGACCGAAATCCTAGAAAACTGCTCACATTCGAGTTCAGCGACCCCAAATTAGTTAAATTTGACCCGTTGATTGCATGTTACAATCCTGAAAAAAAAATCAAATTTTCTAGCATCGCCATATTGGCCGCCATCTTGAATTGCACATTCCCTGAGTATTTTGGCTCATATTCGAGCTCAGCGACCCTACATTAGTTAAAGATGACTAGTCAGTAGAGATTTACACAATTGCTTCATTTCGTGACGGGTCCGACCAAACGTGACGTATTTTTAATAATTTTAATAGAAAACGTTAGAGAAAACTTAAAAAAACTAACTTCAATGCAATATTTTAAAGTTAAGATTTATTACTGTGTCGTCTCCATTAGATTCCAGCAACACTGCCTAGGGGTTCGAGGTCACCAAACCGTAACCGATGAAACGATGAATAACAAAAAACTAACACAACCCAATGCATTAAAAATACCCAAGTTAACACTCCCGAAATCCCAAAATGAACTCGCTACCACACGCTTGGTTCATATCCAGTCTCTCACTCTGATTGCTCCAACCTCTTGGAGTTTCAACTCTCAGCACAGCACTGCTCTTCTCGCCGGAATAACTGCACCCATGGCACCCAGGCCACGATTCTGTGCGTTCATCCGTCCGCCCATCGGACCATGAATGTTCAGTTCCAGCTGTAACCTGGTCGCGTGCGGACGTGTCCAATCTTTCTCCGACAGGTTTACTCCTTCTTTCTTCGGAATCGTGAAACCGGGACCGCGGAGTGTGATTCACCGTTTTCTTACTGATTAAGAGGTGTGTGTGTGTGTGCGGCGTTGTGGTTTGGGTAGCCCGCTCTCCCCTAAATCCGTATTCAGGAAAAATTACCAGCGTGGTGGAAGCGGTGATGTGTTGCGGCCAATTAGGGCTAGGGAATCCCCCCTTCCAGTAGTAGAACCGGAAAGGGCGCGGCAGTACGGTTCTGCTGCACCACACCGGAGGTCACGCCATATGCTGGCTGTGTGTGTGTGTGTTACGACGACGGTGCGGTTGGGGAAGACCATACAACAGGATATTCGGGGGGATGACCCCGCACGGAGAAGAAGAATCCAGTAGCTGATTCAGAATTAATTTGGGAAACACAGTGTGTGAGGGTGGTCCAGATGTCGCGGGATAATTACTGCGGGGCAAACACGTGCGCCGGGTTCCACCAGACAGGACCGTCTCTAATTGGATTAAAGTGTTCAAAGAATACTTTGAAGAAGGACTCCAAGATGATTTAACATTACAGCATCACACCTTCTTCGAAACTTCTCCAACAAAGAAGCGAAGGTATCCACCTGCTTGGAGGGGAGGTCGTCGGACCGGCAGGGACGGGGGTTTTCTGTCGAAAAGGCAATTTTCATCCGTCTAGACGACGACTACGACGACGGATTGCCTTTCTGATGGGCCTCCCCCCACCAAAAGAGAATTAGAAGGATATGGGATGGGAAGATGTTTTTGGGAAAAACAACCCACCTACAAGCGGATGCTGCGACTGTCCTTGTTGGATTGGGTGGGGTGTAGTCTCTTTCTCTCCCTCTCGCTCTCTCCGCCAAGAAGACAAAGAACTGTGCGTCCAATGTGGGAAAAGTGGGTGTGTTTTGTACTGCTAAGTGTTGTGTTTTGAGGATTTTTTTGGCGACGAAAGAGCAGTATACAGTGAGTCAAATATTTGTCCGTACCCCCCCGTACGGGAAATGTTTGTGATATAAAAGTACATAAAATTCGACTAAAGTGCCATGTTTTATACATCAATCGACGCGGCAAAATGTCCTCTTTAAGACATTGTCATTGGATTTGCAAAAAACTTTTTCTTGAAAAATACAAAAATTGTTTACTGAAAAAAGTTAAAAAAAGAGGTCAAATAATTGTCCGTACCCCCTAGTAAAAGTACAAAATCTGATCGATTTAAGTGAATTCATTTATGAAATGTTGTTTCAGTGTCAAATACTAGTACCTTTAGCCAGTTTGTGACAACTTTGAACTTCTGATAAGTTTGTTTAGTTAATTTATATTAAAAATTGGATTAAATTTAGTTTTTTAAAGTAAAACTTATCAAAACATTAGTTTATAAACAACTATTTTTATAAAATTGCTATTTTGTGTTGTAAGAGTCTCTATTGAACAAGTTTCAACAATATTTGTTCAAAATATACATTGTTTTCATCTTTTTTATTGACATTTTTCGACCAAAAATACTGTTTCGGAACAATACCGTTAAACAATCCGGATTGTCCCGGAACCGGTTCAACCCCTCGGAGGGAAATTTTGTGGTGATCAGATAGAGGACAAAAAAACCCACCTCTTGCAATTTGAAGCATCCAATTTCGTCCACTACAGCCCGATTACGATTCCCTAGTCTGAAATTTGAAATTTTCAAATTCCCCAAGCAAAACATTCTGACCCAGAACGGTACAAAAATTCTCAGCACGGAAAGTGAAAATTTCAAATTTCAGACTAGGGACTCGTTTCGGTATTTTTGGTCGAAAAATGTCAATAAAAAAGATGAAAACAATGTATATTTTGAACAAATATTGTTGAAACTTGTTCAATAGAGACTCTTACAACACAAAATAGCAATTTTATAAAAATAGTTGTTTATAAACTAATGTTTTGACAAGTTTTACTTTAAAAAACTAAATTTAATCCAATTTTTAATATAAATTAACTAAACAAACTTATCAGAAGTTCAAAGTTGTCACAAACTGGCTAAAGGTACTAGTATTTGACACTGAAACAACATTTCATAAATGAATTCACTTAAATCGATCAGATTTTGTACTTTTACTAGGGGTACGGACAATTATTTGACCTCTTTTTTTGACTTTTTTCAGTAAACAATTTTTGTATTTTTCAAGAAAAAGTTTTTTGCAAATCCAATGACAGTGTCTTAAAGAGGACATTCTGCCGCGTCGATTGATGTATAAAACATGGCACTTTAGTCGAATTTTATGTACTTTTATATCACAAACATTTCCCGTACGGGGGGGTACGGACAAATATTTGACTCACTGTAGCCAAAGGAAAATACACAACATTTGTACGGACACGGATTCGTTGAACCGTGGAAGGACTTTCGAGTGGACTTTGTTTTGTTTTGGAGAGATGGACAAGGGTCGATGTTGAGCGATTTATTTCTCAAGATGAAATTGAGATCCCCTCTCAAGTGATGGTAGAGGATTCTTTCTTGAAGATATTTGATCTGGCTCCAAATAGCTTGCGGAACGAGATGAGTTTTCCTTGATTTTTTTTTGTTTTTAAGAGAAACCAAAGATGAAAAATAGCTATGCAAATTAATTGAAGTTTCTTGATCTTTTTTAAGGGTACACAGCAAACAATAAAAAGAGCTTACGGGACGAATTCTGAAATAATTTGAATATTAAAATTGTCTTGTAAGTAATTTGGAGATGGTACTTTGAGAGATAAATCAAACATTATATCGGTAATTCTCATAATTTCAAAGGCACCAAAATGTATGCAACAAATAATTTTTTTAACAATATAAATTTGGTTCAAACAGAACTCACTGCCTATAAGTTAATTACGACATAATATTCTTATTCTTACATTAAAATATACAATTAAAACACAAGAAACTTGAATCAAAAATCAATCAAAAATTGATCCCAAATAAAAAGCAGACAAACAAACAAATCAGGTTTTTTTTTATTCAAATTCATATGAAAAAATACTCATTTTTTAAAGACGTTGTCCAACATTATTTTTAGATTTAATAAAAAATAAAATAAAACAAAAACGAAAAAAAAATACCAAAAATAATTCCCAAAAATTACAAGTTTAGAAATTTGCAGCAAAGCTAAAAGACACATGTAGCAAAATATAAACAAGTAGCGTTAACTTGTTTTTTTATGTGTTTTACCTTCTACAGCAAAATTTTCAAAAAACATTTTCCAGCAAAGGATAAGAAAAATGTTTCCAGCATTTGGGTGTACAATATTTCCATATTTTTGGATATGAGCAATTCCAGCTCAAATCAGGAATTTTTCTGGTACTTTTGTACCAGAACTTTTGTTTCAATGAAACTTTGTAGACATGATATCCTAGGCCTATATAAGCCATTTTTGTGTATATGGAGCCAGTTGCACTCGATAACGACATTTGAGAAGGGCGTAAGGGTTTTAAATATTTTTGTATTTTGTAAATTAACTATTGCTGTACTATTGCATCGTATCAAAAAGTGGTCAAAGACAAACTTGTAGGAAATTGGACGAGCTTTTTGAAAAAATACACTGAAAGAAAAATACACGCCAATTCTATGAGATTTTTCAACTTTTAAGTTTAAAAGTTAAATTTTAAGGTGATGTCACGTTTTTTTTTTCGCTCAAAATTTTTGTGAAAGTAGCCTAAAATGTGACAAAAAGACTCACGAAAAATTCAGGATGATATGTCTCTCCTGAAAAAATACAAAAATCATTTACTAAAACTGTTTTTTTGAAAAACAGTCTAAACGTCAAAACTTTCAAAAACCGATAGTGGGAATCGATTTTCCAGACAATTTTACATAAAAGTCTCCATATTGACCATTGTCCCATGTCCAATCCTTGTGAAGATACAGCGGTTTTAAAAATAAAAATGTTGAAAAAATAGGTTTTTAGAGTTTTTTTTGGCAATTTCTATATGACAGACTTGATTTTTCAGTCTCGGTAATATTTTTACCGGAAAGCGCGTCCAATTTCTCATAATTTTGCAACCAGTTTTGTTAGGGTTTGTGCAGGGAATCATGAAGAATAATATATTTCGATTTGAAACACAGTCGCGCTGCAAACCCTCAATTACTCAATTTTATTTTAGTTGCAGAAATTTCAATGAAATAAGCTACTTTTTTTTCAAGAGAAAAATCGCTGACACCAATATTCATTTATTTTTTATTTAAATTACTGTACAGTCCAGACTCGATTATCCGAAGGCCTTGGCAAAATTTCACGTCGGCTAATTGGAAATTCGAATAATCACGTTTTTTTGTTGTCTTATTTATGATTGTTGAGCTTGAGTATGACCCCTAAATTTCTCTAAACTGATTTAGAATTTTATAATCCAAGATGGCGGTCAAAATGGCGACGAAAATATGCATTTGTTTATTTAATAGGCAATCAAACATTCAAATTTGACTAAAACTGGGTCGTAGAATTCGAATTTGATGTTAAAAACAAGAAAATAAATATAAAATCTCAAATAGCCAATTTAATCACCTTTCTTTTGCGTCTAAGACAGCTAAAATCGGATGAAATGACGCGGAGATATTATTTTATATTATTATATTATTAAAAGTGCTTTTTGCGAAAAATGACGAAAATTGCCATTTTACGAACCACCCTAGCACGAAGTAGGTCACCCTAATGGCCAAAAAAAAATACGGGTCTATTTTTTTTGTCCAAGGAACCCCCAGAAAATTTTGAGCCCGATCGGAGAACTTTTTTTTAGGCTCTTTTCAATTGGAATTGCTGCATAATTAAGTCCGTGACAAAAAAATAGGAGCGATTGGTTGTCAACATTGAAAAATATCTAGAAAAAGATGTTGAACCAAATTAAAACGAAGCATCAGCACGCTAAATAAACTAAATTAAGAGTGAAATTTTGGGTGAATAGTCTGAAATACATGTTCTTAAACACCCTTGTCATGCAAGCATCGAGAGCTGTCTCTCCATTTTCATTTGTTCCGGTGCATAAAACGTACATAAAATTCCCATTTGATGATTGAAAAATTCACTCCAAAGAAGCGTGGTCATAAAAAAAAAACACTTTTCAGCGGCGCGTACAAATTACCCAATTATTTAAGCGTTTTTAAAATCACTAAAACTAGCACCATTTCTCGTCCAAATTCTAACACCAATGAAAAAACATCCATCAAGAGCACAATTTTCACGCCTTTTTAATTTCCCTTTGAACGATATGTGTGTGTGTGTGTGGTTCCTACAATTCCTCAACGAACAACACGGGACTAAATTGTTCAACATCATTTCCATGCTTTACTGTTTTTTTCCACTCTCTTTTATTCTCTGCATACTCCTTTTTTTCCACGTCGTCTACGTTGTTCCGTTCTGACCCATTTTTTTGATTGTAAAATTGTTTTTGCTCTCAGTTTCGCCTCTTTGAGCAGCTTCTATTTTGTTGATGGTGTTGTTGTTTGAGCGTCTGTTCCTACCCACACTCACGTTGCCAATTAATCTAGCGGAAATGAGAGCTGAATTCTGCGTGTTGGGGGCGGCTTTGGGTAACACTGCTCAAACACGTGGAGAAGCCACCTCACCCAGAGGGCTCAGTCAACCCGAACGAATTTGATCATCATCAAAAAGGCGTGTCGCGTCGACAAAAAAAATAATAGTGGAAAAAGTTGCTCCAGACTGGGTGACATAAAACACAGAGTAATGTCACTGGTCGCTGTGACTGTGCGTGCTCTGCACAGGCAACAGAGTGAATGTACGCGCGCCGGAAGTTAAGAGGGAGTGTCGTCGCCGTCTGGGTGCGATGGGAGATGAATGTGTGTTGATTTGGGGAGCACCAGTAATTGAATGCAGTAATACGAATTAAAATAATTTAAATTGACGCTGCTGTCATGTATTAAACCTATTTTTTTAAATTATTATTTAGAGAAATTTTAGTATTCTATTAAAAACTCAACAACATAAGACCATTTCATATTTTGTTTTGAGTTTTTGTTGCTATCATCTTTAAAAAATTCTTTGAAAAAACTCAGAGGGCAAAACAAATGATTGACTAAAATTTAAATTTTGCATTGAAAAAACTGATTGTAAACAATTCAGTATACATGTTATAACACTGTGCATTTTTCATCACATTAAGACTGTTTAATCTTTTAACAAATTTAGGACCACAGGAGAAAAAAATCGTAAATTTTGCATTTTTTTTACAGTATTAAAATTGTGATTATGTAAGCATTTTGTAAAACTTTTTGTTTAGAACTATTTTTTATTATTTTCTGGCTTGAAATTAGAAATAAAGGTTTTTTTGCAACCACCTCGAGCTTGGCTAGAGACGAGGGATATTTTTTTTATATAAAAGTGGGACAGTCCAGACTCGATTATCCGAATTTATTTTTCGTATTTTTTTGTTTTAACATCAAATTCAAGTTCTGCAACCCTATCTAAGTGGAATTTAAATAGTTGATTGACTATTAAATACCTTTCAATATTTTATCACCGCCATCTTGGATTATTTTTTGAAAATTATTTTAGCGTAGTTTGGGGGTCATACTAAACCTCGACAATCAAAAATAAGCCAACGAATTTTTTTCGGGATTCGACTATTCAAAAAACTTCAAAATATCAATATAAATTTAAGTGCAATCAGCTGAAATTGATCTAAAATGAATTCCCCTGCGTTTAAAATCATTTTTAAGCATGTTTGGGTCGATTTAAACATCTTTTGAAATTTTGAAAATTATCGATGTTTAGTATCGCAAAAAGTTTTTTTTTTTGCCTATTTTTTTGTTTTCGTCAAATCTATTTTTTTAAACTAATGATTGCAAAACAACTGAACTAATGCAAAATGCATTTTAAAACACTTTTTGCATTAACATTTTGAGACTATGGCTTGTTATTTCAATTTTTATACATTTTTTATTTTTTTTACCTTTCATACAAAAAAAGGTTTAAGGTTTGCTTTTGGAAAAACGCTTTTTCAGAAATCTTCAAAAAATCGTGTCCGGCGGGGAATCGTCCAAGAAAAAAATCCTATTACTAATTTGTAGGTTATGATGCGCTCTTTCGATTGAATTTTGGCCCGAAACCAGGAACTCAAAGCCTGATTTATTAGAGCACTTTTTCTAAAATACTTGTGCGATGTCTGTATCCACTCTTAAAAATTTGTGTCTTCCGTCATTGGAAAACCGCTCGTAAAACCCCAAATTTTTATATTTCAGATTTGTAGCCGTGGGTCGGAGACGAACATTTTATTTTTCGATTCACAATTTTCAACCAGTAAATGTGGTCAAAGCCATTTTAAGAGGTATTTTTTGGACAATTTTACAGATAACAGTTTCAAACAAAAAGCCATTCGAAAACATGCGTCATAAACTGCTTGGGCCCAAAATTTGAAGCTTTTTCAAAATGTATTTCCAGAGATAGAGCCATATTAGTGTTTTTCGTCTTATTTTTACCCTATTTTTTCCTATTAAATTTTAGGTTTCATACAGAATCATACACTGAACATTAAATTCGAAGTCCCGGCTCGTTCTCACTCGAAAGATCGACAAGTCGTCAAGTCGAAGCATAAACGCCAGCACATTTACGCTTGCGCGTTTTACGCTGCGCGTGAAAGTGTTCTTTCTGGCTTCTCATAATAGATCGACAAATTGCAATATCGATGCATATCTTTCTAAGTTATTCATAGACTAACATTAAAGACTGAGTACCCTTTATTTTTTTCTAAAAATGTCAATCCAATAAATTTTTCTTAATCTTTAAATATAATTATCTTGCGACCCATATAATGCACTTCTGAATTTAAAAAAAAATTGCATTCTAGGTTTAGTCTAAAAAGATTCGAATCTTTAGGTCAAATTCTCACTGGGTGGTATCATTATGTGAAAAAAAATCGCATCTAAAGAACAAGCAAAAGAGCGATATAATACGAATATTTCTTTTCAATTCTGAGTTGCAAATCTTTCGCGACCCAACTTACGCTCTTTGCGAAGGGACAAAAAAATAAATCTAAAAAAAGCAAAAGCTTATCAGAAAATCTCCTACATCATGCATCAGCCTCATGGAGTCAGCAAAACGTAGTGTAAACAAGGTGGCTTCAATTTCATATGTGCCCCCTCCGATTGCAATGCTTGGTTTTCCCTGGGCAATTTTCGCTGACAAACACAGCTAAGAAAGCAAAAAAAAAGTTTGGTCCTCCCCCAATGTATCGTCGTCTGTAGGGTGCAGTTTCATATTTTGAGGCGGTTTTATTTTTGGTCATTTTTGGAGTTGAACATTTTTGGACCAGTGTGCGTAAGATGGTGGAAAATGTGTAAAAAGTAATTTTTCCAGGAAGTGCATACAACTGCAAGTGGCCTTGACCTGCTTTTCGCCATGTTTTGGGGTCGGATATTGGTTCGGAAAAAGAGCAAGAGAGAGAGAGTGAGAGCTGTCCTGGTGACCCGAAGTAAGTGACGTAGGTTCTCACACTTCAATTTAGGTCACAGAATAGTTGTTCTCGTTGAAGGCACAAATCTCTAGTTTGGTTATGTGATATGGTGAACTGATAATTGGAAGTTTTCGTATGAGGTAACGATTCGCTGAATAAGTAATCTAATGGAATTCCAGGCAGAACTCCATAATGGTCATAAGACCCAGAAATTACCACCGTTGGGTAACCGCAGACATGCCAGAGTTGTGGTCGTTGTGATGATGGCCATTGGGTTGGCCATGTGAATTTCCAAATATCCAAGCGAGCTCATCCCAGTGCAGAGAGTACGAAAAAGAACACGTTGGATCAACAAAACCACAAGATTGATAAATTATTCATACATTCATTTGATTGGAGTTGTGTGTGTGTGTGAGAGACCACATTTTGTATGCATGCAGGTAAATGTCCTCGTGCCTTAAACCTACTGCAGGAGCTAAATATAGCTCGAACCCCGAGAGGACGAGCCCCCTTTTCGAGTTAGCTTCTAGCGAATGAACGAAACGTGTATTTTTAGTTGCCTACCTTCGGGCCAATTTGTCGTGTAAATTGTTGATGAGCCCTTCCGTTTCCTTTGAAAGGGGCATTTGAACAAAGACTGCTTCTGCTGTTGAAAGGCCAAAGGTTCCAGGAAGGGCCCATCAATGTCGCGACCAAGGGACGCTACACTAGCTTGTTGCATAACGCTAGGCGCCCCCTTCTGATGACGAGGTCGGCCATTAGGCGCCGCCACGATAAAATTATCCTGTGATTTCCAGACTATAAATACCTACAACAAACGCGGACGAAAGTGACCTCCACGATATTGCTTTTTTCCTTCGTGTTAAAAGGGGGAGAGAGAGGGCAATCAGTAAACTGTGACGCCCTCATGCCGCCGTGGAAAGTCACTAAACCGTGGAGTATCGGTTCGATTTTTTTTCCACTGCGGCTTTCTTCGTACACGTTGATTGATGGGAGGGCCCAACCGGTAGGCTCCACGCATGACACCAGTTTTTAACTTTGTTCCAGTACGACGTCAACTTTCGACCGGGACGCAGCGACTCCGCGAGAGATGTCCGACACGGAGGAAGATTCGGTCAGCTCGGACGGATGGCCCATCAACGAGGACTGGCTCGTCGAAGTGCTCAAGCAGCATCACGAGGTGCGGTCCGGGATACGAATTACGGACTTTAAGGTGAAGCAGGGCTGCCAGGACGGCGTCAACAACCTTAGCGACATCCTGGCGGTGGCGGTCGAGTACGAGTTCCAGCACGCGCCACCCCAGCTGGAAACGAAGCACCTGGACATTGTGATAAAGCTGCTACCGCAGGACCCGTTCAGCAGGTTCTTCGTCACCGAGGCCCAGTTCGATCTGCGCGAGATCAAGTTCTACACCCAGATCCTGCCCGACCTGGTCGCGTTCCAGGAGTCGCACCTGTCCAAGGCGGACGGGGCCAGCATGCTGGTGTCGGTGCCGACCTGCTTCTACACGCAGTACGCCCCGGCCATCAGTCCATCCCAGGGCAGTCCCGAGCCGCCCGAGAGCATTCTCGTGCTGGAGGATATGCGGTCGCTGGGATTTAAGGTTCGTTGATCACCATATGCACTCGGTGGATCGAGCACTAACAGAGTAGGGGGAGAGGGGGTAATATGCACCCCCTAAGGGGAAACAGTGATTTCTCAACCATTACAGCATTACTGTGGAAGAATTTTGTTCGATTTTCTAAAACAACTATTATTCTTCGTCATCCATGTGAAAAAAGTTTTAAGAAACCTCAAAATTGTTTGAAAATATCAAATTTTTAAAAACATTTTTGATTTATTTCAAACAACCTTGCGGGGCAATATGCACCGCAACATTGGGGCAAAATGCACTACAACAACGGGGCAAAATGCACCACAACATGGGGCAAAATGCACCGGGTAAAAGCAGTTTTCACTAGTCACCACTAGATGACACCGCTGTTTTTACAAAGGAGCTTCCCAGCGGTGCATTTTGCCCCGACCACGCTTTTTGCAGAAAATTTAATTAAAAATGCATTTTTTGATGTTTTTGGACTCATCTATCTACAGAATAATGAAAATTATGGCAAAAACTATATACCTCAACACTTACAATATCAATAAATGCTTTTTATATTGTCCAAAAATCATATTGAAAGTTCAATAAAAATTAGATCAAAACACAACATTTTAAAGTTTTGCAAATAACTTTGGCTGTTTTTATCCTACCATGCTCAAACTTTTCCAGCATAGTTTTACAATGTTAAGCTTCCAATTTCTATGATTTTTTCCCGGAAAATTCTTCCAAATACCGAGAAAAGCAGGGGGTGCATTTTGCCCCGGGGGTGCATATTACCCCCTCTCCCCCTAATTTTTATTTTTAGGGTGCCAACTTCACGGCCGGTTTGACCGTGAGCCAAACCGAGGCCGCCATCCGGTCCGTGGTGGCCATCCATGCGCTTTCGCTCGGTCTCAAGCTCAAAAAGAAGGTCGACGTCAATGAAAAGTATCCGGTAAGTGCGATAATCTTTGAAACCCCGTTCAATGGTAGATCCAAGCATTTGTATTTTTCAAGTGTAGGCTAATGAAGTTTTTCATGTTTCAAATATTTATTGCAAAAAATATAATTTCCATACATAAGTTCTTTAGAATGAAAATAAGAATAATGAATGATAACAATAAGCTTAAATTTCAACAAGTTCGAAAATCTATGTATTGTATCGAAGTTTATTTTTATTGTTTGACATCGTCAAAAATTATCTTGAACCTTTGGTGAAAATAAACAAATTCAGTAGATCAGCGCCAGTCTGACTCTCGACTCTCTGCACAGTATTTTTTTGTTTGTAAATTTGGAAGTAGAGCGTCCAGTTTCATTTTCCGGGATTTCCTGGAAAAAAATATTTCCCGTTTCCCGGGAAATTTGTAAATTTCCCGGGAATTCTCGAAACTCAAGCGGAAGTATACATTTTTCTAACTTCTTGACCCATTTTTTTTTATTTACAAAAAATAATAATAAAAAAATGAAAACATTCAATTTTATTTGATTTAATTCAATTTCATGTTCTTATAACTTATTAGTTCGTCTGAAAATTTTACGTCAAGGTATATTTCAGATAATATTAGTTTCTGACTTGGTTTCTGAAACTTTTACAACTGGGATCTTGTTTATTTGTAAAGCAACAAAAATTACGATATTTTGGAATGAAAATTAACTATTATAATTCTGGTTAGTTTTTTAAACGAAAATTGTTGTTATATCATCTGAAAATATGATACCTCTTTTTGCCAAGATAAAAATTAAGTTTTTTTCACGATTACGTTTACCATGGCCAAATTGGATGAAAATTGAAAAAAAAAATCATTTGAGGCTTCAAAGAGGGTTGTGCAAGAAGAATTTGGTGAATTTGTTTAAAAGTGTTTACAGTTTAATATAAAGAATTTACACTTGAGCTAACAAAGCGTAAGCGGAATTAACATGAAACAGCGTCTAAACTACTTTTATTGCTTTGAATATTCTTTTAGCCGAAGTTTTTTTTTAAAGCTAAATCACTAAAAAAACTACGTCGTAGAAGGTGTACAAAAAATGCAAACATATTTAAAAATCTAGCTCCAAATATTTAAAAACTTTGAGTTGTGATTTCATAAAAGATATATTTTTAGTGAGAAGGCAGTTTTAAGGTGAATTCAATGCGTAAGATTTGTTATGGAAAAAAGATTTGTCAACAAATCCATATTTTCTTCATGATTTTTTTTTCTCATTTCAACGTCATCTCAACATTATCATGTTCTCTCAAACTGTTCACAAATCCATAATTAATTGCAATTTTATGGTTTTGAAGCATGGATTCATTTCACTCGCTGTCCAAACACTGTGATTAGAAAAATAATACTGCACAAAAAATACTAATGATTTTTTTTACAACACTGTTGTACGAATTGCAAGCCTATAAATTTAAAATATTTATATGTATTTTCTTGATTTTTTTCTGCAAGCGGTTTAGGCATTAATTGACCCTCGCACTAATTTTGATCATTAAATTGTTATTTTATACAATTTTGTTGAAGAATATAGATCAGAACAATTTTCGATAAATTTTAAATTTCCCGGGAATTCCCGGAAAATTTGTTAAAAATTTCCCGTTTCCCGGGAATTCTGTAACCCCGGAAAATTGGGCACTCTATTTGGAAGGTATAATTTCAAAACCTTTGTTTTCTTATAATATTTGGAAAGTACAAAATAAGGCCTGGGGTTTGTTTTAAGGCTCATTTTATCAAAATGCTATTTTTCCTAGATCAGTAGTGTCCCTACCAATGACTTGTACCTATTACAAAGTATGATTTAACTTTTAGTTATTTTTGTTGAGAGCTTGTTCATATTTTATTGAGAAATAAATACATAAAAGTACTTCAAAACTTATAAACAAATGTTTAAAAAAAATGTCCATACAAAATGTAGTGATATTGTAAAAAAATAGTATTTTTCATCTAAATATTTTTTTTTTTCGTAAAAACGATCAAGTTTATAGAAAAATATTATGATTTAATCTTAAAATAAAAGCAAATTAACATGTTGTTTCATGCATTGTTCCTCTTGCCCCAAAGGGTTGTTCGTCTTGCCCCACTACACAGAAAAAAAAAACTTATGGTAATATTCATCAGAAAATGGTGACAGATTTTGTGACAAAAAAAGTGTAATATTACATCAGGAATTGGTGAACTTTCATCAGTTTCTGATGAATATTCATCAGGTTCACATTTTTTGAGTAATATTACTCAAAAAATGAGTAATATTTAACCAACCAAATTTTCAACATTCAAAAATTCAACTTTTTTTTGCTGTGTAGTTGAGGAGAACATACGGAAAATCAAAAAAATTAAAATCAATTTTTTATATAAAAAACAGGATTTTTTAAAAAACTTGTTCTATCAAAGTCTTAGTCAAGACCTGGAATAAGATGATTATAAAAAAATCTGACAGTAATTTCTCAGTCCTTTCAAACTGCATACTTCGGTTGTCTTTATTCCTCGATATTTTCTCTTGCTTGAAGAATCTCTTCCTCGACGGTCCCTTGAATTCTATTTGCTTTAAATATCTATTCCGGTTGTCAATAATTTCACTTTCTCATGGCTTGCATAGACACTTTTCTTTGAGAAACGAAGCTTTGAAGGGTGTTTGACATTTATTTGTTTTTGTTTGCTGGACGTTGCCATGATTCTCTCCCATAGCTGGTTAGCAAGAAAAAACAAATTTCAATCGAGTCTTCATTTTGCATCGTTCTGTAAACTGATGCTTCTCTTGCTCGACGGTCCCTTGGATATTGACAACTAGAGAGTTGACTGTAGTTTTAAAAGTGAAAGGAACTCAATTTTGAATTGAAAATTGTAGGTAATAAGAAAATAACATTCAGAAAACATTGAATTAATGTAAATTTAGATTCAAGATACCCGTAACTTTTCCCAATCTATTAGCAAATTTGCTTAATTATTTTTTTCCCGATTGCCCAACTAGACCTTGGATGTATTTTTTAATGCAGCAACTCCAAAAATGATGTAGAAAATTATAATTTTGACAAGTAAAAATTTGAAACTAAAAAAACTAAAATCTCCAAAATATAAAGCAATTTAGGGACCATCCATAAACCACGTGGACACATTAGGGGGGGGGGGGGGGTATGGCGATTGTCCACGATCCATACAAAAAAGTTTTTTTTGTATGGACAATTGTCCACGAAGGGGGGGGGGGGGGTAAAAGATTCTCAAAAAAAGTGTCCACGTGGTTTATGGATGGTCCCTTAACAAAAAACAACAATTTTTTTTAAGGTATTAAAGACGATGTCGAAACATAAGCTCTTGAATATTTAAGAAATTGAATTCAACAGTAAATTAATTCAAATTTTGCCTTGTCCAGTTCCTCTTCCAGACGACCCGCGCCACCGAAAGCTACCAGCAGCTGGTCGAGCAGGGCATGCCTCAGCTGACCAAGTTCCTCGAGACGAAGCCCGGCTACGAGAACGAGCTGAAGGCGCTGAACCGGATCCGCACCCGGACCAAGGAACTGATCGAGACGCTGCTGCAGCCGATCGAACCGATGGGGCTGATCACGCACACCGACTTCTGGTGCAACAACCTGCTGTTCCGGGCCGAGCAGGACGGCACCGACAGCTGTATCGTGCTGGACTGGCAGATGGTCACGTACAGCCGACCCACGAACGATCTGGCACTGCTGCTCATCTCATCGATTCCGTCCCAAATCCGGCGCCAGCACGGTCCCCGTTTGCTGGACTTGTACTACAATCTGCTCAAGTCCAACTGCCAAAAGCTGGACATTGACATCGAGGCCGACCTCGGCTACAGCCGGAACAAGATGGAGCTCGAGTATCGGTAAGTGTAGCTGGGATGTAGACAAGTCGTACCAAAACTATTCCGAGTCCACTTTTGTTTTAGACAATCCGAGTTGTTGGCCCTGCTGCTTTGCATCGGATCGATCGACATCGCCATCGGGAATCCCGTGGCCGAGCAGCGTCTGCTGGACGTCCTGCGTGACTTCAACGACGAGGGCGTGCTCAATTTGGAAGGGTGCCTCTAAGAGCCCCGAAAGAAGAAACGGTGTTGTTTGTTGAGAAAATTTGAGCTGATAAAAAGCTAGTGTTACTGAAGATACTATTAGACTAAAGAACAAGAAGAAATCTCCATCTTTCAAATCTAAACTTTATATTGCTACAACAAAAGTGTTACACAATGCCCCTAATCAAAGAAACAGTCAATCCTAATCAAATTTACGAAATGCCTTTTCCGTAAAACAAAACAGTGTTAATTACCGAGCTGAACGTAGATTGTATAAAATCGCATCCATTCTAACCACTCAACGGAGAAAAAGCAAGCAAACATTTGGTTTCAGTTGCTCTAAACACGGTGCGTGTTAGTTCTTTGAAGTGTGCGCGCGGAATCGCGCTAAACCCAAGTCCATTAGAGAATATCGAAAGGTTGAATCGCCGAAATGTTTTGATTAAGTAGAAATTACAAACACACACACACACCTACACAATTCGTAAACACACATACACACACGAAACGCAAATGATAAACGTGAGATTGCTGTAATAAAGTGAATAAAATAAAGCACGGCGGCCGCGGCAGTGGGTTGCGTTGTTGTAATGATTGTTCGGCGTGAAAGAAATTTGTTCCATCGTGTATAAAGGAGGTAAAACAAATTTTGGCGAAATTTAGAACTGTTTAGCAGCAGAGTACACGTATTAAGTGGTGTTGAACGACCGAAAGCGGTTTTTGTAATGCAAATGAGGCAATTTGGAATGGGTTTCGACTGGCAGGGGTGGGATGTTAGAGGTGAAAGTAATTAGTTTGAGGTTCGTTGGACTCTTGTAGTCATTTAATGCGACTTGATCGATGTTTTACAAGAAGTTAACCGAAAAGGGTATCTGTCCAGGAGAAGATTTCAAGCTGTTATAACTTATCTGGTAACGATATTCTCTTGGTTTTTGGTATTTTTCGAGACAAGATTTTTCCAATCAACAAGAGGTTAGGTCGTTAGCTCAGTCCAGGTGTAGGAATCATCGGCTCGATAGAAATACTGGTCGGCAACTGGACTCACAATTTAAAGGACTTCAGTTTGAATCTCAGATTGGATGGGAGCTCAGGTGTAGAAAGAGATTTGAATTGTCTCACCGTTTCAAACCTTCGAGCACAAAGTTAGGCCCAGTATAGGAACATATACCCTACTTGGTTAATCCCTATTCTGGTATTAATGAAAGAAGTTAAAAATACTACGGACACTTAATAGAGTCAGGGATGCCCAAGTCAACCAGCTCTTCCTGAACCAAAATACGTACACAGTTGAGGATTTAATATTTAGTTTTAGAATTTGGGACTTCTAGTAATAATAACACGGTGAGGTATTCACAACTTTCTAAATTTAACTTTGATATCAGATCGCTCGTGACTTGCTCGCTTTAAGGTCGTAGAGGTCGTTCAGGGTCCAGAAATAGTAAATTGAAATGAAAATATAATCACGATTTGTAAAATCGTTTTCGAAGAAAATTGATCATCATTATAAAATATTCAGTATCAAATTCAATTTAACGAATTTCAGCACCAAAAGGAATCAGCATGTGCCGGGTGTTGAGTTCTTCAAGCTACTGAAAAAACTTTCAATCTAAATCAAATGCGTTTAAAAATGTATAAAATTTTGTGGTACAATCATTGATAAATGACGATTTCCATAACTTTACAAGGAATGGGATAATCGTTACCAGAAGGAATCAGCATGTGTATGGCACTATTCTCGACAACTTGTAGAAGGAATTTAGTCAAACTATTAAAAGCGACTCAAAATTTATATCTTTGAACGAAAAATCGTGACAATGATGGAAGTCCTCACGTTAATACTGTTATTGCGTGTATTGCCCAAAAAGACACGCGGCATACCAGCCTCGAATCGACGCGCCGCACTTTCGGCAAATGGGCGCTGTCAAGTCCCACACTGCCCGTTTTGTTTTTGTTGATCTTCTTCTTCGGATCGCTTGCCATTGTTGCCAAGTATGTTTTTTTATTGCGCTAAAGGGCGTATTAGACTATCACAAACATACAATCAAACGCGCAAATATTTTTTTTTTTTTGAAAGTTTGACAGTTTGCCTGGGGAAAACTGTTGATAGAAACTTGCTTGCTCACTTCCTATTGAGCTAATTTTTACTCGATTTAAATTGAAAACGCTTTCTATGAGCTGTCATTGAACGTCAAAGTGTTGATATGGCAACATTATATGCACGATGGAGTTAGATGTTGTTCCCTTACATTTTTTTTTTGCGAATTTGCCTCTACCTACCTAGTTTGACAAACTATCAAATGTAAAAAAGGTGTGAGTTTGTTTGCCATAGTCTAATAGCTCCTTAAAAGTGCAGAAAATCGCTTGCAACAATGTCTATGGAACATTCTGAAATGCCGCGCCGCGTGTACCATTGAGAGAGACGGACAACAAATTCAATTTATGAAATGTCACGTTTGCTTTTAGCAATAGTATCGCTTTGAGTGTATACGCATGAACATTTCTGAATTAGGATTTTCGCAAGTGTTTGATAAACGGGAAAATAATCTCAACTCACTGGACATCTAACGCCCTTGCCCTGTTCTATCTATTTAAACTTTGATGAAAAAAATTTTGTTCAAGAAGTTTGAAAGGAACGGAACTTTGACATTGAACTTTTACGAAGAGGCAACCCCAGAAAACTTTCCATAGTTCTTTTAAAATCCTCGAAATATGATATTAGCAAAAAAAAAAAAAAAACATTAAATAAAAAAAAGTAGTTATTGTCAGAATTCAATTCCGTACTAATCCGTTTTATACGTAAAATCCCCGGCCTGCTGAAATCCGCGAAGAGGGTTAAAAATTAGGGATGCCAGTTGAAATTTAAAAGTATTTGCAAATTTGTTTCAGAATTTTGCAAAAATCTGCCTCCGTGAGATGCCAATATTGTTGAGCAATTCTCTACGAAATCGGTCTTTTTTCTTCAATTTTAATTTTTGTATTTTTTAATCTGACTGAAACTTTTTTGGTGCCTTCGGTATGCCCAAAGAAGCCATTTTGCATCATTAGTTTGTCCATATAATTTTCCATACAAATTTGGCAGCTGTCCATACAAAAATGATGTATGAAAATTCAAAAATCTGTATCTTTTGAAGGAATTTTTTGATCGATTTGGTGTCTTCGGCAAAGTTGTAGGTATGGATACGGACTACACTGAAAAAAAATGATACACGGTAAAAAAACTTGGTGATTTTTTTTATTTAACTTTTTATCACTAAAATTTGATTTGCAAAAAAACACTATTTTTAATTTTTTTTATTTTTTAATATGTTTTAGAGGACATAAAATGCCAACTTTTCAGAAATTTCCAGGTTGTGCAAAAAATTATTGACCGAGTTATGAATTTTTGAATTAAAACTGATTTTTAAAAAAAATCGAAATATTGGTCGCAAAATTTTTTCAACTTCATATTTCGATGTAAAATCAAATTTGCAATCAAAAAGTACTTTAGTAAAATTTTGATAAAGTGCACCGTTTTCAAGTCAAAAGGGCGTAATATTGAATGTTTGGCCCTTTTGAAATGTTAGTCTTGATTTTAAAATTTTGAAAATATTTTTTTCGAAAAGATCGGAAAATTTCACAAATGTTTCATATATTAACATTGAAAATCGGACCATTAGTTGCTGAGATATCGACATTAAAAAATGGTGGGCTGTTTGGGTGAGACTTAGAAAATATCAATTTTCTTGTTTTTAAACCTTTGCATGGCAATTTCTCAGCAACTAAGGGTCGTATCAACAAAGTCCGAAAAAGCAAAATGTAGAGAATTTTCTCAGCTTTTCAAAAATATTTTTTTCAAAACTGGGCAAACATGTGCACTAATTTTAAAAAATGAAAAACTGCGACTATTTTCAAAAAAGTCACTTAAATATGGCTATAACTTGAAAACGGTGCACTTTATCAAAATTTCACTAAAGTACTTTTTGATTGCAAATTTGATTTTACATCGAAAAATGAAGTTGAAAAATTTTTACGACCAAAATTTCGATTTTTTGAAAAAATCAGTATTGATTAAAAAATTCATAACTCGGTCAATGATTTTTTGCACAACCTGGAAATTTCTGAAAAGTTGGCATTTTATGTCCTCTAAAATATATCAAAAAAAAAAAAATAAAATAGTGTTTTTATGTAAATCAAGTTTTAGTGATAAAAAGTTAAATAAAAAAATCACCAAGTTTTGTTACCGTGTATTGTTTTTTTTCCAGTGTAGTCCATATCCATACCTACAACTTTGCCGAAGACACCAAATCGATCAAAAAATTCCTTCAAAAGATACAGATTTTTGAATTTTCATACATCATTTTTGTATGGAAAAACGAAACTATTGGCACTACGCACCCCGGGGCATGGCCTTCCTCTAACGTGGGATTTCTGCTCCAGCGCCTCTGACGAGACAGGAGAAACCGGGACCGACGTTTTACTTCACCATCCGATAGAAGCTCAGTGGATAAGGCGGGAATCGAACCCGCGTCTCATAGCATCATCGGGATCGGCAGCCGAAGCCGCTACCCCTGCGCCACGAGACCCACACCCACACCCCATTTTTGTATGGACAGCTGCCAAATTTGTATGGAAAATTATATGGACAAACTAATGATGCAAAATGGCTTCTTTGGGCATACCGAAGGCACCAAAAAAGTTTCAGTCGGATTAAAAAATACAAAAAAATCGAATGACCGAAATCCTAGAGAACTGCTCTGTTATCAAAAATTCAAATTCTTTTAAAAGCACATTAAATTTTAGAGACAAAGCGAATGGTTCTGGGTTCGATTTGTAATACATGATCTCAGTCGGGGTTCAGCCTCCCGTCCTTTGGATTGGTAAGCAAAAATGCTATCCACTTGACTATGGAGCTTGATGAGTTTAAGAAGGACTGAGACTGATACATTTGAAACCCAGAATCGAAAGCGAATACAGAGAAACCTCTTTTTACGCGGTGCGTTATGTTTTCCTAATTTGTCGATTTCTCTGAAACGACGCAACATTTTTACAATCTTTTATAATCAATTTGTAGATTTTGTTCAGATCTACAAAACGCTTTTTGGAGCTTGTAAAAATATTGTATGAATTTAAAGAAATCGACAAAAAAAGCGTAACGCCACCGCGTAAAAAAAGGTTTCTCTGTACAAGTTTGAATACAAGTTGAATTTCAGAACTATACATGATTTGCATAAACAAGCTAATATAGTCTGAGCAAGTAGAATTTTCCCAAAAAAAGTTGAAACAAAATTGAAAGCTTTTCCATTAGAAATGAAAACACAGGAAGAATCCGAACTAAAATGCAAAACAGTCGTTACCACTCGCTTAGGGTGGCTCATTAGACCATTCACCTTCCCAAAAACCGTCCAACTCCGAGCGAAACTAACTTGAGGATACCGTGGAGATTTTCCCTTATGCTGTTGAAAAAGGAGAGCATCAACAATTCCCGTCATTCAAATCCCCTATTGTTGTCCCAGGTGTTTGTCATTGTGTTGCGAATCTAGTTTTAGTGGCAACTTGACCTTGGAAAATCATCGCATAAATATGACGAAGTCCAGAATGCAATCCGCTAAATTCACCGTTTTTAAGCGAAGCGATTTGTAAACATGTTTTTTTTTTAAATTATTGGTGCTTTGCCTTCCATGAATTTCACAAATTCACGTTACCCTGTTCCCGTTGAAACAAGTCGATTGACCTTTTCCAACATCCAATTTCCGAGTTAATTTCGGTTCACCGATCCGCAACAACTTCAATGCGATTTTGCTCCCAATCGTCTACGCACTATCCCTCACGTTATATGATTGCGAATGCCACTTACCGACGCCGTAACGCCTCCCAACACGGCAAAGTTTCGTTTGTGCTTCCCGGCCGTTTTGTACCGGGTGTGAATCTTCCGCCCGACCCAAACCGGAATTCCTAAAACGGCCACAAAAGAGCAACATTAGGGGGGATGCGTTTACGCAGATGGCATAAGGTACCACCGACCTATGATCATGGCAGGCACGGCGATGCCGGCGACCAGGGCAATCCCGAGCGGGGCCCCCACCAGCGTTCCCAGCTGCCACAGGAGCTTCTTTTTGCGCGACCATGGCTTCTTGCCCCAGAAAGTGCAGCCGGACGGGCTCAGGTAGTGCAGATCGCTGATCTCCTTCATGCACAGCCAGCAGAACTCGGACCCGCAGATGGCACAGACCATGTGGTTGCAGGAACCGTCGTCCATCTTGACGATCAGCACCTGGCACCGGGGACATGGCTTGATGTCGTCCTCTGTACCAAGAAAGAAGAAGGAGAAAATAGCTATTAGTTGGAGGTTCGCGCGCGCGCGTATTAAATATCGTCGGATACGATGATTGATGAGAGTTGAGTAGGATGTTGTGAAAACTTCAATTAGCGCTACCCAGTTGAAACGAGATGGAAGAAGAAAATTAAGTGATGCTCCACGTGCAAAGGTCAAACTAAGAAAAATAAAACTGTACTACTGATGGGGGTGAAGAAGACAAGACAAGACAGACAGGACGTGCATCAGTGTTGCTAACCGCAGAATGTCACCGGAAGCCTTCTCTGTGGCTTCGTAATTGGCGAATGAGAGACTTGTTGAGTGCGTCTGAGAAGAAGTCTTACAGCGGAAGATAACATCTTCTGACCTTGGCTTAACCCTTGCTATGCTCCAAATGATTTGATACAAATAAAAATAAATGATCTCTGTTGGAAAACTTTGCAACAAGATGCAAAGTTTAAATATAGGGTCAGGGGGGGGGGGGGGGTTGGGGGGGCAGAATGGCCCGTCTTAGTAAAATGTGCCAAAAACCATAGAAAAACATACAAATTTATGAATTCAGTGTAGTAGGCTTATGCTCTGGGATGTTCCCTTCAATGTTGTATACTTGGTTGATGATTTTTTTTAGCTTAAAACTATTTTTGAGCCACTTAAAAAAAAGTTTTTTTCGGCTACGTTTCCTGGGTGCGGGGCAGAATGAATTAAAAATTAGAAAACAAGCCATTTTGTCTAGTAAAACGTTGAAGGGAGATAATAAATGATTAAAGGGACATTTCGAGAGCAATTCGCTGAGATTTCGGTTATTCGATTTTTTTTTTGTATTTTTTTATCCGGCTGAAACATTTTTGTGCCTTTGGTATGCCCAAAGAAGCCATTTGGATCATTAGTTTGTCCATACAATTTTCCATACAAATTTGGCAGCTGTCCATACAAAAATGATATATGAAAATTCAAAAATCTGTATCTTTTGAAGGAATTTTTTGATCGATTTGGTGTCTTCGGCAAAGTTGTAGGTATGGATAAGGACTACACTGAAAAAAATGATACACGGTAAAAAAATTTGGTGATTTTTAATTTAACTTTTTGTCACTAAAACTTGATTTGCAAAAAAAAACAATATTTTTAATGTTTTTAATTTTTTTATATGTTCTAGGGGACATAAAATGCCAACTTTTCAAAAATTTCCAAGTTGTGCAAAAAACCGAGACCGAGTTATGAATTTACGAATCAACACTATTTTTTTCAAAAAATTAGAAATATTGGTCGCAAAAATTTTTCAACTTCATTTTTTGATGTGAAATCAAATTTGCAATCAATAAGTACTTTAGTGAAATTTTCATAAATTTTCATTTTTCATTCACCGTTTTCAAGATATAGCCATATTTAGGAAATTTGTTTAAAAATAGTCGCAGTTTTCCATGTTTTTTTTTAATTAGTGCACATGTTTGCCCACTTTTGAAAAAAATATTTTTGAAAAGCTGAGAAAATTCTCTATATTTTGCACTTTTGAACTTTGTTGATACGACCCTTAGTTGCTGAGATATTGCCATGCAAAGGTTTAAAAACAGGAAAATTGATGTTTTCTATGTCCCACCAAAACAACATACCATTTTTTAATGTCGATATCTCAGCAACTATAGGTCCGATTTACAATGTTAAAATATGAAACATTCGTGAAATTTTCCGATCTTTCCGAAAAAAATATTTTCATTTTTTTAAGTCAAGTTTGGCCTTTTTAAAATGTAGTATTGATTTGAAAATTTTAAAAGTATTGTTTTCGGAAAGATCGGAAAATTTGAAAATCGGACCATTAGTTGCTGAGATATCGACGTTAGAAAATGGTGGGTTGTTTGGGTGAGACTTAGAAAACATCAATTTTCCTGCTTTTTAAACCTTTGCATGGAAATATCTCAGCAACTAAGGGTCGTATCAACAAAGTTCAAGAGTGCAAAATATAGAGAATTTTCTCAGCTTTTCAAAAATATTTTTTTCAAAAGTGGGCAAACATGTGCACTAATTTAAAAAACATGGAAAACTGCGACTATTTTTAAACAAATTTCCTAAATATGGCTATATCTTGAAAACGGTGCACTTTATGAAAATTTCACTGAAGTACTTTTTGATTGCAAATTTAATTTTACATCGAAAAATGAAGTTGAAAAATTTTTGCGACCTATATTTCGATTTTTTGAAAAAATAGTGTGATTCGAAAATTCATAACTCGGTCAAAAGTTTTTTGAACAACCTGGAAATTTCTAAAAAGTTGGCATTTTATGTCCCCTAAAACATATTAAAAAAAGTGTTTTTTTGCAAATCAAGTTTTAGTGACATAAAGTTAAATTGAAAATCACCAACTTTTTTTTACCGTGTATCATTTTTTTCAGTGTAGTCCTTATCCATACCTACAACTTTGCCGAAGACATCAAATCGATCAAAAAATTCCTTCAAAAGATACAGATTTTTGAATTTTCACATATCATTTTTGTATGGACAGCTGCCAAATTTGTATGGAAAATTATATGGACAAACTAATGATGCAAAATGGCTTCTTTGGGCATACCGAAGGCACCAAAACAAGTTTCAGTTGGATTAAAAAATACAAAAATTAAAATTCAAAAATAAAAGATCGATTTCGTAGAGAACTGCTCTCGAACATAATTTTCATGAAGTTAGACCACTTTTATGAAAATAGTCACTTATCAAAACATACATTTTTGAAAATAGTTTTAATATGTTGAAATAAGACACTATTTTTACAAATAAGCATCAAAACAACTAAAAAATCAACTAATGCTGCATTAAACGTGATTTGTGAAACTCCCAGGAGCGACATAATCCATATAACCCAAATTTCATAACTTTTGATTGTTTATATAAGGCAGGAAAAGGGTGGTCCATTCTGCCCCCAAGAGGATTATAATTTAACACTTCCACCACCAAGCCTCTAAATAATTTGAGGTTCCGTTGTTGTTTGATTACCTTCGTAATAGCTCTTGGTAACATTATAAACATTGAACAAACTTTTTCAAACAATCTCACTTTCAAGAAAGCTTATTTAAGAACCTCGTTTTCGGTGTGGTGATGTTTTTTGGCGTCTTTTATAATTGGTCTTTTATAGTTGGTCTAAATCCATTCTAAAGCCCAAAACCAAGGGTGGCCCATTCTGCCCCCTCTGCCCCTATGGCAATCTATTTGGCTTTGGCAAGCTTTGGCCATCAAATATATGTTCGTTTCGTTTTCGTTTTACGGAGCAAGGTGGGGGGCGCGGCCTCAAGTCAGTCCAAGTCCGGTTTCTTGTGGAAAAAAGGGTAGTGGCCGAACTAGTATTGCATACCAAATGAACACCACCGGAAGATATAGGGGATCGGGAGGGGGAAGGTGAAAGAAAATTAGTGTAGGTGTGAGTAGTAAGAATTTGGATGACTTGAGCAGTTACGTTAATCTAACTTTAAAACTGAATATAGGAAATCTGAAATTATGATTCAATCAAAAACTCAATTGAGATTTATACAAAGGGAACCTATGATGTATTTCAAATCTAAAGGTAATCAAATAAATTAACTGGAAAATGAAAGATGAAAACTAACTTGTCAGGGGCATTTTTTCTGGACCCCGTCCTGTCGCGTCCGTCAGTAGTCTTGTCGTACACTGCAACTAACTTTAATTTAACTAATCATTTATGTCCAATTATTCATTTCAGAAAAACTAACTAACTTGAAACAACAACCTCAACTAAACTGTCTGAAAGTAACTTGAATCTCAAATCCCCGAAATTTTAATTACAAAGCCAAACATTTCTTTGCCTATTTTTAAAACCTGTCTTGCTGCTTCCAAAAACAATAAACATTAATGAAACGTTCATATTTTACAAGTTGAACACTCGTTGTTAAGACGAATATTTCGTGCCTTCCATTTCATTAGGGCACACAAGCTCTGCAAACAAGAGTGTATCCCTATCATATATCTTATGTAATTTGAGTGAAAGAGACACAATCCTGTTCACACCTGTGTGTCCTTTTGAAATGTTAGGCTCTATTTGATCGTCAAAACTCCAGTAGATCCTCGATTCGCAACAATGATCGATACAACCATAATCCGAAAACCGTTAGTTCAACAGATTAACGAATTTTGTCCGATATCATTTCATTTTTGATTGATCGAGACTCTATGGATTTTTTGACAATTCAGAATGGTTAGTATACCACTTCAATTGAAATCAGAAATTCTGATAGCATTACTAAACTGGCTTACACATAACTGAAGTCTGGAATTATTAAACAACCTAGAAAAAGTTACAAAAAAACTAACTATTCCTCCCCATTATCAAACAGTTTTAAACCTGTTTCTAACAGATTTTACAAACAAGAATATTGAGACTCGAATAAAAAATTTCAATATCTTGTAATTTTACATATTATAAAAGCTGTGATTTCTATCAACACAAGTATATAAATATAAAATAAATGTGTGATATATATCAACATCGGAAACCATCTTGGCAAATAGCCCTGAAACGACGGCAACGTGTGGTTCCATCTCCAGGGGCTTTGGCCATCAAATATATGTTAAAACTATATTGAAATAGTAAATTTGATAAAAAATACATTCAGAACAGTTAAAAGTTTTTCAAATGGCAAAAAACGTGTGAGGATAAATTTATTCAATAACAGGTTTTTTTTTTAAACCTATTTTATGTTCTTTAGGAGGTTGTTTTCCAGGAATTATTGGACAAATCTTAAAATTAAAGTATGGCCACCCCAACGTCAGTCCAACTATAATTTGATGACAACTATTCAATTTTTTGAAAGTTAAGATATTATGAAATGATGGTTAAATGTTAGAAGTCCCTAATTATAAGCATAAAACCGAACAACTGATAGCTAATTGATGATTAATGCTTAACACCTGCTGACACAGCACTTAACATGCGCAAAATTACTTATAATTAATCGATCAAAGTTCCACCCGGCTAAACGAGGGTTAACAAGGTGTAACCGAAAGCCACCCGGGCGATCCATTCCCTCGCCGGCATGTGTGGCTCTGTGTCAGCGTAAAGTATTGAAAAGTCATTATTTCGACCTTATTTTCATTACGCGGGGTCGCCCCAAAGTAAAAACAACTGGCAAAAGTCGTGATCCGGCGGCAACACAGCGCCACCGCCGAGGACGATAATTGAGTAATTTAAAAAGCAATTGATTTAATCGTCCCAAGGTGGAGACACTTTTTGCTCGGAGGGGGCCATCCTCGCGGAACCCCCTTCGGGGGAGAATTCAAGGTTGCGCCTCAAGTGTCAGCTCGGGACGTTTGTTTTAATTCAGTTGGTTGTGTAATTACAAGCCGGCGTGCGTCATTCCCCGGCAAGTGGGTGATGATAATTGATGCCCTGGGGGTAAACAAGTCGTGGAATTCAGCTCGGGAATGCCATACGAAAGTATGGGTCTTAAGGACTAGGCATGCGCTTTCCTGGAGAAAAAACAACATCAACAACTCTCTTACTATGGTGTGAATCTTGGCTAATACTACCGGACGGTGCTCTGGTGGGACTCTGCCGGGAAGCTCGGGCCGCGTCGCACGTCTGGTCCGGGTGCCACTCGGCCTTGCAGTGGTAGCAGAACTGGACGTCGCAGCCGGGCCGCTCGCAGCGTATCCGCGGACAGCTGGCACAGCCGGTGGCGACGACGGCGTAGCTGCAGTCCGGCCCGGGACACCAGCGCGAGTCGGGATCCGCCAGCAGTACTCGACGCACCATAAAGTCTTCGTATTTGGTTATGGCAGCGGGGGACGCCTTGAGCAGCGTTTGGATGTCAGTCGGGTGCATCGATTCCGGACACTGCGGGCAGCTGATGTCCGTCCGGCTCTCGGATATCTCGATCCTCAGGTAGTTCTCCAGGCAGCTTCGGCAGGCGTAGTGTTTGCAGTTGAGCAGAGCGTAGAACTCCTGGCCGACCGGGACCGTGTCGTAGCAGAGGGGACATTCCTCCGGTGATTTACCGGCACCGGCTGTGGCCCCCGCCGCCGAGCCGGACCCGGCCGTGCTCTTGCTCTGCAGACTGCTGGACGACTTATGACTATTTGGCGTGAGTTTCGAGGTGGATGTGCCCCGGTCCAGGTTGCCCGGAGAGTTGGCCGAATGTTGCGAAGTGGAATCGGAATTGTGCTGTGTGCGGGGGAGAGAGAGATAGGAAGAGAAGAAAATAGTTGTAGTTGAGCTAGTTGTTCAAGGTTTCGAGGTCAGTGAAGCGTTTAACTCCACTTAAGCGATGGCTGGGGCGAATCAAAGTATAAATTAGTGTCGGCTTGCGGTGGAAAATGTGACCGCCCCGAGCGTTATTGTGCCGGATCATAAAGTGCATCGATTGACAGGTTTTTCGAGTGCGCGTAGGTTACGGTCAATGGCGAGCTATAACAATGCGCCATGAATACTTTCACAGAACAAAGCATTTATTGTCTCGCTTTTTATGGTTGAAAATAAAATCAATAAACGAGCACAATTAAGCCATAAACAAAACCCACCGCCGATGGTCACGACCTTTGAATCTGGGAAACAATCGCGCGACCGATATTGCGTCCAGAAATTCAGACAAGGTGTCAACGAGGGTTCGAGCATTTGCTTGATATCAGCCCAGACACTGTTTCTCCGTGACCGATGCGATCAACTCCCGGGTGCAAATACCCCGCCGAACCCGTTTGTTTTATTTCCAGTGCGATAAGAGGGTAGTACAGGGAGGTTTCGATTTTATTGTATCAGAAGTTGTATATATGTTAATTTACATAAACCGTGGTCGTCCCGACAAACTTCTTATGATTTAAAATAATCTGCTATATCATTTTTTTCATATTTTCAATACCCTCTATTTATGCCAATTTAAATCGATTTTCAATTCTCGCTTACTTTTTCAAAAGGTCCTATGTACATAGGAAACCCATGGCGCGTTGGTGGTTTTGAAAAAGTAATCTAGAATTCAGAACAAAAAAATTAACGCCATTATTTAAAAAATGGTGGCAAATAATATCTTGATAGAACAAGTTGATTGTCCACGCTCCATACAAAAAAGATTTTTTTTGTATGGACAACTGTCCATACGGTTTATGGATGGTCCCTATACAATTTTGCGCGTTAGTCATTTAAAAAAAAATGTTGACACCGGTCTAACCTAGAGGGTTAGGTCGTTAGCTCAATTCAGGTGTAAGAGTCGTCTCCCTGAGTCCTGCCTCGGTGGAGTCGGTGGTAGGCAGTTGGACTAACAATCCAAAGGTCGTCAGTTCGAATCTTGGGGTGGAGGTTTGCAATTACCTCAACAATTAGGCCTTCGGACACCTAGTTTCGAGTAGGAATCTCGTAATCGAGAATGCCAAGGCAATGCTGTAGAGCGAATAATTTGATTTTCATTTAAAATGGTCCAGTGAATACCGTAAAACGGGGTGTCTTTGATAGCCGGGGTGATTTTGATAGGTTTGCGATTTTTCCGCAAAATGAAGAGTACAATTAAAATACGTAAGGAATGATTCAGAAACATACTGACCGTGGTAGAGAAGTGTTCAAAGTACCTCAAGAAGAACTTTTCATAAAATTTTGACAAGTTTAAAAAGTATGTTAACTATAGTTAAGAAAATGTTGATGAAAGCCATTATTTTAAACTTCTCAAAGTGTCATGATTTTCTCAATGAACATATTTTTTAATCGGAAAACAGAATGCATTTTAGGATTCTTTGGACAATTTTCCACTAGGAGAAGGTTAAAAAAGTTTGTAAAAAATAAATAATATGTGTTTTTAAAACACAATTATAAAAACTCTCTTAATTAATAGGCAATTTCAGTTGAACAAATTTCATGTAAAATGTGAAAATTGTGATTTGTGCTTCGAATTCAGTATAAAATGCAATATAAATCGATAATTTTATAAACAAAACTAGTTTTAACAAATTTCAGGCAAAATTCCGACTTTTTAACAATTTTACCTAAAATTTATATGTTTTTTGCTTAAAAGCTTATAAACTTAGTTAACTAAATATAAACATTGATTTGTTTTTCTTAAAAACTATATCAGCTACTTTAGTGATGGTACATTTAACGTACAAATGAAGTTTGAACATCTTAAATATGATTTTAACAAGAAAAACTATGACTATCAAAGTCACCCCGGAATTCAAACTAAGAATTTTTAACGTAACTATTTTTCTAAACGTTATTGAAAAAACTTTTTTTCCGAAATAGTGCATGGACTTTGTGTGGTCTACCCCAGTACATGTTTTAAAATAATAATCTTGAGAAAAACCTTACCTGTTGGAAAATATTCTAAAAACAAATTGAAATCCTATCAAAGTCACCCCGGTTTACGGTACTCGAAAATTTGCATCATGAAATGGGACTCGATTCGATTTGGTGTCTTTGGCAATGTTGTAGGTTCTGACTAGAACTTTAAAAAAACCCATTTACCTTGTTTTTATTAAATCACAAAAAGTTGAAATCTTAAAATACGTATTTTTAAAATTTAGTAAATTCAATTCAGGTGTAGGAGTCATCTCCCTGGAATTAGTATAAGACAGCCTCAGTTGAGCAGTTCTCTCAGATTTCGGTCATTCGATTTTTTTTTGTTTTTTTTTTAATCCGGCTGAAACTTTTTGGTGCCTTCGGTATGCCCTAAGAAGCCATTTTGCACCATTAGTTTGTCCATATAATTTTCCATACAAATTCGGCAGCTGTCCATACAAAAATGAGGTATGAAAATTCAAAAATCTGTATCTTTCGAAGGAATTTTTTGATCGATTTGGTGACTTGGGCAAAATTGTAGGTGTGGATACGGACTACAGTGGAAAAAAATTTACACAGTAAAATTTTTTTTGATGATTTTTTATTTGACTTTTTGTCACTAAAACTTGATTTGGGAAAAAACTATTTTAATTTTTTTTTAATTTTTTGATATGATTTAAAGGACATCAAATGCCAACTTTTCAGAAATTTCCAGGTTGTGCAAAAAATCTTTGACCGAGTTATGGTTTTTTAATCAATACTGATTTTTTTCAAAAATCGAAAAATTGGACGCAAAAATTTTTCAACTTCATTTTTTGATGTAAAATCAAATTTGCAATCAAAAAGTACTTAAGTGAAATTTTGATAAAGTGCACCGTTGTCAAGTTATAGCCATTTTTAGGTGACTTTTTTGAAAATAATCGCAGTTTTTCATTTAAAAAACATAGTGCACATGTTTGCCCACTCTTGAAAAAATGTTTTTGAAAAGCTGAGAAAATTCTCTATGGGTCATTCCAGGTCAACTGAGTACACTTTTGGGCTCGACCTTCACCGATTTGGACCAAACTTAGAGGGAACGTTCATCTATCGATAGTTAATAGAAATCCCAAGTTTGGTGCTGATTGGACCATCCCTCTATTTTTGGCACCGCCCTCTTTTTTGACGATTTTCTAAAAAACTTTTTTTTTCTTTTAATCATAACTTTGCAACTTTTTGAGCAAAAGACTTTCTACAGGTTGCATTTAATAGAAAATTGTCCAAGGATTACAATGAAATTAAAATTTTATCCCTTGAATGCCCACTAATATTATATTTTAACGTTTTAAGTATTAAAATTCAGTTTTGACCAATTCCTTATATTTTTATTTGTTTTATTTTATCACCATCGTGTTTCCCGGACAATTTTACATAATAATCAATGTAGACCTCAAACTAAAATGAACTATTGGCGAGATACAGCGATTTTACTGAAAAAAGTTAAATTTTGCGCAGCTCTTGGAAGTACATAGTGTACTTTTCAACAAAAAGGGATGAATCCCGCATAGTTCGGTTTTTATATGTGAGAAACTTATTTCGGATTTGAATTCATAGGACAGAGTGCAGCGCAAAATCAAACTTTTTTCAGTAAAATCGCTGTATCTCGCCAATAGTTCATTTTAGTTTGAGGTCTACATTGATTATTATGTAAAATTGTCCGGGAAACACGATGGTGATAAAATAAAACAAATAAAAATATAAGGAATTGGTCAAAACTGAATTTTAATACTTAAAACGTTAAAATATAATATTAGTGGGCATTTAAGGGTTAAAATTTTATTTTTATCGAATTCCTTGGACAATTTTCTATAAAATGCAACCTGTAGAAAGTCTTTTGCTCAAATAGTTGCAAAGTTATGATTAAAAGAAAAAAAAGTTTTTTAGAAAATCGTCAAAAAAGAGGGCGGTGCCAAAAATAGAGGGATGGTCCAATCAGCACCAAACTTGGGATTTCTGTTAACTATCAATAGATGAACGTTCTCTCCAAGTTTGGTCCAAATCGGTGAAGGTCGAGTCCAAAAGTGTACTCAGTTGACCTGGAATGACCCCTATATTTTGCTTTTTTGAACATTGTTGATACGACCCTTAGTTGCTGAGATATTGCCATTGAAAGGTTTAAAAAAGGGAAAAATTATGTTTTCTAAGTCTCACCCAAACAACCCATTTTTTCTTATGTCGATATCTCAGCAACTAATGGTTCGATTTTCAATGTTAAAATATGAAACATTCGTGAAATTTTCCGATCTTTTCAAATAAAATATTTTCAAAAAATTTAAATCAAGACTAACATTTCAAAAGGGCCAAACGTTTAATATTACGCCCTTTTAAAATGTTAGTATTGGTTTAAAAAAATTAAATATTTTTTCGAAAAGATCGGAAAATTTCACGATTGTTTCATATTTTAACATTGAAAATCGGACCATTAGTTGCTGAGATATCAACATTAGAAAATAATGGGTTGTTTGGGTGAGACTTAAAAAACATCAATTTTCCTGTTTTTAAACCTTTCAATGGCAATATCTCAGCAACTAAGGGTCGTATCAACAAAGTTCAAAAAAGCAAAATATAGAGAATTTTCTCAGCTTTTCAAAAACATTTTTTTCAAGAGTGGGCAAACATGTGCACTATTTTTTTTAAATGAAAAACTGCGACTATTTTCAAAAAAGTCACCTAAAAATGACTATAACTTGAAAACGGTGCACTTTATCAAAATTTCACTGAAGTACTTTTTGATTGCAAATTTGATTTTACATCGAAAAATTAAGTTGAAAAACTTTTGCGACCAATTTTTCGATTTTTTGAAAAAATCAGTATTGATTGAAAAAATCATAACTCGGTCAAAGATTTTTTGCACAACCTGGAAATTTCTGAAAAGTTGGCATTTGATGTCCTTTAAAACATATCAAAAAAATAAAAAAAATAAAAATAATGTTTTTTTGCAAATTAAATTTTAGTGACAAAAAGTTAAATAAAAAATCACAAAAAATTGTTTACCGTGTAACATTTTTTCCAGTGTAGTCCGTACCCATACCTACAACTTTTCCGAAAACACCAAATCGATCAAAAAATCCCTTCGAAAGATACAGATTTTTGAATTTTCATTCATAATTTTTGTACACAGAAAAAAATAATGTAAATTTGGAAGCTTTAATTTTGGAAGGTTGAATATTACCACTTTTATGATGTAATTTTACCTCAATTTAGACTGAAAAAGTGACATTACACCAGAAAAGTGGTAAAATTACACATTTCCAGAGGTAAAATCACACCCTTTTTTTTACATAAAAGATGTACCCCTTCCCAGATGTAATATTACCATGATTTTTTTTTCTGTGTATGGACAGCTGCCAAATTTGTATGGAAAATTATATGGACAAACTAATGATGCAAAATGGCTTCTTAGGGCATACCGAAGCCATCAAAAAAGTTTCTGCCGGATTCAAAAATACAAAAATTAAAATTGAAGAAAAAAGACCGATTTCGTAGAGAATTGCTCAGTTGAGTCGCGGGTCGGCAGTTGAACTCACAATCCAATGGTCGTCAGTTCGAATCCTGGGGTGGATGGTAGAATGATAAAATGGCGCAAAAATCAGACCACTACTGTACAACTGCTCACGATACTCGTCGTTTCCACCGAGTCAAGAACGTTCGATCCATGCGCGTATTGCACGCGATTGGTGTAAAATAAAAAAAAATCCCGTTGCTGCACACGTACGACAATCGGTGAGTCATGGGACAAGGTTAGCCGGCATTATCTAGCAAGGGCGATTTGCTTCATAATTTAAAACAGAACATTAAAAAATATCTTTCAAGGCAAGTTTATGTTCTGGCAAAAAATGTCTTTGTTCAGTGATTATTTATCAAATCGAATCAAGTGGATACGTATTCCCAACATCTCGATAACAGCCTTATCAAAATGGCTTTGATCTAAATCGCCTAAATCTCCCTCCATGTATGTCAACAAATTTGTTTTGTTCGTCCTGAAACCACACCAATCAACTAATTCACGAACCACAAAAGCCGTAAACAAATAGCCAATAAACGACACGTGTCAACAATTATTGTTGCTGCTCGCTTCGTCTTCGGTTTGAGGTCTGCCGCTGGAGACTAGTTCGCTACAGCAAATATAATTAATTGAACCATTTAACCCGACCACAAAACAAATGGTGCCACCCCCATTTCCAGCACAAAACTGTTGAACCAATCTAGAAAGTTTATGGGTGTCTTTCTTACCTTATTACTCCCACCGGACGATCCACCGTGCTTGTCATGATGCTTGCTTCCGCTGGGTCCTCCACCGCCGGACCCACTTCCACCACCTCCACTTCCGCCGCCTTTTTCCACATCGCACAGCCTCTGGCCGAGGGGAGGACTCCCCCGGGCAGCCCGGGCGCCCTGCAGCAACAATCGCCTTAACGAAAAGTCGAAATTGAACGAATTCCTGCTGGTTCGACGCATTTTCCGGCTGTTTTCTTCTTCTAGATTGTAGCAGACATTCCACCCACCATCACACTAGGAGCACGCAAAAACCACAAGCTTATTGTTATCACTAATGAGCAGCCGCACTGTGGGCTGTTGTTGACACTCTTCAGAACGCTGTTGTTGTGTACCCGAGAAACAGCTGATCACAACAGCGGCGTTTGTTTTGACTTCTTCACCGGTTACGACTCCGACGACGTAGCACAAATTCTTGCACGCGCCGCACAAACACTCTGCATTCAGAACTTGATAGCGCGGGACTCTTGGCACATCAACACACTTCAGCAGGCAATAATAAACCCCCTCGCAAATTCCAGCGCCAGCTCGCGAGGCTTTTCCTTCACGTAATCTATCTATCCAGCGCCACACTGAGGGAGAGTCGAACTATTCTGCCGACTAAAGCCGCTACACCAGAGATATATCACGGCGGCGGCGTAACGTTGAAAACTACGGGGATTCCACACCGCTGGTGCCTTTCAGCTGCGTTCGCGAAATATGATAATCACACACTTTTCTTCTCTTCTACAATTTCATGAGGCAGTACGATGACGAGCTATTCACGGTGTAGTGTTGTTGAGGTCGGTCATGTTCGGCTGCGGTTGAGGACAGCTTCGTCGTCGTCTTCTTCTTCTTCTTGTGCACGTGGCTTGGCTTAACACCCTCCACTCCAAAATGCAAATGTCACTTCTAATCACATGCACGTTGCAAATATTTGACAAACAGTGGGCGATTGGCTGCGAATCCTTTTCTGAAAATAAGCGAGAAGAAAAACAAATTAGATACTCAGTCTGAAATCAGTGAGATGAAAATTGATGTCAGACGTAACATGTGACAAGCACGTAACCATCGAATCAGAGCACGCCCTTTTCAAATGTTCTACCGGATGCCTTATAAAAGTGAGTTGGTATGAATTACCCACCAACCCAAGCGACACACATTTACTAATGATGGTGGAGGCGCAGCGGAAAAATGGTAGGGGGGGGGGGGATCGTGCATTGTTATGCGCGAATGAATCACTTGCAAATTGTGGTCGACCTAGAATCTAGCACAACAGACAACCGGGGAGAACATTGACTGGGGAAAGCTCGGTGCGAGGAAAAGAATGAATTATCTCGTTGCCAGGAATGTGTGTATGTGTGTTAATGAGCTGTACATTCGGCGTCATCCATAAAGTACGTACGCTCTTAGGGGGGGAGGGGGGGGGGGTTTACCGAAGGTGTGACAATATGTGACGAAGGGGGGGAGGGGGGTTTGCGAGATTGTGACGTCACGCTAGGTTTTTTTTATGATTGCATAATATTAATTTGAAATGTGCACAATTAAATTTAATCCTCTATTCTATTTTTTTTTGCTTACTATTATTTAGAAGTACCGTCATCAGGGGTGACATTGGGTCTGGGGGGAGATAGGGTCATGCAAATTTCTGCATTTTTGTAAGTTCCAAACTCCCCTCCTCCCCCCCCCCCCTCCCCCCGTAGACCCCTGATGACGGTATCACATTATAATTTATTTTATAACTACAGGGTTGTTACGGGAGCGTCGAAAAAAAAAATCCGCGCCGACCTAAAATCTGAAACCGCGCGAAATCCACGCCATATAAAAAAATATCGCGACCAACATTTAAGAAATTTTATTTTTTAATGAAGAAAAACTAATTCAGAAAGTATTTGATTAAAAAAACTCGTTTTATGTTTAAAGGCTCCAAGAATGAAAGCAATAAACCCATTTGAAAAAAAAATCCTCAAGGACTTTAAAAATTGTGGAATTAAAGAATTTAAGAACTAAGAATTTAAAAATTAAAACATTTAAGAATTACGAAATTAAGAATTTTAGAATTTATGAATTTATGAATTTAAGAATTGAAGAATTTAAGAATTTAAGAATTGAAGACTTTAAGAATTTCAAAATTTAAGAATTTAAGAATTTAAGTATTTAAGAATTTAAGAATTTAAGAATTTAAGAGTTTAAGAATTTAAGAATTTAAGAATTTAAGATATTAAGAATTTAAGAATTTAAGAATTTAAGAATTTAAGAATTTAAGAATTTAAGAATTTAAGAATTTAAGAATTTAAGAATTTAAGAATTTAAGAATTTAAGAATTTAAGAATTTAAGAATTTAAGAATTTAAGAATTTAAGAATTTAAGAATTTAAGAATTTAAGAATTTAAGAATTTAATAATTTAAGAATTTAAGAATTTAAGAATTTAAGAATTTAAGAATTTAAGAATTTAAGAATTTAAGAATTTAAGAATTTAAGAATTTAAGAATTTAAGAATTTAAGAATTTAAGAATTTAAGAATTTAAGAATTTAAAAATTTAAGAATTTAAGAATTTAAGAATTTAAGAATTTAAGAATTTAAGAATTTAAGAATTTAAGAATTTAAGAATTTAGGAATTTAAAAATTTAAGAATTTAAGAATTTAAGAATTTAAGAATTTAAGAATTTAAGAATTTAAGAATTTAAGAATTTAAGAATTTAAGAATTTAAGATATTAAGATATTAAGATATTAAGATATTAAGATATTAAGATATTAAGATATTAAGATATTAAGAATTTAAGAATTTAAGAATTTAAGAATTTAAGAATTTAAGAATTTAAGAATTTAAGAATTTAAGAATTTAAGAATTTAAGAATTTAAGAATTTAAGAATTTAAGAATTTAAGAATTTAAGAATTTAAGAATTTAAGAATTTAAGAATTTAAGAATTTAAGAATTTTAGAATTTAAGAATTTTAGAATTTAAGTATTTAAGAATTTTAGAATTTAAGAATTTAAGAATTTAAGAATTTAAGATATTAAGATATTAAGATATTAAGATATTAAGATATTAAGATATTAAGAATTTAAGAATTTAAGAATTTAAGAATTTAAGAATTTAAGAATTTAAGAATTTAAGAATTTAAGAATTTAAGAATTTAAGAATTTAAGAATTTAAGAATTTAAGAATTTAAGAATTTAAGTATTTAAGTATTTCAGAATTTAAGAATTTAAATATTTAAGTATTTCAGAATTTAAGAATTTAGGAATTTGAGAATTTAAGAATTTAGGATTTTAGAATTTAAGAATTTAAGAATTTATAAGCATAAGAGTATTAAAATAATTTTAGATTTGAGATTTTTTTTTATTGTTTTGAATTTGATAATTTTTATTTTTTCAATTTTTACTTTTTAATTTTGTTTTTTTTTAATTTTCAAATTTTCGATTACCCAAATTTTCGGTATTTTGAATTTCAGATTGCTAAAATTTTGAACTTCGAAATTTAAGATTTTATAAATTACGATTTTGGGAATTTCGAAAAAATTAATATGTATTTTAGTTTTTTTGTTATAATAAATACTATTAAAACATTTTTTTTCCATTTTTTGAATTTCTGAAGCTTTGAATATGGAATGTTCTGATCTTTTTATTTTCGTTGTTTAAATTTAGAAAAAAAAAATATTTCTACCGATTAAATTCCATTCCAAAATTCGAAAGTGGAGGCCAACTTCTGTTACGTCCAATCAAGCTCATGTTTAGCGCCCACCAGAACAAGCCCCAATAATAGTTTTTGTTACACATTATAATGTCTATATCTTCGGGAAAAGTTTGTAATATTTGATTTACAAAATTAAAAATTGAATAAATCCAGCATAAAATTTAAAATAAAAGGTTAAAAAATATTACTCAAAACTCAAAAGAAATTAAATATTCAGAGCCGGAGATGTTAAGAAATGACAAGAAACATATAAAAAATAATTTCTACATAATCTTCATCTTCATTTTTCGACGTTTCGTACTAAGAAAATACATACAAACATTTTCAGGAGAAAATTTAATTAATAAAAATTATGAAATTCTTGCACTCAAAGAACAAACATATTATCGTAATTCCTGATAATATTTTTCTTAACAACTTGAAAGTAATTCTATCTCTCTCAATAAATTTATTTATCAAAATTGCCATCCGCGCGAAATCCGCGCCTGAGCAAAATTAGCCAGCAAATCCGCGCGAAACGCGCCATCCGCGCCGTCCGTAACATCCCTGCTCTTGCAATTTAAAAATAACTGAAACTGAAAATACAGTATTAAAAAAAAGGATTTACACCCTTTGGGCACTATGCACATTTTTTGATGAAACATGTAAACAATTTAATGTTTGACAGAAATCTAGTACTACGTTTTGTTCAGGAACTCATGTCGATCATTTTGCCACAAAAAGCTTGACTGATTAAATATAAAGTTGAATATAAAGTTTACTAACTAATTAGTATAAATGTTTCTGTAACTCTGGAAATTCTATATAAAACTTATCTAAACTTAATTTTTCAAACTTTTATAACAAGTTTAAAAACTATTCAATCTTGGAACAGTTCTTTCAAAAGATCGAAGTTTAATAAAGAACCGCAGTTCTTTTTTTGTTCGTTCCCTCTTTTTAAAATAATATTTTTGAGAGGGCTTGGCAGCACTGGCCGAGTGCGTTTGCCTATCGTGTAGGAGCCGATCTAAACGCGATTTATCGTTGTTAATTTAACATAATGGTGTTCAAATAGTGTTGAAAAGCTTATTTAGTATGTCTTCGAATACGAAATAGTGAAGGTTCCTAGTTTTTGTGAGATTTCGATGTGTTTTAAAGTGTTTAATCATTTGCATTGAGTGTTCCACGAAGAATTCATTTTTTCATTGTTTTGATAGTGCGTTGCAAACTTCATCGGTAGTGCACACCAGACGTCACACGCTCTTTCCTGCAGGGCAACACGCTGCCAGATGCGTGAAAGCTTCAAAGTGACACTTGTCTCGATACTGCTCGCGTGTGTTGGTTTGTGTTCGAAGTTTTTTTTTTGTTTTTTTAAGAGCTTTCATTAAGTATTTTCTAGAAAGGGACATGTTTAATTCTGGAAGCGATATTTTTGTTAGATGAATGGGCGTACGACATGCTCTGTCCATGTAGTGTATTGGAGGTGATTGAAAAACTAATCGGAGCGAATCAGATTTGTGTTTTGTAAAATCTATTTTTCGAAACGGTTGCCGTGGTGGAATGGAAGTATAAAAGAAAAGGTCGTGATTTTATGTTAAAAGTGCGTGACAGCGATTTCTGGTGAACTAATTTGATAACATGAGTGATTTTTGAGAGCGAAAAATTGATCCTTAACTGGAGTTTGACTAAGTCAAAAATCTGGTCTAATTGGTGAATTTAGGAATTATTTGCTACAATGTTGTAGATGATAGCAAAACAAGCACCGGTGACATTTTTTTCGGGTGAGTTCGTTCCATGTCGTGTGTGTGTGTGTGTGTGTGTGTGTGTGTGTGTGTGTGTGTGTGTGTGTGTGTGAGAGAGAGAGAGAGAGAGAGAGAGAGAGAGAGAGAGAGAGAGAGATAGAGCGAGAGAGAAAAGTGTGTGTGTGTATGCGCGTTTTGATTTCTGTTGAATAATTCGATATCGCCGGTTCACGTCGCGGCCGTCGCGCTTGATTTTTTTGCTGTTCTTGAGTACGATGCGCGGGTAATTTTGTAAGAAAACCGCTGCATTTGAAACGTCTAGTTAATTTCGGGCAAGATCATTTCATGTAAAATTTCGAGTATAAAATTCTCTAAGTTTAAAATCTTAATCGCGGCGTTATTGATTCTGAGTCCGATTCGCGATGCCTTTCCGTCGGGTCGCAAGATTTTTCGCGTTCGTCGTCGGTGTGCAACATCAACAAAACCTTGTCATACAATTTTAGCTCGATAAACATCGTAACTCGTCGTTTCTTCGTTAATCAGTACCCCACTTAACATCAATCATTTAAAACTCGTAAAAACATCTCAATTTAAAAGGTACACTGTTTAATTATTGATTCTTTAATAACAAATGATTGTGGTTCTATCTTTCCACAGCCGGCTGTCTAAGATTAAACCATTTTATTTAAAATTTAACAACCGATAAACGGGAAATGTCTCATCCGCAGCATCCGATTGCTTGCCTTGAGAATAAAATAAAATACCTTTCAACAAACACCCTATCCTACTAACAAGTTTTCAGGTTCCTGGCGCTCGTGGGGTGTAAGCACAGAGTAAATCAGCTGCCCTAGTAGCAACCTGCGCTAACTAACATTCCCTTCCCTTAAAATCGAGGTCTACAAACTGACATGGCGGGCGCCGTTGGTGGCCAATGACTGTTACCTATTCGCAACTGATCTAGCTTTAGCAATCATGGTGTTTTATCTTTTCAGCGCATTCATACATGCTATTGATAAGGGAAACACCACTAGATCGTCGAAGCCTATAATCAGTAGTGCTGAAAGGATATTACGGTTCTGTTCAGCAACGGAGGGGCAACCATGGGTGATCTCCCATGCTCATGCTCATGCTCTTTTTAAAATAATATTTTTGAGAGAGCAGACAATAATACCTTCAATTTTATCTCTGGAACTTTGGAAATCGGGCAATTATTTCCTGAGATACGGCGTCACAAAGAATTCTAATCATTAATAATCGTTTTTTTATGTGTCACCTAATGAGTCTGATATTTTCAACTGCTGAAATCTCGGATTTAATGGTCAAACAACCAATGTTGACTTATATTATGCGAAGTTTTCTAATTTTGTCAATAACAATATTCAGCCATTCCCCACGAAAACAGCATGGTTCGAAAAAAAAGTTCTCCGATCGGGCTCAAAATTTTTCTGGGGGTTCCTTGGCCGAAATAATTAGACCGGTATTTCTTCGTTTGGCCATTAGGGTGACCTACGTCGTGTTAGGGTGGTCCGAAAAATGGCAATTTTCGTCGATTTTCTCAAAAACCACCTTTTTCAAAAAATCGTATATCCACGCCATTTCATCCGATTTTAGCTGTTTTAGACGCAAAAGAAAGGTGATTAGTTTGGCTATTTAAGAAAAATAGTAAGAAGTTTCAAAAATCTAGCTTAACATATGAAAAGGTCGTATGAAAACTTAAAATGCTGTTTTGAAGGTCTCGGGACCAAAAAGCTTATGTCTGAAAATATTTTTATCAGATTCCTCGGAAAATTTCACATAACATATCAAAAAATGGTGAAGTTGTGTTTTCGATACTCTGAGATACGATTTTTTGAAAATAAAAACTGAGTTTTTCGACGCGCCACGCGCAAATATGGGAAAATGACAAAAACGGGCAAGCTAGATTTTTAAAACTTCTTACTATTTTTCCTAAATAGTAAAATCACCTTTCTTCTGCATCTAAGACAGCTAAATGGCGCGGAGATATGATTTTTTGAAAAAAGTGGTTTTTGCGAAAAACGACGAAAATTGCCATTTTTTGAACCACCCTAACACGGCGTAGGTCACCCTAATGGCCAACCAAAAAAATACTGGTCCAATTATATCGGCCAAGGAACCCCCAGAAAAATTTTGAGCTCGATCGGAGAACTTTTTTTTCGAATTATGCTGTTTTCGTGGGGAATTGCTGTATTTTTAAAAAATAGAATTTTGTCGGAAAATTATCTGTTTTTAGAACTACTCAAAAAAAAAAAAAAAATAAAGTAAAAAGATTTTTTCCCATGACCCCCGAAAAGTATCGGGGCCGCATTAAGAAAGCGGGTTTAGTGGCTTTTTCTTAATTCTAGAGTTAATTTTCAAAACAAACTATGAGTCATGCAGATAGGACTTTTTGAAAATTTAATCTAGAAATTATTGTTAACATATTAAGGTTAAGGTTAACATTCCATAGGTCGCCTTTCCTAAGATGTCGTGATAAGCTGGTGATGATACACAACCTTCCAATCCAGAAGAGAAAAGATCATCAGTTGTGTTGGTCCAAGCCGAGATGTGAACCCCGATCTACCGCTTACGAGGCGGAAGCGTCACCACTAGGCTATGTGGCTCGGTCCAAAAGTAAAGCTTGTTTTTTTTTAATTTAAATTTTTGACAAAGAACTTTGTCCTAAGGTTTCTATACGTGGTGTCAATCCGAAATTTTCGCGAAGCGAAAACGTTACGTGACGAATTCCCCTCTCGGCAAATTTCCCCTCTTTTTGGTGCACGCTGGTTGGATGAACGAACGTTTCCCAATCAGTCGATCGAGAGACGTGAGATTGATGTATCTAAAATCTCCCCCACTCCACCTCATAATTTTCGGATCGTCGACGAGCCAACAAAACTCGGCTCGGTCGGTCCCGAAAATTCATTCTATTGCTGGACGTCGACGAGGACACATCAGAAGCAGATGGCCTGGTGGCCCGGTAGCAGACGGCCTGGAGGTCCGGGAGCAGATGGCTTGGAGGCAAGGACCAGCTAAGACATGTCAGTCGCGGGAGTCGATCATTGGAACTGGCCACCACCTGGAGTGGCCGGAGGCCCCGCGGATGTTCCGATGGGGGGACATTTTCCGGACCGTAAGAGTTGTGGCAATATGGGTATCAAACTTTATGGTTTTTGATACCGGACATGAAATTTGACACTTTGGCAGTAGTGGCCACAATCCGGAGTGGCCGAAGGCCCCGCGGATGTTCCGATGGGGGGACATTTGCCGGACCGTAAGAGTTGGGGCAATATGGGTATCAAACTTTATGGTTTTTGATACTGGATATGAAATTTGACATTTCGGCAGAACTGGCCACCACCTGGAGTGGCCGGAGGCCCCGCGGATGTTCCGATGGGGGGACATTTGCCGGACCGTAAGAGTTGGGGCAATATGGGTACCAAACTTTATGGTTTTTGATACCGGACATGAAATTCGACATTTTGGCAGTAGTGGCCACAATCCGGAGTGGCCGGAGGCCCCGCGGATGTTCCAATGGGGGGACATTTGCCGGATCGTAAGAGTTGGGGCAATATGGGTATCAAACTTTATGGTTTTTGATACTGGGCATGAAATTTGACATTTCGGCAGTAGTGGCCACAATCCGGAGTGGCCGGAGGCCCCGCGGATGTTCCAATGGGGGGACATTTGCCGAACCGTAAGAGTTGGGGCAATATGGGTATCAAACTTTATGGTTTTTGATACTGGACATGAAATTTGACATTTCGGCAGTAGTGGCCACAATCCGGAGTGGCCGGAGGCTCCGCGGATGTTCCGATGGGTGGACATTTGCCGAACCGTAAGAGTTGGGGCAATATGGGTATCAAACTTTATGGTTTTTGATACTGGACATGAAATTTGACATTTTGGCAGTAGTGGCCACCACCTGGAGTGGCCGGAGGCCCCGGGGATGTTCCGATAAGGGGACATTTGCTGGACCGTAAGAGTTGGGGCAATATGGGTATCAAACTTTATGGTTTTTGCTACTGGACATGAAATTTGACATTTTGGCAGTAGTGGCCACAATCCGGAGTGGCCAGCGGCCCCGCGGATGTTCCGATGGGGGGACATTTGCCGGACCGTAAGAGTTGGGGCAATATGGGTATCAAACTTAACGGTTTTGATACCGGACATGAAATTTGACATTTCGGCAGTAGTGACCACAATCCGGAGTGGCCGGAGGCCCCGCGGATGTTCCAATGGGGGGACATTTGCCGAACCGTAAGAGTTGGGGCAATATGGGTATCAAACTTTATGGTTTTTGATACTGGACATGAAATTTGACATTTCGGCAGTAGTGGCCACAATCCGGAGTGGCCGGAGGCTCCGCGGATGTTCCGATGGGTGGACATTTGCTGAACCGTAAGAGTTGGGGCAATATGGGTATCAAACTTTATGGTTTTTGATACTGGACATGAAATTTGACACTTTGGCAGTAGTGGCCACCACCTGGAGTGGCCGGAGGCCCCGGGGATGTTCCGATAAGGGGACATTTGCTGGACCGTAAGAGTTGGGGCAATATGGGTATCAAACTTTATGGTTTTTGCTACTGGACATGAAATTTGACATTTTGGCAGTAGTGGCCACAATCCGGAGTGGCCAGCGGCCCCGCGGATGTTCCGATGGGGGGACATTTGCCGGACCGTAAGAGTTGGGGCAATATGGGTATCAAACTTAACGGTTTTGATACCGGACATGAAATTTGACATTTCGGCAGTAGTGACCACAATCCGGAGTGGCCGGAGGCCCCGCGGATGTTCCAATGGGGGGACATTTGCCGAACCGTAAGAGTTGGGGCAATATGGGTATCAAACTTTATGGTTTTTGATACTGGACATGAAATTTGACATTTCGGCAGTAGTGGCCACAATCCGGAGTGGCCGGAGGCTCCGCGGATGTTCCGATGGGTGGACATTTGCTGAACCGTAAGAGTTGGGGCAATATGGGTATCAAACTTAACGGTTTTGATACCGGACATGAAATTTGACATTTCGGCAGTAGTGACCACAATCCGGAGTGGCCGGAGGCCCCGGGGATGTTCCGATGGGGGGACATTTGCCGGACCGTAAGAGTTGGGGCAATATGGGTATCAAACTTTATGGTTTTTGATACCGGACATGAAATTTGACATTTTGGCAGTAGTGGCCACAATCCGGAGTGGCCGGAGGCCCCGCGGATGTTCCGATGGGGGGACATTTGCCGGACCGTAAGAGTTGGGGCAATATGGGTATCAAACTTAACGGTTTTGATACCGGACATGAAATTTGACATTTCGGCAGTAGTGACCACAATCCGGAGTGGCCGGAGGCCCCGGGGATGTTCCGATAAGGGGACATTTGCGGAACCATAAGAGTTGGGGCAATATGGGTATCAAACTTTATGGTTTTTGATACCGGACATGAAATTTGACATTTTGGCAGCAGTGGCCACAATCCGGAGTGGCCGGAGGCCCCGCGGATGTTCCGATGATGGGACATTTGCCGGACCGTAAGAGTTGGGGCAATATGGGTATAAAACTTAATGATTTTTGATACTGGACATAAAAAGTTGCATTTGGCCATTATCTGAAATTAAGCAGTTAAAATATGCTAATGCTAATGGCCTATCTACAATCACTTAGCTTAGAAAATTTCACTTAGCTTAGGAATTTGAATCAATGGAAATGAATCTGAGTTTCTACAATGGAAAAGTAATCAAATTAGAAACTGACGTTTGGTTTGGAAAATTTCAAAATCTACGGTAAGTTGACGTTTCCATATCAAAGGTAAACAAACAACTGCATAGCAACGTATATCAGCCCAGCAAGTTTTCTAAGTTGATTGTGGATGACGAACGTAAGTTGCAGACTTTCCTAAGTAACTACTTTACTTAGATGTTCTAAGCTAAGTGATTGTAGATAGGCCATAAGCAGTTGAAATATATTGCTTATTAGGCAGGAAGTAATAAATAGACTACTGCAATGCACATTTTTTTGTGCCACTGTGAAAATCTGTTTCTGGAAATTTAGAATAACTATCTCGTAATCATTAAAAGCCCTGTAAAGGGTAGTTTTTAATGTCTGCTGTTCAAATTTCCTTTACTGCCGCCGATTGCTTGCAACAGCCTTGCAAAAACATTCCCGCATCTTGGTAACTTTTGAGTGGTGAAGGAAAGTAGATTGATTTCACTTCGATTTCTATTTCAGCTCCACTTGCAATTTCCGTCCCCTTAGTTCGATAGGACGGTTATTATAAGGGGGGAATTTGGACCGGACATTCTAATCGAAAATTTCAACAATCATCTTGCAAAGTTCTTTGTCATACTGGTCATGTGTAACATAACCACCTGCACCTTTTTTTTTTTGAAGAGATCAGAAAATTTCAAAAAAGCTTCAATTTTTAACATTGAATATCGGACCATTTGTTCCGAGATATCGTCAGGCTAATTAGGTGACACTTTGAAAAAATCATTCATTTCACACATAAATTCCAAATGCTGGTTATATCGGCTACACAGCAATCAACTCCAGCTGTCACCAATACAACTTTAAATCTGTTGTTTTCAAGAAGTCACCTGTCCTTGGTTGAATATAATTTCCGTCTTCCGGTAAAACATCTTGCCAAGTTGATGCGCAAGATAAAGTCTCCAAGCGGCGGACGTGTGCCAACTTTACGAACTCTTCATATGGCATACCTTCAAAAAGGTATATGATGAGAGGGGGACATCCTCCATTTCTCTGCCATGGTTGAAGGTCGAGCAGGGTTAACGCGGTTTAACTCTGAGCATTTCGTTGTATTTCCAAGTTCTTTGAACTAGGGCACTACAACCCGCGCGGTATCCGACCATTTAAGGGCACGACAACTTTTTTTTGTCCATCTCGAATGATCTACTGACCTATCGGTGACCACCCGAGAGAAGTTCACGTGGACGGCCGGCGTTGTTGTTCGTACAGCGACTCAGACTCATTACGCGTGGACATCCGCGGGGTCACCTTTGCCTTATTAGTTTGAGTGCGCTGTCCGATTTGCGTGCAATTCTGCAGCGGTTCGCCGGAGCCGCTCGAAAGAAGGTGAAGAACTTGACTTTTGATGCATATTTAATTGTCGTCCATTTAGGGGGCGCACTCGCACCAACTTGACACAGTTGCTAGCCCTAGGAGCTATACCCGCCAGTTGAAGTGGTTGTTTTATTTTCTCGACATCTTTGCTGCTCAATCGTGAACTTGCTTGTAAACATGGCGCGCGCGAGATATTCTAAAGAGCTCTGGTGGAGAGTTGTTTGAAGTCAAGGCGAATTGTTGCGTTGGCCGGTGGCGGCTTGTTGAGTCGAGGGATCCACCGGCGTGTTCTCGTGCGTTCGATCCGAGAGGAAACTAGATCTTTAAAGTCACGTTCGCAATTGCCGGCCATTGCGGCGTTGTAGACTTTAAAGTGCCGGACACCACCAGCGCGCCACTAGTTGGCTGCTGTGTGTTGTGTAGCAGGTGCGATTATACCACCATCGGCAGGTGATTAACGGAAAATCGATCACAAGGACAGCCGTCTGGAACACGTCTCAGCAAGATCTATTGAGTATGTTGAGGGTAGTTACGTGGAGGTGACCCATGTGGCTTTGTTACAAAGATTTTACTTTTTTTTATTACATTTTTGATTATAGACATGTACTTCAACATAATGTTTGCTTTCTGTTCAGTGTTCTAATATATTACATGTAATTTTATGGTCCAAGTTTCTAAAGTATATTATACATTTCCATAATTTCGCAGCCGGTCAGCGGTTGTTGGAACGCCACACAGGGTTGTTACGGAAAAGTCGAAAAAAAAATCCGCGCCAGATCCGCACCGACCCCAAAACCCAATCCGCGCGAAATCCGCGCCATATAAAAAAAATCGCGATAAACATAGAAGAAAGTAACATAATGAATATGAAATTTTTAAACGAAAAAAGAAAAATACAGAAAGCATTTGGATCAGAACCGTTTTTTTAGCATTTCTTGTAACACTTTAAATATCGTTTAATTTAAAAATTTAAAAACTTAAAACCATACAATACATCACCAAATTATAAAATCTAGGGATTTTGTACTTGATAATTCTCGCCAAAATTTTACTCTGGAAAATCGAAACACGAAATTTCTATTATTTTCTTCTCTAAATTTCTCTAAACTGAAATATGACTTCGAAAATGATCCGAACTAAGAAAATGGGAAAAAAAATAATTTATTTATTTATTAATTTAAACATTTTATTATTTAATAATTTAATAATTTAATAATTCAATAATTTAATAATTCAATAATTCAATTATTTAATAATTTAATAATTTAATAATTTAATAATTTAATAATTTAATAATTTAAAAATTTAAAAATTTAAAAATTTAAAAATTTAAAAATTTAAAAATTTAAAAATTTAATAATTCAATAATTGAATAATTGAATAATTGAATAATTGAATAATTTAGAGCGTCCAATTTCCCGTCCCGGGAAAAAAATTCCCGGGAATTCCCGGGATTTCCCGAAAAAAAATATTTCCCGTTTCCCGGGAAATTTCTAAATTTCCCGGGAATTCCCGAAATTCAAGCGGAAGTATACATTTTCTTAATTTTTTGGTACTTTTTTAAACTTCAAAAAACAAATAATGCGCTAAACTTTATTTTATCAAATTCAATTTACTGTTCTTATTGAACTTATCAAAAAAGCAAAGTAATCCACTTTAACGACCCCCGGGTCTTTTGTGGTCTCTGTTGCAAGTTTCTGCTCATTTCTAGGCGTCCGAAGTTTATGTGTGGTGAGTCACCCAAAACCTCTTTTACGCAAATGGACCGACGTTTTACTTCCTCATCCGAGAGAAGGCGTGGTCAGGCAAATCTCGTCTCGAAAAATGCCACCGTCTGGGATTGAACCTAGGCCATACTGGGGTTTAGAGTCTACCACGCTAACCACTAAATCACCGGACATGGCTACTCCGGGATTGAACTTATCAGTTCGTCTAAAAATGTAATGTCAAGATTTACTTCAGATGATATTAATTTCTGAAGCATTCACTACTAGGAATAGATCTTGTTTATTTGTTGTGAAACAATAATTGCGATATTATGGAATTAAAATAAACAATTTAATTGTGTCATATCATTTGAAAATAAGTTACCTCTTCCCCCCAAGATCATTTTTTTACGTTTTGTTTACCAGGACCAAATTGGAAGAAAATTGAATTGGTATCATTAAATGTCTCTTAGAGGATTTTTGCGGGAAAAAAAGGTTGAAAATTTATAGAGCACTAGAGCTACCAAGGGCGTAAGATTTATTAAAAAAACTACTTCGTATTATATAAAAAGTGCCCAAAAAATGCAAACATATTTCAAATACTCGCTCCAAACATTTGAACACTTGAGTTGTGATTACATAAAAATGGTGGATAGCATATTTTTTAAAGTAAATTCAATGCTTATCGATTTATTCATGAGATTAAAACAGTTATATTTGTTCTTGATAAATTATTTGCCAAGAAAAACATATTTTCTTTTTTTTTTTTTTTTCATTTCAATGTTTTGCCATGAAAAACACATTTTCTGTATGATATTTTTTCATTTAATCTAAATTATCAATTTTATTCTTTATCATATTCTCTCAAACTGGTCACAGAGACGTATTCAAAAGCAGTTTTATCGTTTTGGAGCATGGATTCGTTTTACTCACTTTCTAAACAGTTTGATTTAAAAAAAATATATATATACCTAGCTACTTCTTATCAATACCAAATACTAATCATTATTTTTTGATATTTTGAACGAATTGAAAGACAAATATTTAGAAAATTTTAATATTTTCTTGAGGTTGTATTTTTTTTAAAGGTAGCCAAAGCAATAATTGAACCTAACACTTAATTCGACCATTATAGTTGCTATTTTGTACTATTTTGTTGCTAAATATTAACCAAAATTAGGATCAGAACAATTTTTGATAAATTAAAAATTTCCCGGGAATTCCCGGGATTTCCCGGGAAATTCGTTGAAAATTTCCCGTTTCCCGGGAATTCTGTAACCCCGGGAAATTGGACGCTCTAGAATAATTGAATAATTGAATAATTGAATAATTTAATAATTTAATAATTTAATAATTTAATAATTTAATAATTTAATAATTTAATAATTTAATAATTTAATAATTTAATAATTTAATAATTTAATAATTTAATAATTTAATAATTTAATAATTTAAAAATTTAAAAATTTAAAAATTTAATAATTTAATAATTTAATAATTTAATAATTTAATAATTTAATAATTTAATAATTTAATAATTTAATAATTTAATAATTTAATAATTTAATAATTTAATAATTTAATAATTTAATAATTTAATAATTTAATAATTTAATAATTGAATAATTGAATAATTTAATAATTTATTAATTTATTAATTTAATAATTTAATAATTTAATAATTTAATAATTGAATAATTTAATAAATGAATAATTTAATAATTTAATAATTTAATAATTTAATAATTTAATAATTTAATAATTTAATAATTTAATAATTTAATAATTTAATAATTTAATAATTTAATAATTTTATAATTTTATAATTTAATAATTTAATAATTTAATAATTTAATAATTTAATGATTTAATAATTTAATAATTTAATAATTTAATAATTTAATAATTTAATAATTTAATAACATAATTATTTAATAATTTAATAATTCAATTATTTAATAATTTAATAATTTAATAATTTAATAACATAATTATTTAATAATTTAATAATTTAATTATTTAATAATTTAATAATTTAATGATTTAATGATTTAATAATTAAATAATTAAATAATTAAATAATTTATTTAATAATTTAATAATTTAATAATTTAATAATTTAAAAATTTAAAAATTTAATAATTTAATAATTTAATAATTTAATAATTTAATAATTTAATAATTTAATAATTTAATAATTTAATAATTTAATAATTTAATAATTTAATAATTTAATAATTTAATAATTTAATAAATTAATAATTTAATAATTTAATAATTTAATAGTTTAATAATTTAATAATTTAATAATATAATTATTTAATAATTTAAATTTTAATAATATAATTGTTTAATAATTTGATAATTTTATAATTTTATAATTTTAAAATTTTATAACTTAATAACTTAAAAATTTAATAATTTAATAATTTAATCATTGAATTATTTATTAATTAATTAATTTTAAAATTTAATAATTTGATAACTTAATTATTTGTACTTTTTTACTTTTTTTGAGTCTGTAAGTTTTGGCAATTTCAAATTATGAATTTAATTTTTTTTATTATTTGAATATGTAAATTCTGAAATTCCAAATTGTTGAATTCCAGATTTCTTATTGTTTTTAATTTTAACATTGCATTTCGCTTTTAGATTTTGTGGATTTCGTCATGTTGTGATAATTGGGAGTAGAATCAATTCTACCTGAATTAGAGTTGCAACAGAAATTTTAATTTTTTTAATAAACCAAAAGCATTCATTTTTTTTAATTCTGTAATTTTTCAAATTTTGTTATTTGTAATTTGAATTTTTAAGCAGATGTTTTAAATTTATATAACAAATCTCAATACATTTAAAAAAATCGCTCCTTGAAGATTATTTCGAAGTTTCGTATCAAGAAAAAAAAATCAATAATTTTTTAAAAAAAATTTCTTTATTAATAACTGCTTAGAAATTGATGTCAACGAAAAAGATTGAATTTATTTAATTTCTAATAATATTTTCCATTGTAATTTGAAATAAATTCTATCGTTCTCAATTATTTTGTTTATCGAAATTGCTATCCGCGCGAAATCCGCGCCTGAGCAAAATTAGCCAGCAAATCCGCGCCAGATCCGCGCGATTCGCGCGATCCGCGCAGTCCGTAAAGTTCCAGAGTTCCAGAGAAGTATGATAAGTTTAAGACTTATCCAATACTTCTCTGGAACAATCCACAACATTATTGCAAAAAGAAATCGAAATTGTCCAAAGACTATTAGATTCCGGTTTCAATCAATTGTCCGACGTTCGTGCGGGAAGCCCCCCAGGGGGATGATAACTTCCTCCGAAACCTCAACCTCGTGGTAGACGGCAATGCCCCCTGACGTGTCGAAAGCCCGCCATGATAATATAGCTGGCCTTCGATGTCTACTATGGGTCCGGCCCAAGATCTGCGCGCAGTTGGTGGAGCAGATGAAAAATAATGCTTCGATTAAGACGTTTAGAGAAAGTGGTTATTGCACTGGGCTCTACGAAGTGTACAACCTCTGGTTTTGTCGCGCAAAACTCCACAACAAGTTGATCAGGTTGCTGCCACATCAACTCTGCATGCTGCGGCAGATGCAGTGTGAAGAAAGTTACCATTTACTCAACTTATCTTCGACATGTAGACGAAGGCTGCAATGCAATCAAGTATTGTGTAATTGAAATCACGTTTTCAAGCTTATCTGTTAAAATTACAAAACTACAACTCCGTCAAATGCTCGCAAATTTTCGCAAATAAATCAAAACGCCAATTTGAATTGGGGCCATCTGGAATTCCACGGGCTCTCCATCATCCTCATCACGCAACATCGAGCAAACAAATAACTTTTATTTTGTTGTCATGATTATTCCATGAAGTGGCCCGGAGCCGAGGAGTGGTGGTTTGTGTCAGTTCATCACCATCCCATCATCATCATCGTCGTCGTCTTCTTTTTCGCATGTGTTATCTAATTGACCGTGACACCGAAAAACGACGAAAACAGCGTCGTTTGTGCGGTAAACACAGCTGATTCTCTCCGCGTTGGCTGAACAAGTCGTCTATAGCAACAGTAAATTAATCAAAATGATAGCGAATTGATTTGCGACTAAGTTTGGCTCTTCTTCTCGGTTGATTTGCGACTAAGATGGCTCTTCATTGTGAACTTTGAATAGCTTAAAAAAATCTTGATACAAAATTCAAACTTTTTTTATTTTTTAAATTTTTTCTGTCATCCTTCAAAAGCTAAAATAAAATCCGTTGCAAATTTGTGAGCTCACATCGAAGGTCAGCGCTTCTCCCAAACTCTACCTCCACAAACCTCTACCGGGTCAAATCGCCCGATGTAAACACCTCGGACAATCTGGTCAACACGTGTGTGTGTTACCGATAAGCCGTCGCGGCCCTTACGTCATCCAGCACAGCAAACAAGTCTAACAGGGTTAACGGCGTGAGATGTGCTCCACTAATGTCCGCTGAAACTGGCCAACACTTACACACTCTTTGATTAATGGTGTGTGGCGCTAGAGATTGATCGACCCCGTTTTAGCCATCTAGTAATTGTCGCCGTTGACCAGCCTTTAACAGTTCGAGTTTTGTTGCACTTGTTGAAGGGCTCGACGACAAAGTCGAGTGGCAAGAGTTCAATGAATAATTTACCTGGGTTCGAATTGAACTAAAAGGGCAAATTCTGATATCTACGCGTCTACGATGGAGGCGCAATTCGCTGGAGCTTTTGTTCGAACAATCGATTCAAGTTCAGCGCGCTCAAGATCCAAGGTCGCGGGCTGCTCCTCACTTCAAGTGTTTATCACTTGTAACAACTTTGAAGTGTATAGCTGCAAAGTCGTCGAACAGTCGGTCATGTGGAACACTCCGGCAAGCTCAATGTCAATTCCGATTCAAGATTCTATTTGCTCTCTGGGAAGGAAGTACCCCGGGGTGAGACGATGCAGTCTTGAAGAGTGCAGCAAAGAGGAGCGACCGGCACATTTGGAATGCAAAAAAGAAGTCATGCAATTCGAACCGAGCCGAACTCAGCGCACTAGAACAAAGCACGGCCGGACTCTTTGAAGCACGACTGTGCAGCGAGCTTTAGTTTCGCACTATCATATCGAGTTCGCAGCGGAAAGTGATATCGCCAAGCCAGCCCCCCTTTCAAATTACGGTCGACAACGGTGAAAACTGCCAACGAATGAAAAAAAAAACTCGACGTTTGACCTCGACGAGGACGTATCGCGCGCGAGCTTTTGATTCGAAGTCGTATTGATTTCCCCGCCCGTAATGTGGTCGATTTCTCGCGCTGAGAATCATAAAAAATAACTGACCCAGCTTTCGACGAATGCTCGCGGGTACAATCGCTTCTACGCTTGTAGTATCAGCTGGCGTCTACTTGAAAGGTATAGTGTTAACAATGTGCTATGCAAAACACGGTGTTCTTGAAGTTTTCAGCTGAGCTTACAATCTGTGGAAACTTGTAGAACGTCGTACTGCACTGACGTCAATGGAAAATCAAGCACCGCAACAGGTAAGCTACGATTGATGCATTTAATACCTCGCTTCCCATGTTCACATAAATGTCTAATATACATTTTCAACACTTTTGAGAAAATTATGAAGTTTTTTGTGAGAGTTCAAAAGAAATATGGTAAGCAAGCTTAACCCGACAAACTTCGTTCTGCTTTTTTTCGTTTGTTGACGACTTTTTAGCTTATTCAGCCTCCTGTGTTCAACAGTTGATTTTACGTAACTTTTCTGCAGATTTTCCGGAATCGGTTCCAGAGTGGCCAAAGTTGTCACTTTCTGTTCTTCCGAACAATGTGGTGTTTTCAGCAAAGTCAGGCTGTTTTTGAATCTCGCGGAGTTTAGATTTTTTCGAAAATTATAACGCATTGATTGTGTACTCATTTTTGTATAGCTCAGTCATTGAAGACATCATCTTTTTAAGTTACACATACGGCGTCAAATAGGGAATCGGTTGTACCCGACCCTCTCCGATTTCAATGAAACTTTGTAGACATGTTATCCTAGGCATATATAAGCCATTTTTGTGTATATGGGCCCAGTTACACTCGATAATGACATTTGAGAAGGGCGTAAGTGTTTTAAATATTTTTGTATTCCGTAATTTGAATATTGCTGTATCTCGAAGCCGTTGCATCGTATCAAAAAGTGGTCAGAGACAAACTTGTAGGAAATTTGACGGGCTTTCCGAAAAAAATACACTGAAAGAAAAAAACACTCCACTTTTATGAGATTTTTTGATTTTTAAGTTTAAAAGTCAAATTTGAGGGTGAGCCCACGATTTTTTTTTCGTTCAAAATTTTTGTGAAAATAGCCTAAGATGTTACGAAAAGACTCACGAAAAATGCAGGATGGAGCAAGTCACCTAAAAAAATACAAAAATAATTTACTGAAATTGTTTCTTTCAAAAGTGCTCTAAACATCAAAATTTTCAAAATCCAAACACGAGAGTCGATTCTCTAAAAAAATTTACATAAAAGTCTCCATATTGACCATTGTCCTAAGTCCAATCCTTGTGAAGTTACATCGGTTTTAAAAATAAAAATGTTGAAAAAGAAGGTTTTTGATGGTTTTTCGTAATTTCTATATGACAGACTTGATTTTTCAGTCTCGTTAATATTTTTACCGGAAAGCTCGTCCAATTTCCCATAAGTTTGCCTTTGACCACATTTCAATTTGATGTATGGGCTTACAGATATAAGCTAATTACATTGCTCATAACTGAAAACATAATATTTTTTCAGTGTAGTATAGTAACCTGGATAGTAAATTAGTTTATATCTGTAAGCCCATACATCCAATTGAAATGTGGTCAAAGGCAAACTTATGGGAAATTAGCCTTTGAAAAATAATCGAAAATTTACCAATACTTCCATGATATTTTTAAATTGGAAAACGCAGTTTTTGATACCGTAAAACGGGGTGACTTTGATAGCCGGGGTGACTTTGATAGGTTCGCAATTTTTCAGCAAAATGAAGAGTACAATTAAAGATTAGTGCGCTGACCACGCGGACGCGCTGTCTTGTTTTTGCATGCTCATTTTCATTTCTTTTATGTCGCTGTGTGTGTGCTTGGGTGAGTGGTTGTTATAATTAAATAATGGCATCATTAGTGCGCTGACCACGCGGACGCGCTGTCTTGTTTTTGCATGCTCATTTTCATTTCTTTTATGTCGCTGTTTGTGTGCTTGGGTGAGTGGTTATTATAACTTATTGGACATCATAAGTGCAGTGCTTCAGGGGACGCGCAGTCCTGTTCTTTTCGCGATAATTTTCATCGTAAATGATCGTAAAAATTTATTCCAACTCGCATCGATCGATTTTATGAAGAGTAAAGCGTCATTTATTTACTATTTTTGAAATTTGCTCGCGTTATCTAAATTGTAAAAATATACTGATAAGTCCAGCCCATAGCACTACTGCTCGGCTGGCACGCATTCGATAAAAAAAAACTTTTTAAATGATCAATTATCTATCTTTCCGCAGCCGGCTGCCTAAGATTTAAAATTTTCAACCGATAAACAAAATGCTCATGGTCACATCACTGCCACTCGTGAATCCTGACCTCATACCCATCTACTAACCCCCTCAAAACTCATGTGATACTTTGTCGGAGATGCAGTCGATTGGGCGGTCTCTATCACTCAAGTATCGGACTAACATTCCCATCCACTTCCCCGTGACCCTACCACTGGTCGTGGCCGGCGCCGGTATTGATCAGCATGATAGGGGCCTTTGAGAAGTTGCGAAGCGAGGAAAGATAGCTCCCACTGATCTTCCACGGCTCGTGGATGTAACTTCTGGAGGTCCTGGTCAATAACGGAGTAGCAACTGCGGGTGGGCACCTATGCTTATGCTTATGCTTAAAATGAAGAGTACAATTAAAATACTTACGGTAAGGTTTAGAATCATACTGACTATGGTAAGAAAGTATTCAAAGTACCTCAAGAAAAACTGTTCTAAAAATTTTGAAAAGTTTAAAAAGTTAGTTAACTATAGTTAGGAAAATATTGATGAAAGTCATCATTTTTAACTTCTCAAAGAGTCATGATTTTCTCAATGAACATGATTTTGAATCGGAAAACGGAATGCATTTTCGGATTCCTTGGATAATTTTCCACTAGGAGAAGGTTAAGTAAGTTTGTAAATAATAAATAATATGTGTTTTTGAAACACAATTTCAAAAAAATCTCCATATTTATAAGCAATTTCAATTGTACAAATTTCATGTGAAATTTGAAAACTTGTGATTCTTGCTGCTAATTCAGTATAAAATGCAATATAAATCGATAATTTTATAAACAAAACTAGTTTTAATAAATATCAGGCAAAATTCCGACCTTTTAACAATTTTACCTAAAGTTTATATGTATTTTGTTAAAAAGCTTATAAACTTAGTTAACTAAATATAAACATTGATTTTTTTTTCTGAAAAACTATATCAGCTACTTTAGTGATGGTACATTTAAAGTACAAATAAAGTTTGAACATCTTAAATATGATTTCAACCAGAAAAACTATGACTATCAAAGTCACCCCGGAATTTAAACTAAGAATTTTTAACGTAACTATTTTTCTAAACACTATTGAAAAAACTTTTTTTCCAAAATAGTGCATGGACTTTGTGTGGCCTACCCCAGTACATGTTTTAAAAATAATAATCTTGATAAAAACCTTACCCGTTGGAAAATATTCCAAAAACAAATTGAAATCCTATCAAAGTCACCCCGGTTTACGGTACTTAGATTCAACTGGAAATGGCAAAAAGTTAAAGATAACTAAATTTAAATAGCATTCTTATTTTTTTTTAAACTTCGTCAAAATTTTAAATCAAAGAACTGCTGTTATTATTCTTTCAAAGAATTAAGAAAATATCAAGCAATGTTTTTGCCAAGCGCCCTTTCTAATTTTGTAATTTTTGATATTTAATTTTTTAATCAATGTTTATTTATCTAGTGGTTAGCATTCGATTTTTTTGCCTTCCTCACGTTACTGAGGAAAGGCTATAAAATCACTCGAAAAATGAACTTCTCAATTAGATCTCCTAGACCCACCTTCATGTATACCTATCGACTCAGAATCAAATTCTGAGCAAATGTCTGTGTGTGTGTGGTGGGATGTTGATCAAAAAATTGTCACTCGATTATCTCGACATTGGCTGAACCGACTTTGTCCGTTTTGGCGTCATTCGATCCGTCTTAGGGTCCCATAAGTCGCTATTAAAAATTTTGCAGTTTAGTTAAGTACTTCAAAAGTTATGTTAAAAAAACGATTTTAACAAAAGTCCGGAAGATTGTAAAAAGGATGGTTTTTGTAAGAAAACCCGCCATGCTATACATTTTCAGAAAGGTATTTAAAAGACCTTTCCAACGCATCCAAGAAGATCTGACAAATCTATCAAAAGTTATAAGCACTTAAGTGTTATTTATACGCTTTTTGGAGGCCGGATCTCAGATATGTTTATGAAAACGTTGTCCGGATCTCTCATGCGACCTACCATTGGATAGGTATTTAAAAGAGCTTTCCAATGCGTCCAAAACATTGAAGATCTGACTACCATATCAAAAGTTATACGCACTTTTTGCATTTTGGATAGCACCCTTTAAATGTGAGGAAGGCGCCAACCACCAAAGGGTGAATTAAGTAACGTTTTTCAATGAAAATTCAGTTTGATATGATTTTATGCTCTCCCACTTATTTTAAGCAAAAAGTTTGAGGAGACAAAATTTTTAAAACAATTTTGCAAGAACTCAAAATTTCTAGAAATAATTTATTTGCAATTTCAATATTTGCTTCATGTTTTCAAAACATAAAACAGTTTCTAAATTTTGGATTATATTCGATATTTAAGTTTTCCGAAAACTGAAAATCAAACTTTATCTATATTAGGTAATTTACCCTTACTCACCAAAAAAGTCCAATAGCAACATGAAATTACTAAATTAAATTTTATTAAACAATTAAAAATATTTACAAAAAAAAAACCAAGACCAAACTCAAGTTGGAAATAAATATTCAGTATATGTGACAAAATGAAATTGAATCATAACTCTAAGCTGACCATTAGGCTCTATTTTTATATTAGTTTTTCATTAACTATACCTCTTGTTTGATATACAGCAATCAATTGAGATAGTATGATTCATACAAAATATTATGAAAATCTGTGTCGAAGTCATCCAATATTTATTAAGATTTTGAATGTCTTAAACAGCATTTCCATATTCCATTTACATATTGAAATAGTGAAAAGAACCTTAAATTTTAAGTGAGTTGCTAAAACAGAATTGAGTGAATTTAATTTGAAAATTGTACAAAATTATTCAAGAGTTACATAATTTTCAAACAAGCAAGTATGCTTGGAATTCCCGACTTTTCGACAAAAAATCATAAATTCCCGACTTTTTCCCGATTTCCCGACTTGAGTGGCCACCCTGGCTTTTTCCCATCTATGATTTCCCTTTTTATTAGTAATTAGAATCAAACCCTGAGAAAATGTGGAAGCGTCAGGGCAGTGGATAGTATACTTCAGGGGTGCCCAACCTTTTGGTCCTGCGGGCCAGATCTGATTTTTCTGAAGGAGTGGCGGGCCGGAACTAATATTTGATAAAAGTATAAAAAGTTAACACATTTTTTTAATGATTGGGTTCTTTTAAAGTAAATAAAAAAAGAACTAGTGTTGCAAATAAGATACCATTCAAAATGTGTTCATTTGAATTATTTTAGTTTTTAATTGTTTAAAATTGTATAGTTTTTGTTTTTGACAATTGCAAATTTTTATTAAAAAAAATAATTCAAATTTCAATGGTCGTTGCAATTTGTTAAGTTTATATTCTCAACACAACGATATGAAAAATCAATGAGACATTATAAAATTTATTCAAACGAAATTTGGATTCGAATATCCTTTACAAATAAAAAAATAACTTGTTGCGTTGTTGTGCACCTTTATTCAAATATTTAAAAAATATTTTACAATGATTTTAAACACACACTTAATTTTAAAGGTGTAAAAAAAATCATTTTCAATTCTTTATTTTTCGAAAATCAAAGTTTATTCAAAAAAATATTTTTGCTCCCCAATTTCTTGACTCATTTTGAGACATTTTTAAATATTTTTAAAATATTTCCAGCGATCTATTCTCAGTATGAAATATTTGCCTTTTTAAGCTTTATTTAAAAAAAAACTCTATCACTGAGAAGTTGTTATGGAATAATACATTAGTTTTTGCTTAATTATTTATTTAAAAAAAAATAGAAAATAGAAAAAAAAACAATTTGAAGTAAACACAGTTAAAACTGAAAGAAATTTAAATTTAGTGTCTTTTTGTACATTTTAAGACAACAATCCAAATTTTTTCATAAATCTAACAATTTTACGAAATGGATAATTTTGTTGTCTTGCACCATTTTTCAGTTTAGTAATATAGAAATTATAAGAATTAATTCAAACATAAAGAATGTTGTGATGATGTGTTAAAATTTGATCTCAAAATTGTTTTTTTTTTAATGCAGACAATCAATTTATTCATTAAATATTTCATGAACAGTCTTAAGGGACGGTCATTGAACTATTTTGAAAAGCCGTCGCGGGCCGGATGAAATGGCTTCACGGGCCGGATCCGGCCCGCGGGCCGGACGTTGGGAAGGCCTGGTATACTTTATAGATATGGATAGTGGAAAACCAAACCTACGTCACAAGGGGAAAATAGTTTATTAGTTGTACAATTCTTAAGGATTGTCTGCCGCGCCCTTTTAGGTTGCGTTTTTAGCTTTATCAGACTTTTTTTCTGAGTTATTGGAGGTTACTGTCGGAAGGAGATTCTCTTCCCCTGAGGATACCGTGAGTGATTTTGCTTGTTCGCGTTAAATCACCCCTTTTGGTTTTTAATACGGCAGTAACTTGAAGATTTGAAAAAATACGCTTTTTCTGAATTTTGAATATGCCATCAAATTAAGCGTCCAATTTGAGATTTGGTAAATCTCTTCACTGTTTCGAGCTGCAAATCACTGAAAAACCTTCACGAGACATCGAAAAGTGGACGTCGGATTCGTGAGCAGTCGCCAAAATTACCCCTTGAAGCAAATTTTCACGGAAAACAAAGAGGGTACGGGGTGACTGATGCTGTGTGAGTTTGTGGATTTTGATTATTTGTAATTTCTGGGCCGCAAAAAGCTCTTTTATCAAAAACTCAGCCATCAGCAATTCGCCAAATGACAACCGTTCTGTTTCGTGGAAACCGTCGCCGCGTAGAAAACGATCCCAAGCCAAAAACGAAATTTTTAATTACCATAAACAGTTATGGTTATGCTGGGTCGCATCTCGCACCGTCTTGCAATGAATATTCACGCCCCGTGGGAGAGATCTTTTCACCACGAGACACAACTCTCTGCAGTCAGTCAGCGAAGCGAAGAGTAGTTAGATTTTATAACCAACGATTATTTTGTGGCCGGCGGTGAAAATTGCTCGACAATGTGCTTTTCACACATTTAAAACTCATCGCACGCTGACAGGGTGGAGTAGTTTTTGGGGTGAAAAACTAAAAAAAAAGATGGTTGTGATGAATTGCAAGCAGAAAGTTCCTATTTTCTCAGACTTGAGACGAAACGTCTGCGTCATTTATGCAAATGTAATTAAAAACGGTTTGAAATGTATTTTTTCAATTTTGAAAGCAAAACTTTAAAATTAATAATTATGATGTCAATGTTAATACAAAGATAGCCTTTGTAGAAATGACAAGGCAAAATTTTTTTTGGTTGATCTATTACGTAAAACAAGTGAAATTTCCAAAATTTCACTTTCAGCGGGGGCCATCTATAACACAGATAGTGTATTATCTACAATCAATTACCGAAACACATATCGTATCCACATGAAGAAAAAAACAAAAGAAATCACCATACTGAAGCCCACAAAAGTCGGCAGTCAACGATCATAGCTAAACAACAACAACAACAAGCTATCAGGCTGATTCGCACCTCGTTCAATCCGATGAGAGACGAAACTGGTTTGCCAGACGACCGTGGCGGGTATTTCTACCCACCGATACATTATAGCTGGTCTTCACCATCAAAGTTGGATTTTTTATGTTTATATTTGAAACTTTGAGGCTAAGGGATAAATTTTTCTTCAAACTACAAATTGAACCACGAGATGATGATTTTCTCCACTTCAACCGCGGAGTTTATTCACCAAACAGTGTGTGGGTGTTGCAGACTAGACTGTGAAGTCCACAGTATAGGAAAAGGTGAGTCAGCGTTGTTTTTAATCCCTTCTAGGGCAATCCTAGGGGATTTCGATTAGATCAGCGCGTATAGGAAGTAGACCCAGCTAAGCGAGGCATTTTAATTGTTTCAAACTACAGCACAAGGAAACCCGCTTTTTGCATTAAGCTTAAATTAGTAAGTGGGTGACAACTGGCGGATAACCTTGTGGTAGAACGGTTGACGAATTTCGATTTGGAAGTAATAAATTAGGAACTTTAACATGATAAGTCAATAACGCTAGTAGGAAAAACTCACGTAATCTGCTACTATGATTCTGACGATGAAAAGTTAGACGCTTACCTGAAATAGAAGGAGAAAATATTGATGTTAGCTCAAATTGTACTGCAAAAATATTGATTTGTATTAAGAAGATGGCCATGCCATGATGAGAAACTTTCGTCGTTCTTACACGGAGAAAAATCATCTCCCAAAACCGTGAACAAGCGTTCGTGAAATTTGGAACCCCAAACAAAGTGTTCATATTGCATAAAACGTTTTTCAAAAACGTATTTTGGAATTTGAACACTTTGAGTAGTTCGTGTGTACAGTGCTATGTGTTTCAGAGGTAGAGAAATCGTCTTTCATGTAAAGAGCATCGCTTCAGATCTCGGTAAAAGCAAATTTGTGTAGTGCTTATGAGCAACTCTCTACGAAATCGGCCGATTTCGACCATTTTTATTTTTTGTATTTTTTTATTTGACTCAAACTTTGTGGGGGCCTTCCCTATGACCAAATAAGCTATTTTGTGTCATTGGTTCACTCATACAAGTCTCCATACAATTTTGGCTGCTGTCCATAAAAAAATGGTATGCAAATATTCAAACAGCTGTAACTTTTGAGTGAATTTTCCGATCAATTTGGTGTCTTCGGCAAAGTTGTAGGTATTGTTGAGGACTTTTGAGAAAAAAATAGGTACACGGACTTTTTTTTAACTAAATCTCAATTTCCCAAAATACGTATTTTTTGATTTTCGAGATTTTTTGATATGTTTTAGGGGACTAAAATCCGCAACTTTTGAGCTATAGAGAAACATGGTCAAAAAATCTGCCGCCATGTTATGAATTTTTGAAAAATAGTGATTTTTGGAAAAAATCCAAATTTCATGCAAAAACAAATTTGAAGTTATTTTTTAATGCAAAATTGAATTTGCAATCGAAAACTACTTTAAATTTTTTTTATAAAGGGCTTCGTTTTCAAGATAAAGCCACCGAAAGTTTGATTTTAGAAAAATATTTGCAGTTTTTCGATTTTTAAAAATATTGACCATGAGCGACCATTTCTAAAAATATTTTTTTTGAAAAGTTCAGAAAATTTGCTATAAAATTGTCTAAGAGACATTGAAGATTGGACTTCGGGTTGCTGAGATACAGCCGCTTTAAGAAAAAGAAACACGAAAATTGAAGTTTTCAAAGTCTCACCAAAACAACCCACCATTTTCTAATGTCGATATCTCAGCAACTAATGGTCCGATTTTCAATGATAATACATGAAACATTCGTGAAATTTTCCGATCTTTTCGAAAAAAATATTTTGAAAAAAATTAAATCAAGACTAACATTTTAAATGGGCGTAATAAACAATGTTTGGCCCTTTTAAAATGTTAGTCTGATGTTTCTCTGTAGCTCAAAAGTTGCGGATTTTAGTCCCCTAAAACATATCAAAAAATCTCGAAAATCAAAAAATACGTATTTTGGGAAATTGAGTTTTAGTGAAAAAAAAGTTGATAAAAAAATCTCCAAAATTTTTTTTCCGTGTACCATTTTTTTCTCAAAAGTCCTCAACAATACATACAACTTTGCCGAAGACACCAAATTGATCAGAAAATTCACTCAAAAGTTACAGCTGTTTGAATATTTACATACCATTTTTGTATGGACAGCAGCCAAAATTGTATGGAGACTTGTAAGGGTGAACCAATGACACAAAATAGCTTATTTGGTCACAGGGAAGGCCAAAGTTTGAGCCAAATAAAAAAATACAAATAAAATCCATTTCCGGTTTGGTAGAGAATTGTTCTTATGTAAACAAAAAAAAAGGTCGTTCATCCAAAACGCCACTGGGAAACATCGAGACGATTCCAGATCGAACATCAACCTACGAGCGACCAGAAGACCTTGACACGTCAAACACTAGCAGCGTACACAGGCCGATACTCCCCGCAGGGGTCATCTGTCACAGCCAGCCGGTCAGCAGAGCTGGAAAATCCCGTTGGGTGTAGTTCGCGTTTCACGCGGTTCGAGGTAGCAATTTGTTTTGATTAGTTTCAAACAACCGCCACACCGGCTTTCCTCGGCACTGACTAGTTAAAAATAGCCCATCGTCGTTGGGCAGCAAAAAAAAAACAACTATTAGTTATCCATCGAAATTTGCATTATTGTTTGCGTTGCAATCACAGAATGGGTTGAGAATTGTTAAGTTAGCGATGAATAAAAGAAAGAAACTCACGAAGAAGCAGAAAGTATAGCTGTTTGTAAGGTATGCTTAATGAACGCGTTGCGTCTCTGCTAGAATTTTATTATTCATAAATTCACCAATACAACCCGAAGGGTTGGGGTAGACTTCAACTTTGAAGTCCACAAGTGGCATTGAAAGTTAATAATCGAGAGGTATACGACTCCGCACAGAGGAGCGACCATCTCGTCAACGACCATCCGCACAACTCTCACAAGATATCGCTGGTAACCCTAGCTCCCGTCTACAGCCGCCATAGTTTACGACCAGGGGTGGGACGTGATTTATCATATTGACGAGAACAGAATGTCGCACGTAAGATCGCTCTGACTCATCTCCTCTGCGATGATGTACGCGGCAGAGTCGTTCTCTCGCTCTGAAATCTGGTGGGTAATTAGACACGTAACGCATTTTCTGCCCGTCCGCTTCCAACTTAACTTGGTGGAATACTGATTTCCAGCACCGAAATTCAATTAGGGCCTCATCAACACTGCACAGTGTGGTCAAGTCAGGCAAAGTGACCATGAATTGCAAATCTGCAATAGATCAGAGTAGCGCGCGATGACTGTCAATTGCTGCAGACTAACGGGGCGACAGATGGCGACACCGACCGCCAGCCGGACCGTCGTGAATTTGGCAGAGAAAGGAATCCCCCCAGAAAAAAAGAAGTGCCGACGAGGTTCCCTCCACACGCAAATGGTCGCTTCGAAGGTCACACATTTTGCATGCTGATTCTACTTGGAGTGGTTTGGCGGATTTGGTTAAATTTGTTGAATAACTCGATAAATATTTGAGTAGTTAGGATGGGCAAACCACTCTAATGCAACTTTGATACAAAATTAAATAACTTCATGTCGCGTTTTGACTTCGTCTTGTTAAAAAAAAACAAATCCAGCGATATTTTTTTCCTTTCCAGCCTATTTGTGTTGAAAATTTCATTTGGTTACACCAGCCAACTGAATTTTGAGCGAGGTGGAAAAAATCGTCCATTGTCATAAACTTTTGACTAGTACTGTAGATGACCAAAACTTGTTTTCTTTATTTTGAAATTTCCGCTTTTGCCCGGATTTCTCCCAAGGCCAAGTGGAATATTTTCCGGAATGGTCATCAAAATATTTTTTTTTCATATGACAGGACAAATAAACTACTGTTAAAAACAAGCTTTCAAAAGTTCACAGAAAAAAATATTAATTTCCACAAGATTTTTTTTTCTTCCTGGAGCAATTCTCTGAGATTTTGATCATTCAATTTTTTTTTGTATTTTTTAATCCGACTGAATCTTTTTTGGTGCCTTCGGTATGCCCAAAGAAGTCATTTTGCATCATATTGTCATATTGTCCATACAGTTTTTCATACAAATTTGGCAGCTGTCCATACAAAAATGACATGTGAAAATTAAAAAACCTATATCTTTCGAAGGATTTTTTTGATCGATTTGGTGTCTTCGGCAAAGTTGTAGGTATGGATATGGACTACACTGAAAAAATGGATACACGGTAAAACAAATTTTGGTGATTTTTAATTTCACTTTTTTGTCACTAAAACTTGATTTGCAAACAACACAATTTTTTTATATGTTTTAGAGGACTTCAAATGCCAAGTTTTCAACGAGTTATGATTTTTTGAATCAAAACCTTTTTTTCAAAAAATTGAAATACTGGTCGTAAACATTTTCAATTTCATTTTTTGATGTAAAATCGAATTTGCAATCAAAAAGAACTCTAGTGAAATTATGATAAAGTGCACCGTTTTTAAGTTATAGAGCAGTTCTCTAGGATTTCGGTCATTCGATTTTTTTTGTATTTTTTAATCCGACTGAAACTTTTTTGGTGCCTTCGGTATGCCCAAAGAAGCCATTTTGCATCATTAGTTTGTCCATATAATTTTCCATACAAATTCGGCAGCTGTCCATACAAAAATGATGTATGAAAATTCAAAAATCTGTATCTTTTGAAGGAATTTTTTGATCGATTTGGTGTCTTCGGCAAAGTTGTAGGTATGGATACGGACTACACTGGAAAAAAATAATACACGGTAAAAAAATTTGGTGATTTTTTTATTTAACTTTTTATCACTAAAACTTGATTTACAAAAAAACACTATTTTTAATTTTTTTTTATTTTTTGATATGTTTTAGAAGGCATAAAATGTCAACTTTTCAGAAATTTCCAGGTTGTGCAAAAAATCACTGACCGAGTTATGAATTTTTTAATCAATACTGATTTTTTCAAAAAATCGAAATTTTGGTCGTAAAAATTTTTCAACTTCATTTTTCGATGTAAAATCAAATTTGCAATCAAAAAGTACTTTACTAAAATTTTGATAAAGTGCACCGTTTTCAAGTTATAGCCATATTTAAGTGACTTTTTTGAAAATAGTCGCAGTTTTTCATTTTTTTAAATTAGTGCACATGTTTGCCCAGTTTTGAAAAAAATATTTTTGAAAAGCTGAGAAAATTCTCTATATTTTGCTTATTTGGACTTTGTTGATACGACCTTTAGTTGCTGAGATATTGCAATGCAAAGGTTTAAAAACAGGAAAATTGATGTTTTCTAAGTTTCACCCAAACAACCCACCATTTTCTATCGTCAATATCTCAGCAACTAATGGTCCGATTTTCAATGTTAATATATGAAACATTTGTGAAATTTTCCGATCTCTTCGAAAAAAATATTTTTGGAATTTTCAAATCAAGACTAACATTTCACAAAGGCCAAACATTCAATATTACGCCCTTTTAAAATGTTTGTCTTGATTTGAAAATTCCAAAAATATTTTTTTCGAAAAGATCGGAAAATTTCACAATTGTTTCATATATTAACATTGAAAATCGGACCATTAGTTGCTGAGATATTTACGATAGAAAATGGTGGGTTGTTTGGGTGAAACTTAGAAAACATCAATTTTCCTGTTTTTAAACCTTTGCATTGCAATATCTCAGCAACTAAAGGTCGTATCAACATAGTCCGAATAAGCAAAATATAGAGAATTTTCTCAGCTTTTCAAAAATATTTTTTTCAAAACTGGGCAAACATGTGCACTAATTTAAAAAAATGAAAAACTGCGACTATTTTCAAAAAAGTCACTTAAATATGGCTATAACTTGAAAACGGTGCACTTTATCAAAATTTTAGTAAAGTACTTTTTGATTGCAAATTTGATTTTACATCGAAAAATGAAGTTGAAAAATTTTTACGACCAAAATTTCGATTTTTTGAAAAAATCAGTATTGATTAAAAAATTCATAACTCGGTCAGTGATTTTTTGCACAACCTGGAAATTTCTGAAAAGTTGGCATTTTATGTCTTCTAAAACATATCAAAAAATAAAAAAAAATAAAAATAGTGTTTTTTTGTAAATCAAGTTTTAGTGATAAAAAGTTAAATAAAAAAATCACCAAATTTTTTTTTACCGTGTATTATTTTTTCCAGTGTAGTCCGTATCCATACCTACAACTTTGCCGAAGACACCAAATCGATCAAAAAATTCCTTCAAAAGATACAGATTTTTGAATTTTCATACATCATTTTTGTATGGACAGCTGCCGAATTTGTATGGAAAATTATATGGACAAACTAATGATGCAAAATGGCTTCTTTGGGCATACCGAAGGCACCAAAAAAGTTTCAGCCGGATTAAAAAATACAAAAATTAAAATTGAAGAAAAAAGACCGATTTCGTAGAGAATTGCTCTATAGCAACTTTTTGGTAACTTTTTTGAAAAAAGTTTTTTCAAAAAAGTCGCAGTAATTATTTTTTAAAATTAGTGCTCATGTTTGCCCACTTTTGAAAAAAACATTTTTCAAAGGCTGAGAAAATTCTCTATATTTTGCATTTTTGAACTTTGTTGATACGACCCTTAATTGTTGAGATATTTCCATGCAAAAGTTCAAAAACAGGAAAATTGATGCTTTCTAAGTCTCACCCAAACAGTCCACCATTATCTAATGTCGATATCTCAGTAACTAACGGTCCCATTTTTCAATGTTGAATTATGAAACATTAGTGAAATTTTCCGATCTTTTCGAAAACAATATTAAAAAATAAATAAATCAAGACTAACATTTCAAAAGGATCAAACATTCAATACTAGGAGGCCCTTTTGAAATGTTAGTCTCGATTTAAAATTTGTAAAAATATTGTTTTCGAAGAGATCGAAAATTTCACGAATGTCTCATATTTTAACATTGTAAATCGGACCATTAGTTGATTGAGATATCGACATTAGAAAATAGTGGGTTGTTTGGGTGAGACTTATCTCAGCATCTAAGGCTCGTATCAACAAAGTTCCAAAAAGCAAAGATAGAGAATTGTCTCAGCTTTTCAAAAATATAAAAATATAACGTGGGCAAACATGTGCACTAATTTAAAAAAATGAATAACTGCGACCATTTTGAAAAAAATTACCAAAAAAATGGCTATAATTTGAAAACGGTGCACTTTATCAGAATTTCACTAGAGTACTTTTTGATTGCAAATTCGATTTTACATCAAAAATGAAATTGAACATTTTTTGCGACGAATATTTCGATTTTTTTTTTAAATTGTATTGATTCAAAAAATCATAACTCGGTCAAAGATTTTTTGCCAATTCTGGAAATTTCTGAAATGTTGGCATTTGATGTCCTCTAAAAAATATCAGAAAAAAAATAAAAAATTAAAATTTTGAATGAAAAAATCACCAATTTTTTACCGTGTATCATTTTTCTCAGTGTAGTCCTTATCCATTCCTATAACTTTGCCGAAGACACCAAATCGATCATAAAAAATCCTTCAAAAGATACAGATTTTTGAATTTTCATATATCATTTTTGTATGGACAGCTGCCAAATTTGTATGGAAAATTGTTTGAACGAACTAGGGTACGTTATCCATTAGTGGACCCCTTTCCTATAGTGGACCCTCTGAAGGGTTTTTAATGGAAAATTCAATAAAATCACAATTTCAAGCGTGTTGTTTTTTTTTTTTTTTTTTTTTTTTTTTGGGAGGGTGGTCCAGCCGCACATCGTTGATGTTGAAACCTCTAAACTGGGCCCTCGTCCTGTCACGTCCGTCAGTAGTCTTGTCGTACATTACAACTAGAATCAGATCTGCCAATGAATTAGTACACTTCGACCAAATAAACACTGACGCTGTATGGATCTGACTCTAGAATAAATGCACAGTTGAGTGTTATTCATAAGTCCAAAATGTTCAATTATTCCTTAAAGTCCAAATATTCATTTGCTAACTATTTTGGACTGAAAACCTAAACTTTAATCTAAAATCCTCTAACTTAACGTTCAAAAGTAAACGTTCCTTTAACTGTTGTAGTACTACTTCTATCAAAAACAATAAAAAAAAAATATGAACTGATATACAAATAGGATACAAATCGCGATTTGAAAAAGGGATGACCATTTACGTCAAAAGATCCGTAGTTCCTCGATTCGCAACAATTGTCGATACAACCATAATCCGAAAACCGTTAGTTCAACAGATCAACGAATTTTGTCCGATATCATTACATTATTGATTGATCGAGACTCTATGGACAATTTGACATAAAAGAATGCCTAGTATTCTACATCAATCAAAGTTTATTGACAGCATTACTCCTACTTAACAATTGCAACTAACTTTAACATCAAATAGATTTGGAAAGGATACAGATTTATTTTAAATGCTAATGCTAAGCAACAACACAATTATACTATCCTGAAGTCCCAACCTAAAACCCACATTGTGATAGTGAAAAAGTCACAGAAGCAGCGGTGTCTTGTGCAATTGTGATATTTTCACTATCGGAGAACTACCTAGTTCACGAAGACAGCTTATCGGTCAACGCTTAAGCCCTGGGGCTGCGGCAAAGCGAGTTCTCGTAGCATGAAGTGGTGTCCATAGTGCTTATAAAAAAGTATGTATACCCAAATTTTAACTAATGCACTAGGATCAAATCATGCCCCTTGACTTTACAAGGCCCAGGGAAAATCACAATTTCAAGCGTGTTGTTGTCTACAAATCTTTTATTTGGCATGTTCAGCATCATTTAGAACAATGATGACTGACATTGAATTGTCCTTTTCACCAAAATAAGTGTTTTGAGTTCGACATCTGAAATCAGCCATGGCCACTAGCATTTTCACAACAAAACTGCATTGATATTTTATGATTGAATTAACTATCCAATCATTTTTTGACTGCTTATTTAACTTCAGCAAGTCGAAAAAATCTAAGTTTATGAAACTTTACTAAAATAAAGCGAAGAACTGCCATTTTCGAGCAAAAATTAGGGGGGTCCAATATAGGACAACGAAAATCCAAACTATTCCAAAAGTGGACCCCTGTTAATTAAACCTTAAAAAATTATGAAAACTGTGTATTCAAGCAAAAGTTTCTCTAAAACATACAATAAATGCTTGTTGTTATCAACCTAAACGCATATTTTTTCAATTATGAGAATAAATATAGCTGTTTTCATGTTAAAAGTACCAATAATGCTGAAGCCGTAAGAATTTATAATTAATCAAAACTATAGTTAATTGTACTTAACTGAAGCACCATAATTGCAGTTTGAAATGATATTTTATAATAATAAACCAACAACAAAACATTCTTTTTCCAATAAACATGCGTGGTTTTATCAGCAACTGTAAACAATTCTATTGTTTCGTATCGGTCAACCATTTATGTAATTAATATGGAAAAATTTGCATCAAGATTACTTTTTTTAAATTATTTTTATGTTTACAGTGGTTTTTGAGACGTTTTCTCTGATCTTTTTCGGAAATAAAAGTGTTTAAATGTCTGTTTGGTTTTTTGTTGTTTAAAGCCAAATTTGTTAACAAAAAATATTTGTTTATGATGAAAAGTGAGCAAAATCCATCTTTTATTCATTATATCTATCATTAGACCTACACCATGCATCAAAACATCAAATATCGGTTAAATTTGGCATAAAAATAACAGTTTTCCTATAGTGGACCCGGGTCCACAATCGGATTATGGACCCGGGTCCACTATAGGAAAAGGGGGTCCACAACAGGCAAAAAAAACTTTTTTTTCAATTGGCTATTTTTCTGCTCAAAAACAAATAACTGATGAAACAAATAGTCATAACTGTTCGAAAGACTTCAGTTTTCATTGTTTTGTACAAAGGGTTATGAAAAAGTGCTTAAAATATTGAAAATTTGTGAAAAATGTGCTTCGGCTCTACTAGGGGGTCCACTAATGGTTAAAATACCCTAATTATGCAAAAAGGCTTCGTTGGGCATACCGAAGGCACCAAAAAAGTTTCAGCCGGATAAAAAAATACAAAAATTAAAATTAAAGAAAAAATACCGATGCCGTAGAGAACTGCTCCCTGGGGTTTGAGGAATTTTCTAAGGATGAGGATGGTTTAAATTTTGCAATGGCCTTATTGGTTTTCAATCCAAACCACTCATTTTATAAATTGTTCTCCAAACTCAATATAAAAGACCTGAAAATATTTATTGAAAGCAGAAAATGGAGATAAATTTAATTTTGAATTAACAAATAAAAAAAATAAAAATAGATAAAGGAGCTATTACACTATCGCAAACAAACAAACTCGCACTTTTTCGTGTTTGACAGTTTGCCAAATTCGCAAACAATTGAAATGCACGTTCCAGCCATAGAACCTAATTCTTAACGTGAAGACTTCCATCATTGCTATGATTTTTCGTTCAAAGATATAAATTTTGCGTCGCTTACAATATTTTGACAAAATTCCTTCAACAAGTTGTTTAGAATAGTGCACTACACATGCTGATTCCTTTTGGTAACGATTATCCCATTCCCTGTAAAGTTATGGAAATCGTCATTAATCAATGATTGCAAACTAAGACGTCAATGACTGTGCCACAAAATTATATAAATTTTGAAGCACATTTGATTTAGATCAAAAATTCTTTCAGTGGCTTCAAGAAGGCTGATTCCTTTTGGTGCTGAAATACGTTAAATTGAATTTGATAAAGAATATTTTATTGTGATGATCAATTTTCTTCGAAAATGATCAACGGCTTCACCTTAACGTAGATATGCCGACGCATATCCAAAATCTTAACATTTCACACAGGCAAAACTAGTACAACATAGAGACTTTTAAATTTGACACAGTTTGCCCAGCATCCAGCATCGGTCCACTTTTGGATGCATGCACCCACAATTAGGGATCAACACGGAGAACCATCTTGATTGGAGCACCCAATTGAGATTTGAGTGCAACTCAACCGGAAAGTAGTAGTGTCATATCCAGAGCAACCTAATCCTGCTAGTACCAGGTATGCCAAAACGATAGACACAGCAGCATTTTTGCTCCATTTGTTCTGGTACCGGGTATGCCCGGTCAGGTCTTCAACACAGTCTGTACTGCCTGCCAGCAACAGACGACCCCTTTCTCGCCAGCGAGAAAGACCGAGTGGGTGAGTGATGTCAAGTGGTGTTGGCTCCTCTGACATACTTACCCGAACTCGCGCGGTCTGTTTTTAACTCTTGCGTGCTCCACCACCGGCACGTGATGTAGTAGGTATAGTGCACATGTCAGGAAATGCATCTGCCTGCAGCTGACTGTACACGGTTGGTTGTGTATACCAGCTGGTTCTTGTCACCCGTTTTATGGCCCCCAACTTTGCTCAAGTTCAAACAACTATCGCGTGGCGCGGTGTTTGCTGGCTGCTCGTGAAGACCAATTACACTGACCTACACAAATTGACAAAAATGACTGCGCAGAATTAGGGCGGTTCGTCACTGTTGCATACTACTTAAAAATTGCATGCAATATGTGGGAGTGGGAGTAGTGAAAAACACTAATTCTACATACAAACTCGAGTAGAGCCTGCGCAGAAATTTTGTTGTTCGGTGTTACTTGCGGAAAATTGATCTTGAAGCTTGTTGCATTCTGAGTGTGGTTCGGCTATATAGATCATCAGATAAGTTCGAAGTAACTTGATGATAACTCGTTTGACAGGTGCAAACTGATGATAGCAATGGTGGCCAGCATTCAAGTTGTCAGTTTGTTTGTCATGACCATTGGATTTGTTGTTCTTAATTCAACAAATAGACCATATTCGAGCAATCAAGATGTATTGTTAATAAAGTTCAGCTGAGAGTCGTCAAATTTATCACAAATACTTTAATTTAATAGACAAACATTAAGCTGATCTTGTCAAAACTTAGATTGCAACAATCAAACTCTCATTTAAATATTTCTGCACTACCAATTTCATGTTGTCAACACGTACACAACCCAAACACGATGTCAACACACAACCAAGCAAAGCAGAAACCAGACATCAACAGTGCAATAGTAGCGGAAAGCAGAATTGGGAGCAGAACGATTTGAGTGAACAACAACCGTTAGGTCGGCGACTGGCGGTGCGCATACATTCCATGCCTCGCAGTTTGACAACTTGGCTTAAGGCAACTGCCGAAGCGATTACGCAAATATTGCCCAAACTTGCTCGATAGCGAGATTTCGAGTTATGCAAGAAATTCGACAAACGCGACTAAAAACATTCATTCTTTCTACAATACTAGTGTGTATACGATTGTACGAGTGTGTGCCCTTTCAATTATGATCATTTTTCTTTACCTGAGCTTGAAGGTTACTTAAACATCAACAACAGTAATAACATCAACACATTCAACAGTCCGTGTTAAATTTCTCAATGAACGAACAAGCTTTGAGCTAAACTGAACACTCAAAAGGAAGAAAAAGAAAAGGAACGATCATATTTCGAGTGTAACAACTGAAATGGGCCAACCTACACTTGATAGCAAATTTTGAACAATTCTTTAAACAACAGATTGCTACGGCCCCTATGAACTCACCATCTGGATGTCAATACCGCGTCCATTATTGCATCAGTTTCAAAAATTGGCGGCTCGTTTCTTCACTTCTTCGCTCGGTGGGGTCTTTAACATTTTGCGGGTCAAGCAGCAGCAAACCTTCGTCAACCGCACACACACCGGACAGGTTTGGCCGGTTTCGGCACTGCACAGCACATTGCCGAAACTTGGTGTGTATAATTGATTTCGACGTATTGTGTGTACGTTTTTATCGTGAGTTGCGACGGTACACAGCACCCCAAAAGGCGGCCGCAGGTACTTGGAGTTGAAAGCCGGGTGTTTTGAGTGCAAGTTTGCATTTAGGACAAAAATCAAAGTTGCAGGGGATTATCATAAAAGGGTTTACTTATATTTATTTTATTTTATTTTAGATATTTTTCCCCATCGAGGAATTTAAACAGATTTTTGGTAGAAAAATGTGTCTCAAAGAATGTGCAAATTAACATATATTTACGTGTGTTTGTACTTTTTCCACAAAAATTACATCGAAAAAGAGCCAATATGCATACTTCCAAACTTAAACTGTTTTTGGAATTTTCATGACAATGCTGTAGAGCGAACATTTTTTTTTAGATTTAGTCTGATTAGCTAGACACATTGAAAACCTTATTTTTTTTTTATTCCTGATAATTTGATCTTTATCTTATGAACGAGCAACCAGTATTCAATGTCCAATAGGCAAAATAATTGGAAAATTCTTGACTTTTTGAAAATATATTTTCAGAAATGGTTAGTCAAAGGCATTATTTTCAAAATAATAGAAATATGATTTTTCTAAAATTGAGCAATTTATAGCAATTGTTTTAAACATTTTTTCTGCTCTCGCTTAATCGATTGAAATGTACTGAACTTATTTGATTGAATGATTGTATCTGAATTATTTTGTAGCTGTAAGTATCTCCAAAATTCTGCATTTTGTAGTGCCTCCAACCCGTGAATTCCCGGGACAAAAATCCCGGGATTATTTCAAAACCGGGAATTCCCGAAATTGAAAAAAAAAACTAATTTTATTCTGAAAGTTCAGATTTGGTTGTGGAAACAGATAACAAGTTGAAAACACAGTAATCGATAACAATTTAAAAGCATTAAAATTTTCATTCGGCATATATCAGCTTTTATTGGGATTATAAGGGAAAATTGTTATATTTTTAGTTTACATAATGCCTAGCGCTTTAAATATTGTCTATTTAATTTTATAGATTTTTTAAAGATTAGGTATTCGTATTATATTTGCGTATATTTTGATTTTGAATTTTAAAAAATATCATATAAAATTATTTTTCATCGAATTAAGACAGCTGTTTTATATAAAACATGACATTCAAAAACTATCTAAAATTTTACATTAAAAAAATTACAATGACCACTTTTATTTTTAATATATCTCTTCTTGTTTTTTATAACAGTTTCAAAGTATTTTTTCTGGCTTTTCTAGTCACATCGTCATGTGGCAGTGCGTGGCCGAATGGTTACGCTGTCCGCTTTGTAAGCGGATGATTCTGGGTTCGATTCCCATCTGCTGCAACCTTCCATCGGATGAGGAAATAAAATGTCGGTCCCGGCCTTGGTTGTTAGGCCGTTAAGTCATTCCAGGTGTAGGAGTCGTCTCCATGCCATAAGTACAAACAACACACCAAACCAAGCCTACTCCGGTGGAATCGCTGGCGGCGGTTGGACTCGCAATCCAAAGGTCGTCAGTTCAAACACTGGGGTGGAAGGTTCCTTGGAGTAAAAAGAGGTTTGGGTGCTCTCCCCATTCAAGCCTTCGGACTCCTAGGTTCGAGCAGAAACTTGTAATAGAGACCACAAAAGACCCGGGGGTCGTTAATATGGATGGTTTGATTTTTTGAGTCACATCATAAACAAAAATAAATAAAACACAGTGTATTTAAAATGTGGTTAATTTTAATTCCAAAGCATAACAAATTAATATTTTTGAGCTAATTCTATGACTTTTAGCTCGAAAACATATCCAATATAATGAAAACAGAGATTTTATGACTGTTTCAAAAATTTCCCGGGATTTAGGGAATTCCCGGGATTTCAAAAATATTTTTCCCGTTTCCCGGGAAATTCAAAACCCGGGAAAATTGGACGCCCTGTCATTTTGTAATCAGTGAAGCAAATTGTTTTATGATTAGTATAACAAATAAACATGGATTGAATTGAACATTTTAACAACTTGAAAACTGTGCCATTATTTTCAAATTCAAATTTGATTTTGCAGCAAAAAATTGTGTTGTTCATTATTATTAACAAGATTGATTTTTTTAGAAAACTGCAATTAAAAAAAATCTTAACGGTGCCTTCAAGCAGAGCCTTTTGCACCGAGATTTGTGTTACTATCAAGATAATTATAGATTCAACTCCTAGATTACTGCATACAAAACGATTTACAACAAAGTTTGATTATATTTACAATCAGCTGCAAGATTGGGTCCCTAAGTTCGACAATTTTGGATAAGAAAGCAACAATTTACTTGGTTGCTGTGAGTCCTTTAAATAATTAGAAAATTTATAATACGAATTTTGGGAATTTAAAACACTTTGATTCTAAACTATATTTTTGGCCTTAGGGAAACACTTCAAATTTAAGTTAGGCCACTGCAAATATTTTTCAAAGTTTATGTCGGGGGACATAAACTACAAAACATATTTGCAACGGCCCTAATTGAAAAAAATACACTTGATATCCATTTATGGTTTTCGTGCTCAAAACTACAGGCCTACAAAAGTTCATTCGCAATTTTTTTTCACCATGTCATCTCACTAGGTTTTTTGGACAAATTTTGGATTGTTTTTGTTTAACTGCATTTGAAGAACCTTCTGGTACCAAGCCAAGTTAATGAAAAGGAAATAGTTGCAAGGAACACCAAATCTCTATGAACCAGCCATTCACACAAGTTGTAAAATTGTTATTTCGGAAAATAAACTGAATTGAATTGAATTTCACCATGCCTAACGAGTTTTATTAATTTAGGTTTGGTTTTTTAAACAAGGCCGGTGCAAATATTTTTAAAAGTTTTTGTCGCTCTCCTTTCAAAATCGGTCCGAAAAATCAGATGTTTTCAAAATCTTCCAAATTATGATGGACAGAGGCGCCGACTAGTCCAAAATGTTGGGGGGGCACGGTTGTTTTCCAAATTCGTTAGGTGAGAGTGGCGATTTGATGTTTAAGTTTATTATATATCACGAATTTTACCAATTTGAATATTACGATGTGATAACAGTTTTTTTTCATCCGGAATCCATTTTTTTTTTTTTTTTTTTGAAAGAGATAATTTATTAAAACGTGATTGAGAATGTTTATTGGGGGATTTTTTTATATGTTTGGAAGGCGAATTCCTTCTAATTGGCATATTCTCACTTATTTTCCAGAAGTAACAGTCAATAATAAAAATGATCAGGTATTTAAAATTCAACAACACAAATATTCTAAAAATGAAAACAAAAGTAAAAAGCAAAAATTTAGAACTTTAGAAATTGGAAAATACACATTAAAAAACTTTTTTTTCAAATCTGCAATTTAGAAAAATAATAACAGAAAAAAATATTCCAAAATTAAAAAAAAAAGTTTAGAAAACCCTACGGTTAAAAAAACTTATGGCTTAAAAATGTTAAGAAATCAAAAGGTGAAATTCAGAAATTTAAAAAATCAGAAATTTGGAAATTACAAAAAAAAATCAATGTTTAAAAAATCGAAAATTTTACATCAAATTATTTGTTAAGAATTTAAAAATATAAGAATTTAAGAATTTAAGAATTTCAGAATTTAAGAATTTAAGAATTTAAGAATTTAAGAATTTAAGAATTTAAGAATTTAAGAATTTAAGAATTTAAGAATTTAAGAATTTAAGAATTTAAGAATTTAAGAATTTAAGAATTTAAGAATTTAAGAATTTAAGAATTTAAGAATTTAAGAATTTAAGAATTTAAGAATTTAAGAATTTAAGAATTTAAGAATTTAAGAATTTAAGAATTTAAGAATTTAAGAATTTAAGAATTTAAGAATTTAAGAATTTAAGAATTTAAGAATTTAAGAATTTAAGAATTTAAGAATTTAAGAATTTAAGAATTAAAGAATTTAAGAATTTAAGAATTTAAGAATTTAAGAATTTAAGAATTTAAGAATTTAAGAATTTAAGAATTTAAGAATTTAAGAATTTAAGAATTTAAGAATTTAAGAATTTAAGAATTTAAGAATTTAAGAATTTAAGAATTTAAGAATTTAAGAATTTAGGAATTTAAGAATTTTAGAATTTTATTTATATTTTAGAATATTAGAATTTTAGAATTTTAGAATTTTAGAATTTTAGAATTTTAGAATTTTAGAATTTTAGAATTTTAGAATTTTAGAATTTTAGAATAACCAAAAAGATACACAAACGGTTTTTAATAAAATCAAAAAAAGCATTATGACAATTTGATACGACCAAAAATTTGCATTTTTTTGGTCAAGAAAAAAATCAAGAAAAAAATTACCTAAAATTACTCAAAAAAATATCGAATTTATCAGCATTTTTTTAAATGTAAAGTTTTCATCAAATGACCATTTTGAAAAGTGTTTCAGTTCATTTTCGCTAAATCCTGATCTACAATGGCAAATCGCAGAATGTTGCGTCTGAAAACTTGATGATTGTTTTGGCAAGAGTTTGCGTAAGTTTGCTCTTGTATACTAAGCTTGCTGGTTTTCCTACCTAGTTAGCATAAGAGAGCGCAGTAGTATAGATGAAACGTTGTCGATTTAGAAAACAACAAATGTTTTTGAACTATTTTACAGATTCGCTTACAAGAATTCTATCTAATTCCAATTCAGTTTTAAATATTATTTTCAATTATTTCTGTGATTTTTTTTGTAATATTTAAAATAAGAATATTTTTCTTCCAAAATTTCTGGGGGGGCACAATGTATGGGCTGCCCCCCCTGCCCAATTTTAAGGGGGGCAAAAAGTACCGTGCCCCCCCAGAGTCGGCGCCCCTGATGATGGACATAGAACACTTATCAACTGAAACAAATTGAAATGCATTTTCCTGTGTTTGAAACCATATTTAGCATGTCTGGGATTGACCAACAATATTCAGTAATTTCATTTGAAAAGAGCCTAAACCGAAAAAAAAGTTCTCCGATCGGGCTCAATTTTTTTCTGGGGGTTCCTTGGCTAAAATAATTAGACTAGAGCGTCCATTTTCCCGTCCCGGGAATTCCCGGGATTTCCCGAAAAAAATATTTCCCGTTTCCCGGGAAATTTCTAAATTTCCCGGGAATTCCCGAAATTCAAGCGGAAGCATACATTTTTGGTTCATTTGGAAACCTAAAAAAAATAATTAAAGCACTAAATTTTATTTTATCAAATTCAATTTACTGTTCTTTTTGAACTAATCAGTTCGTCTTAAAATTTCAAGTCAAGATTTATTTCAGATAATATTAATTTCTGAAGCATTCACAACTAGGAATAGATTTTGTTTAAAATAATTGCGATATTATGAAATGAAAATAAACAATTAAAATGTGTTATATCATTTGAAAATAAGGGACCTCTTCCCCCAAGATCAAAATTTATCTATTTTTTGCTTTTTGTTTACCATGACCAAACTGATTAACCAAATAATTAATTTGTTTAAAATTGTTTAAAAAATTACAGTTAAAAGTTGAAATTTTATAAAGCACTAGAGCTACCGAGGGCGTAAGATCAAATAAAAAACTACTTCGTATTATATTAGAAGTGCCCAAAACATGCAAACATATTTCAAATAATCGCTCCAAACATTTGAAAGCTTTGAGTAGTGATCACATAAAAATTGTATTTCAGTGAGAGCAGACCAAAAGTTGCGTCTTTCAATTACAAAAAAATGATACCTTAACATCTATAGGTCATCGCTAAAATTTTAAAGTTATCGCAGTTTTAGTGAAAAAAGTAGATTTTTTGGCGATTTCGTCATTTTCCCGTTTTTGCGCGTGGCGCGTCGAAAAACTCAGTTTATATTTTCAAAAAATCATATCTCCAAAACGTACGGTTCGACATCGCCAATTTTTTGATATGTTATGGGAAATTTTCCTAGGAATCAGATAAAAATATGTTCAGACATAGGCTCTTTGGTCCAGGCACGGTCAAAACGCCATTTTAAGTTTTCATGCGACTTTTTCAAATGGTAAGCTAGATTTTTGAAACTTCTTACAATTTTTTCCAAATAGCCAAACTCATCACCTTTCTTTTGCGTCTAAGACAGCTAAAATCGGATGAAATGGCGCGGAGATATGATTTTTCGAAAAAAAGAGGTTTTTGCGAAAAATGACGAAAATTGCAATTTTTCAGACCACCCTAACACGGCGTAGGTCACCCTAATGGCCAAACAAAAAAATACGGGTCTAATTATTTTGGCCAAGGAACCCCCAGAAAAAAAAATTGAGCCCGATCGGAGAACTTTTTTTTCGGTTTAGGCTCTTTTCAAATTGAATTGCTGTGTTTAGATTTTTTGTGAAATTCAAAATGTTGCAAAAAGTTTTTTTTTGGGCTGAAAAAAAAATACTTGGATATTTTGAAAACTAATGATTTTAATACAACTGGGCAGGTGTAAAATGCATTTTAAAACTCTTTTTTCATTAAAATGTGAATACCATTATTTGTTGTTTAATTTTTTTGGTTAACGACTATACATTTTTTAAAGGTAAAAAATGATCTGAAATTTGAAGCTTGGAAACTCAGTTGTGCTGTAAGTAGTCGTAATTACGTCAATTCCCAAACGAGTCCCTCAGTTGTACTTCATCTACACGTAAGTCCATTCCAGTGACGTACTCTTCACAAACTAATAATAGACGCACCAACCACGCCACACAACCAGCAAAGCACCTCATCAATCATAGTTGCAATTCATCCCAAAGGTCATCCCTCCTGCTTAGCTTCCTGGAGTGTGAGTTACGCGATGCTCGCAGCTCAACCCTACGGCGGAAACGTCATTCGATCCGTTCCGTCATCGCTGCACCAACCATCAAATTGGACCATCATTACGGCTGCTGCTGCAACGCAGTCAACTGCAGCTCCATAAAGGGCGAACCTGTAATCAGTCAGTCGCCGCGTTGATAACACTTGTTTTACTTTGCAGATTGTGTTGTTACATGGTTCGGCACGAACCGCTCCACCTCTCCCCATCCACACTGGATTCGACAAAGACTTTAAAATTGTGCGCTGCCGATTAGAGTGATTACATCAAACTGACTCATCGCAACTCTCAACGGGTGTGTAGTAGGGTGCCCAGAAAAAATGACCCCCTGCTCCACAAGCGGAAAACGGTTTATTGGGATATTTTAAGCATCTCTGTAAATTTTGAGCGAAATTGGTTGAGATTAACCCATTGATACCCGAGCCTAAAATTGGCGAAAACAATGTTTTTCATACAAAAATGACTATTTTAAATCGCAAATAACTTTTCAGGATCGAGTTTTACAGCTTTGGTATGTTCTACAAAGTTGTAGAGCATCAAATTTCCAATAAGAATCTCACTTTTGAGAATATTTGGATGGAAGTAGCGCACCGTGCAGACCAAACCGTAAGATACTTGGGTTTTCCATACATTTTTTCGATTTTTCCCATACAAACTTCACCTCCGAGTATCAATGGGTAAATGATGAACGATTTTGCTCATATTTGGCCCAGAGTCCTAAAATAGGTCAAGGAACAATATTCAGCTTGTGGAGCGAGGTTTTGAAAAAAAGTCCCATATTCTGGGCACCCTAGTGTGTAGGTATCAGGTAAACATCCATCGAAACAGGTTGCAAAAGTACATCCCACTCGTCGTGATTTGTTCAAGTTAGTTTTTACAGCAGTTGTTTGACGCTTTGTAACACAGACATAACGAATTAGTTGCCATTTGAAAGATAGAATCTCGTCAATTGAATGTACCAGCAGCTCTTGTTTGGAGCGAAAAGCACTCTTAAAAAGTATGTGAATATTCATTAGAATATCACCCGACGTTCACGAGGGGGTATTCCCCGTACACAGCAATAAGTTACTATGTCATCAGGTAACAAGACGGGAATGCTAATGAGTTTACTTGGAAATAAACAGGAAAAGCCATTCCTAATGAGCTTGAAAGAAATTAGATAAGAGCACTTAACTGGTGAATCCTTTGAACACTTCACGATGGATAGAGTAGATGTCCCTATTTTAGGCAACTCATTTCGGAATTTTGTCAAGAACAGCTTTACCAAGAATTGCCAGTTATGGATGATTGTATAGGCTCAGCTACGCTTCACATGATACAACATGTTGATATACCAAGCTAACTAAGTGAAAAAGCGGATGTATTTCGGGCCCAACGAGACAAATTTCGACCTGATGATGCTATCCGCGCTACAGTTTGCATACAAAGATCCAACCTAGTTATCCGGCGTCCTTCAATACCTTAAAACATTCAGCTCTCGTAATCGTTGCCAACCCGCGCGAGGTTCAGAAGGAATCTACGAGTAGCACGACTTCAAACCACATTTTAATAGCTCTAATTCATTTGTTTCAAATTTGTCGAACCCCCGACCCGGGTCATTTCTGTGGAGGACTGCAAGGAAATCCATTTGCAAACGCCACATGCAATCACACCACAACACATCGGACCAATCAATATGCAAAGAAGCAAACAGCACAACCGGCCACCGCAACGGCGTTTTATGCAAATATAGTTTGAGCTTTGCGTCGAGCTGTTCACCGTGGTAGTTTGGTGTGTGTGTTTTTGATGTCCAAACACACCTTTCGCCACTTTCGCTTGATTTGCACATGAATGCATAACAAACACACACACACTCACACTAGCGCGCAGCCAAGAAACAAAATAATGCAATCTTCGTGACGTTTGATCGATGTCTGCCCGAAGTGTGCGATTTAAAGCGTTCCACGACACGCGCGCACGACAAACGCTTTACAACCGTTTGGCGGAGACTGTGTCGAGTGTGTTCCCATGACATCGCGTTTCATCGCTAGCTTCTATTGTTTGCTCTTGTTCCCGACCCCACCCGATCTTTCTTCTAACCTACTGACTTACTCTAGAGAGAGAGAGAGTTATACCTAGAGACAGAGAGACAGATTGCGGTATTGGGTTGTGAAAAGGTCCCACGACGATTGTTCTGCCCTTAAGTGGAACGGAGCATTCAGAGCGTTGGGTGGTGGCCTTTTTTAAGTTTAAACGTGAGAACTTAGAAATACAGTCGACCGAGTTGTCAACATACAAGGGACCATCGAGGAAGAGAATCATCAGTTTAAGGAACGATGCAAAAAAACCTGACTGAAAATTTGTTTTTTCCTGACACCCAGCTAAGGGAGAGAATGGTGGCAACGTGAAAATTTTAGTATTTTAGTATTTATTTTTGTGTACATCCTTGGATCAATTTCACCCATTCTCCTTTGATTTTAGAATATAAACTGAAGTAAAAAAATATATATAATTGGCCAAAAACACATTTCAAAAATCATAACTTGCCAGCAAACTGTTTGCCCAAAAGTTACGGTTTTTGTATTCAAAAACAAATCAACAAATTTAAAAAATCCAAAAATACCAATTTTGGGGAATTGATGTTCTGTGAAAACAAAGTTAAAATTTTGTTTTTTTTTTCGTGTCCTTTTTCGTTACCGTCCAGCGTGTACTAATAGGGGGGTCTTTCTGTGTATTTTTGGATGCGTTGCATGGGAACTCGTGCATGGAGAAATTCGGACAAGTTGGTGGCTGCTTGGGAGAATTTTCAGTGCGCGTTAGATTTTCATTGAGAGCTTTATGGATACGAATGCACTTGGCTGTTCCATGATTCTAAAACGATTTGGCGTGTTCGCTCAAATATGTTTGTAAAACTTTTCTTAATTGTTATAAATAGTTGCTTCCAAAAAGCGTTTTTAACTGAAATAAAGTAATAAATAGCTCAGTTAAAAGTGAGCAAGCAAGTTCATCGACAGATTTGCAAAATAATTTGGAAGAAAATAGAACAAAATCTTTAACCTACCAAGCATACAATAATTTCCTTTACATGTTGTTTGTCCAAAAACAAAAATCAAAATAAAGCTGTCGTAATAATGTGTAATTGGTTTGAATTCTTGAGTTTTGATCGTTTATTTTTTTTTGAGAAAATTTTATAAAGTGATGTTTTTTATTTTATATTTTGTAGATTTTCATAATTTTCATCGATATTAATTTTTTCCCTCTAGTTTTTTAGGAAAATTTTGAAGAGAAACGTAAAATACAATGTTTATGGCCTAATTGTTTTGGTCAGGAAACTAGAGCACGTGATTTCAGGATTAGAATGGTCAACATCCGGAATGTTTGCCTAGTGAGAATTGAGAATAATGATTTTTTTTTTTGCTCTAATCTAATCCAATGGAACATAAGAGAAGTCATTCTAAAGAAAACTCCAGGGGAAAACTTGTGATTGGATTACGCCTCATGTTTTGATTTAGTTTTTTTATATACAAAACAAGCTAATTATAGAAAACAACAATGTAAAAAGCATTTCAGTTTTACACTTCTTGAAGAATAATAATTGCTGTAATTTGAAAGAGTTACTATTTTAATATAAATCATAAGATCAACAGTTCTCACAGCAATATTCCTAACATCATCTATTTTTTTTAATTATGTATAATAGATATTTTTTAAATATGATTGAGCTAAAAAACTTGAAAATCACTAAAAAGATTGTTTGTACAGGTAAACATTTTGGCCACGCGTCGCCTCTGCCATTTTGTATGAATGCACTCTATTTTTTTAAATAAAGTATTCATGCCAGAACAAAAAATTAAGTAAAACAATTTTTTAAATGCCTATTCAAAATATATTTTTTTCATCATGTTCAGGTTTTTCAAATTTATTCTTTTTCATAAATATAGAAAACATGCAAAAAACAAAACTAGTGATCGATTTTCTTCTGGATTCGATTGTTAAGTAAATGTCACAAGATCTTATCAAGACACTATAAGAAGACGACCTATCAATCAAATAAAAGCTTTGCAATCTTTTTAACTTATTTTGAATTTAGAATTTAGAGCAATTCTCTACGAAATCGGTCTTATTTCTTAAATTTTAATTTTTGTATTTTTCAATCCGACTGAAACTTTTATAGTGCCTTCGGTATGCCCAAAGAAGAAATTTTGCATCATTAGTTTGTCCATATATTTTTCTATACAAATTTGGCAGCAGGCTATACAAAAATGATGTATGAAAATTCAAAAATCTGTATCTTTTGAAGGAATTTTTTGATCGATTTGGTGTCTTCGGCAAAGTTGTAGGTATGGATACAGACTACACTGGAAAAAAATGATACACGTTAAAAAAAATTTGATGATTTTTTATTTAACTTTTTGTCACTAAAACTTGATTTGCAAAAAAATACACTATTTTTTTCTGTAAATGTTTTAGATTGATATCAACTTTTCAGAAATTTCGAGGTTGTGCAAAAATTTTTTGACCTGGTTATGAATTTTTGTACCAAAACTGATTCTTTCAAAAAATCGAAATATTGGTCGCAAAAATTTTTCAACTTAATTTTTCGATGTAAAATCAAATTAGCAATAAAAAGAACTTAAGTGAAATTATGATACAGTGCATCGTTTTCAGGTTCAATCCATTTTGAGGTGACTGTTTTGAAAATAGTCACAGTTTCTCATTTTTTTTAAATTAGTGCACACAGAAAAAAAAAATGTTGGTAATATTCATCAGGAAATGGTGACAGATTTTGTGTAAAAAAAAATAATAATAATTTTACCCCAGAAAATGATGAATTTTCATCAGTTATTGATGAATCTTCATCAGGTTCACATTTTAACATATTTTTCATGTAATATTACTCAAAAAAGAGGTAATATTCAACCTACCAAATGTCCAACATTCCAAAATTCAGCGTTTTTTCTGTGCACATGTTTGCCCACTTTTGAAAAAAATATTTTTGAAGAGCTGAGAAAATTCTCTATATTTTACATTCTTGAACTTTGTTGATACGACCCTTAGTTGCTGAGATATTGCCATGCAAAGGTTTAAAAACATGAAAATTGATGTTTTCTAAGTCTCACCCAAACAACCCACCATTTTCTAATGTCGATATCTCAGCAACTAATGGTCCGATTTACAATTTTAAAATTTGAAACATTCGTGATATTTTTCGATCTTTTCGAAAACAATATTTTCAATATTTTTTTATATCAAGACTAACATTTAAAAAAAACCTTTTTTTTGCAAATGAAGTTTTAGTGACAAAAAGTTAAATAAAAAATCACCACATTTTTTTTACCGTGTATCATTTTTTTCCAGTGTAGTCCGTATCCATACCTACAACTTTGCCGAAGACACTAAATCGATCAAAAAATTCCTTCAAAAGATACAGATTTTTGAATTTTCATACATCATTTTTGTATGGACAGCTGCCAAATTTGTATGGAAAATTATATGGGCAAACTAATGATGCAAAATGGCTTCTTTGGACATACCGAAGGCACCAAAAAAGTTTCAGCCGGATTGAAAAATATAAAATTTAAAATTGAAGAAAAAATACCGATTTCGTAGAGAATTGCTCTATAGATGTGGTTAACGAATGGAATGTTTTTTCGTTAGACTCTCTCCAACTGTAGAAAGTACAATAAAAATCCACGACATAATCGAACATGAATGCTTCAAAGCATAAATTATCATTATTTTGACATGGATGTGTAAGCCGTTGAATGGTACTGTTAATTAATGTCTGATTCAATAAGGTTTGCCTGAATATTCCACATTGGTATCCGTGTCCTTCAACAACGGTAATGGGTCGCGTGTGTCGATTTCCAAAAGAAGTTTTAGGAAAACCCCTTTCTGGTTTCGGAAAGTTTTTTTTATGCTTCCATAACCCAGTATGAATACAACGATAGAGAATTTCAACTCGCTCAAAATTTTGATATAGTGAAAACGCTGCTCTGGAAACGAGACCAAAACCACCGTGATATCTCCTTCCATAACAATCACCGTGGTAGATACTGCAGATCCCATGCACCACAGTTGACGACCAGTCGCGATACGTTCTCCAACCGGGGACTCCGGATCACCCAGTCCAGATGTCCGTCGCCCGGTAACGCGTAGAATACGCGTAGAAAAGAGATGATTCCACGTGGACACAACGTAGTTTACGACGCAGCTTGAGGTGGCAACCGATTGGGCAAACCAACTGACCAGGAGCAGTGCGGCTAGCATCCGTCCGGGGTAGTCCATGTTTGTAACATGACTGACCTTGCAGAGTAAACGGGGTATAGGAATTGAAGTACGTGTATGTGGTCGATTAATGACATTGCGTACACAGTAAAAATAATGTAAATTTGGAAGCTGTAATTTTGAAAGATTTAATATTACCTCTTTTATGATATAATTTTACCTCAATTTAGACTAAAATGGGACATTACACCAGAAAGAGGTAAAATTACACATTTCCAGAGGTAAAATTACACCTTTTTTCTGACATAAAAGATGTACCCCTTCTAAGATGTAATTTTACCATGATTTTTTTTTCTGTGTATCTGTTTCCCAAATGACCAGCGGACGCGCCGAATTGTCTTGACCGTTTCCGGAATACACAAGACATTGTTAATCCTGAATTTGCACACAAACCGACATCCATCAATGACACACACTCGATGTGCATAAGTAAGGTCATTTATCAGAAAAGTCAACGTGAGTTGGGTACCTAATTAGCATGCGGCTATTCTGGTCTATTATCGAAAGTGAAGGTCGCGTTTGAGGTAATAATCAGACATATCAAATTTAAGTTTGAGGGAAATTCAGCATCATTTCCACCTGATCAACCGCCGGCTACTTAATGTTGAATAGACGTTTCTCCGACAGTTATAACGTGAGTTCAACCCAATCAACGAAGGTACCCCCCAAGGCCTGCGATACAGAGAGAGGGAGATTGTCAGACCCAGCCAGCTGCAGCTCCACGTTACATAACGCCAAGATTAACCACGGCGTGGTGAGCAGCAGCAACTCTCACCGGGTTTGGCCAGGCCTGGCCCGACCTGTCTTGGCGCTGAATATGACTAAATAAATTACACGCACGTAATATCTGCAAGCAAGCAGCGGCGGCGGCAAGGCGATCTCCCTCCACTGAACCAGATATTGATAGACGGAGCGTGAGTAGGTACCTGCCTTCTCTCGCTGTATCGAAAAGAAGTTCGAAAAGTTGGTGAAAAAAAAAAACTCCAAAAAAGATCCGCGCCCGATAAAGCCGGGGGAAATTGTGCAAGCCTAATGCGCACCCCCAGTAGAAAAAGGGTGAAGAATTAGCTCATTCAAGCCTCAGTGTTAGGGCCTCTCTCCTTTTGGCAATAACCGGTAAAAGGCGCAAAAGCTGAGTGGGCTTGGTTCAGAGCTGCAATGGACAATACGCGGCCAGCGCGCGTGGAAATTTATTTGCAACTGGCGCGCAAAATCGCGCAGAAAAGAAATGGAAACGGCGAAATGTTTTCAGGTGTGCTGAGAGCCGTTACTGAGCTTGAACAATGTGCTAAACTAATGCGTGTAAGCACAAAATTGGAATTGGTTGATGTGAAATTGATCCGTTCAGAATTATGAAAGGGTGATGTCATTGAGTTATCAAAACCGTTAGAAATTTATGGACGTAAATTTAAAAAGATATTGATAAGAAACCACTTACAGTGCAACTGAAACAAACTTCAACGCGAAAAGGTAAACATCGTCGTTGATTGAGACAATCCTCCTGCCAAGTGTTATGAAAACATAATATCCACTTTCTTCGAATGTTATTTCAAAACAACCTTTCCAGCGAAACCAATCTCCGGATCTTGCCTATCACAAATCCCTTTACAGTGCCATAAACAAGTCAAATAAGCATTTTCCGTGTTGTGTAAACACAAACTTCGTTCCTCTGGCCCGAACTGAAATCACTGAAAAACGAATCCCGAAAAAAACACGTCCATTTAATTGCCCGGCCGCGACCGAGCAAAGCCAGAGCGGACACTTCCTAATAGCAGATGAAATCGACTCCCAGAAACTACTCGTATTATTAGAATGTGTGACCAAGCGTTCTGAACTCGCGGGGAACAAAACGCACCTAATGCCATGGCGCACCTCTCGCACCGCTGGCTGATTTGATACGTACCCGAGCAGACGGAAATAACTTGGGAATAACATTTTTTGTTATTTGAAAATACTAAGCCAATAACAGTTTGTGTGTGTGTGTGTGTTTGCAACCAACCAAACGGGACCACGCGGCCGCGTCTTAAAAAATGAGTTGTTTCCATGTATTTTTAGATCTACATTCTATACATGCAAATAACTCGCATAGGCATTTGGAAGGTGTTAGCTCTGCCGAGCTTCGGTGACCCATTTCTACGCTGGCTAGCCGAGCGCGAGGTACTTCAGCTTTTATATCGACAAGCCCCGCCCTGAAGAACGTTTGGACCAATAGGATTCAAACGTTATTTAGAACTTCCGAACCCTTGTCAAATGGACAAGGACCCAGCGCGTATATAGTTGATAGTAACAGTATTCCTAATTCCAGTCATAGCTCAACGCTTACAAAGCAAACACCGTGACCAGTCAGCCACGGCCGCTCCCTACTGATTTGATTTGATTTGATTTGATGGGATAACCAACAGGGCCACAAGGATGACCTATGTAGCGGTTGCCTAGAATTACAGTGGCTCAGACTTGAAAGAAGCACCTTCAAATTACTGCCGTACGAAGGGCCAAAAGGGGGTGGTTGGACGCGAACAAGCAAAATCACTCACGGTGTCCTCAGGGGAAGAGAATCTCCTTCCGACAGTAACCTCCAATAACTTCGAAAAAAGTCTGACAAAGCTGAAAAACAGGGCTCGCACCCTGTTGGGGGCCTAAAAGGGCGCGGCAGACAGCTGGAAACTGACAGAAGTCAATAAGTGCAGTAGTTAGCCAATCCTTAAGATATGTTCAATTAATACACTATTTTCCCCTTGTGACGTAGTTCTGGTCTTCCACTATCTACATCCAGTCTCCGCCACTACAGCATACTGTCCACTGCCCTGATGCTCCCTCCCCAATCCCCGGCTTTGATTCTAACTACTGATGAAAAGGAAAATCAAAGATGAGAAAAGGTCAATGCGGATGGAGAGCAAATCGAGCTCAGTATCCCCTCACAAAGACTGGTAGTAAGTGTGAAAAAGACAGCGAAAAATATGAAGAAAGACAGAAAAATGAAAAGATAGTTTGTCAATGCGGATGGATCGATGATCCCCTCACAAGGACATAAAAGAGATAGATTGTAGCAAAAGCAAAAGAAGCTCAGGAAATCAGGAATTAGAAACAGTTCAAGTGGATGGAGAGCAAATTAGATTCTCCCCTCATAATTACATCAATATAGAAAAATATTCAATAATTCATTTGAAATGAAAGAAATATTGTCTTAAATGGAATGTGTGTGTGTCAGTGTAAATGAAAGATGCTTCTGATATTCAAAAGGAAAGATCTCACCAAATCAGGAATCTTGGGCATCAGTCACGGCATCAGTCCATTTGATCGTCTCGTCAAACGTCGCCTGAAACTTCAAATGTTCATTGTTGAAATTTTCAGCTGCAGTTCCGGTAGCACATATGGTTCTGCATGATCGACTGCTAGCAGCGCCCGTTAGATGGTTACACTCGGCAATTTCTCCTGCTGCTTGGCATTTTGGCCGTGATCTGCAGTTATGCAAATGGAAAGCAGTTCTTGTAACGGGACTGCTTAAACCAATCCTAAAACACATGCTGCTTTCACTGAATTCGGGCTACATCAAGCTAGGACCACAAAATTACTTCGCCGATGGTCACTCTGTATTTTTTCAGTTTTTTCTTCCTTTCCACTGACGACAAACGGTAAAAGTCCCATGTTTTTTTTTTTAATTTCATCAAAACTATCACAAATTCTCGTTATGGATGACCACCAGAACAGAATAAAAAATTCCCGTAAATTCACTGATTTTACATCACATAGGGGAACTATACCCTTTCTCAGCCTATTTCTATTATCGGCCTATCAGCACTTTGATCATGAATTACAGCTTTCATAAAGTGTTTTTGACTGTTCCAAAGTAATAAATAGCTCAAAGAAAAGTGAGCAAGCAACTCTACATAGTTGATACATCTGAAAATGTCGATTTAATAGCGGAAAACGGCAAAAGTGATGAGAATTGGTTGAACGGCTTAGAGTGATTAAAATGGGTATATTTCCCCTACATAATACCCTAATCCTATCTATTAAACATATTTAATTCGCACAAACGATCAATATCCAAGAACCCGCGGTAATTCTCACTATGGCGACCTTGCCTTCCCTCCACGGTTAGAGCGTCCCACAAGCCCCATGTTTGCTTCTCTCCTCCAACGAACTCATTCTAGCGGGTGCCGAGCCAAGCTTGTTTCCCTGGCACGCGTAACAAGTAGCAGGCAAATGTCAAGACCTGCGCGAGAGATTGTAAACAACCATTCCAAACTGGACCTTGGAGTCGGTCTTGGGTGCTCCAAGGGGTAAAGAAGTATGGGCAGATGCAGCTCGAATCTTGTCGAATCGAATGTCCGTTTAGTGGACTTCTTCTCGGTGACGATCCGGGTTTCCCCCCCGGCGCTGTTAAAAATAGACAATTTTCAGAGCAACAGCAGCAGCAACACTCCGGCTATTTAGCGCTAGCGCTGATGGATTTTCAGACATATTTTTCTTTCCCAACTCCCCTGTTTTGTCGTCGTCGTCGTACGAGACTCTGGTCCCATCTCGCTCTGGCCAACGGCGGGACCATCTCGGACGAAACCGATCTGTCAACTTGTATCTCTTCTTTCCCTCCGCGTTCGTGTCAAAGATTCCAATTGTGCAAGCTTACCAGATTTTCGTCCCGGATGCAGCAGAAGCTCCCAGAATAAATCAGCTTCTAGTCCAAACTCCGGTATTCTCCTTGGATGGCTTCCCACACGGCAGCAGCAGGTTCTCAACTCAAGGCAACACACAAACCCACACACACTAGCAAACTTGGGATACTCAAGAATCTTCCTCTTGCCCGTCCCTCCGTGGAACCACTTCTCCCTTCCGCGCTTGCAGCTGGAACTTCTACGGCGCACCAACTCGTTGCCACTTTTGACAGGTCTTCCGAAACTCGCCAAAAACTTTTCACGCACTTACTTTCTTCGAAAACCCCTTGCTCACTAACACCCACAGTAGGCCGGAACAACACACACGTTTGTCATCCGGAAACAATCCCCCCGGAGCAGCAGAACTGGTTCCAAAAAGCAGCAGCAAAACGCGAAAACGGTGAACGCGCGACCAACGACCGCGACTACGACGCGAGATTGTAAAACGCAAACTGGCAGCCAGCAGCAGAAATCGAGACTCGGCGAGCAGTGGTGCTAGTGCGATGACGGTTGTTGGGCTGACACTGCTGACGGGTCGCACCAAAACCGCGTAGTAAAAACTAATATTTTTGAATGATTTTTAATAATGTTGTTTCATACCAATTTTGCATCAATGCATATGTTTTGGATCAAAACTGATGTTTCTTCTAAGCACCCTTTCTCCACTTTGGTACTAATAATAGTGTGTAGCTTATGGACGACCCCTTGCAGCCAAGGTTTTGTTTACTTTCCATGGTGTGCGTGTGTTTGACGTTTGGCTTGCGCAAGTTTGGGAAGAGACTGGCGAACGCGCGAGAGAGCACGCTGGTGGAAAAGTAAGCAAAAATGGGTAAAATTGGTCGAAAAATTTGCTTTCTGGAGCAACCAGGGGGATGCTAACGGCAGCTTTCTTGGGGGTTGGGATTGGGATTGAGGTTTTGCAGCGCGACTGTGTTTCAAATGTAGGTGGCGCCAAAATGAGGTTACTTGCCAAAAATCGTATTCCTTTCTGCTGGATAGAAGAACAAAATCGCTTATTTCTCATGATTCCCTGCATCAATCTTAATGAAACTGGTTGCAAAAGACGAGAAAAACTTTTTGCTTTAAAATTATGAACATCAATTTTTGGGCGCGCAAAAATTTGTGAACTTTTTCTTCAAAAAACATGTTTTGGAACAAGAAAAAAATGGTTTCCCCGTATATATCAATGAAATAAACAGTTATATAGTTGATAACAGATGTGTTTACGTATATTCAACCATTTTTAATGATTTTTGACAGACTTTCTAGGTAAATAGTCCAAATTACTATCTCTTTCTAAATTTACAGTTTTCTCATAGAAAAATCAAACAAATATTGGAAAGTAGTACACCAAATTGTTGGAAATAATTTTTCTCATCCGAATCCGACATAAGTTTTATAAAAATGTTGATTTTGAAGGTAAAAACACATTTTTACAAAAAATCATAGGTTTACGCTACTTGCTCATAGGTAGCGACATGTGTCTTTTAGCTTTGCTGCAAATTCTCTATTGGTATTCGCGATTAAAAGCTCAAAAATTCCGATAGATGGCGCAAAGCATCGCAGAATGACGATTTGAATTTTCGCTGTTCGGTTACATAGGAATGCAAACTTAAAATTAAAATTTACAGCTCTTAGAACAACTTTTGAGAAAAAAGGCAAGTGGTACGAGTGTAAACTTTTTGCCCTCTATAAATTAACGCAATAAAAAAAATTTTGAAAAAAATATTTTTGAAAAAAATAATATTGTTTAAAATGATAGAGCATCAAAAGTTAACAAAGTATCAGCTCGAATTTTTGCTCAAAAGTTGTTTTGAACGCTGGAATTTAACAAAACAGAATTCGCATACATAACCTCAAAGGGCGGAAATTTCAATCGACATTCTTCGCTCTGTTCTGCTACTCAACACTAGGTGTCGCATGTCGTTTGGCTCTTGAACGGCAATAGAGGATTTGCAGCAAAGTTAAAAGACACATGATGCCACCTATGAACAAATAGCGTAAACTAATGATTTTTTGAAAAAATGTGTTTTTTCCTTCATAATCAACATTTTTATAAAACTTATGCCGGATTCGGATGAGAAAAATTATTTCCAACAATTTGATGTATAACTTTCCAATATTCGTTTGATTTTTCTATGAGAAAACTGAAAATTTAGAAAAAGATAGTAATTTGGACTATTTGGCAAGAAAGTCTGTCAAAAATCAATGAAAATTGTTGAATATTGAGGTTTTGCAGCGCGACTGCGTTTCAAATGTAGGTGGCGCCAAAATGAGGTTACTTGTCTAAAATCGTATGCCTTTCTGCCGATCAAAGAACAAAATCGATTATTTCTCATGATCCCCTGCATCAATCTTAATGAAACTTGTTGCAAAAGACGAGAAAAATTTTTTGCTTTAAAATAATGAACATCAATTTTTGGGCGCGCAAAAATTTGTGACCTTTTTCTTTAAAAAACATGGTTTGGAACACGAAAAAATGAGTTTCCCGATATATACCAATGAAATAAATAGTTATAAAGTTGATAACAAGTGTGTTAACATATATTCAACAATTTTTATTGATTTTTGACAGACTTTCTTACCAAATAGTTCAAATTACTATCTTTTACTAAATTTACAATTTTCTCATAGTAAAATCAAACAAATATTGGAAAGTTATACACCAAACTTTTGGAAATAATTTTTCTCATCCGAATCCGGCATAAGTTTTGTAAAAATGTTGTATCTGAAGGAAAAAACACATTTTTTCAAAAAATCATAGGTTTACGCTATTTGTTCATAGGTGGCGACATGTGTCTTTAAGCTTTGCTGCAAATTCTCTATAGAGAATTTGCAGCAAAGCTAAAAGACACATGTCGCCACCTATGAACAAATAGCGTAAACCTATGATTTTTCGAAAAAATGTGTTTTTACCTTCAAAATCAACATTTTTATTAAACCTATGCCAGATTCGGATGAGAAAAATTATGTCCAACAATTTGGTGTACAACTTTCTAATATATGTTTGATTTTTCTATGAGAAAATTTTAAATTTAGTAAAAGATAGTAATTTGAACTATTTGGCAACAAAGTCTGTCAAAAATCAATAAAAATTGTTAAATATACGTTAACACATCTGTTATCAACTATATAACTGTTTATTTCATTGATATATACCGGGAAACTCATTTTTTCGTGTTCTGAAACATGTTTTTTGAAGAAAAAGTTCACAAATTTTTGCGCGCCCAAAAATTGATGTTCATTATTTTAAAGCAAAAAATTTTTCTCGTCTTTTGCAACCAGTTTCACTAAGATTGATGCAAGGAATCATGAGAAATAAGCGATTTTGTTCTTCAATCCAGCAGAAAGGAATACGATTTTTGGCAAGTAACCTCATTTTGGCGCCATCTACATTTGAAACACAGTCGCGCTGCAAAACCTCAATACGTTAACACACACGCAAAACGGACATTAGGTATAAATTCCTAATTTTAAGGTATAATCGAACCTGATTGAGGTTTTGCAGCGCGACTGCGTTTCAAATGTAGGTGGCGCCAAAATGAGGTTACTTGCCTAAAATCGTATGCCTTTCTGCCGATTAAAGAACAAAATCGATTATTTCTCATGATTCCCTGCATCAATCTTCATGAAGCTGGTTGCAAAAGACGAGAAAATTTTTTTGCTTTAAAATAATGAACATCATTTTTTGGGCGCGCAAAAAATTGTGACCTTTTTCTTTAAAAAACAGGTTTTGGAACACGAAAAAATTAGTTTCCCCGTATATATTAATGAAATAAACAGTTATATATTTGATAACAGATGTGTTAACGTATATTCAACAATTTTTATTGATTTTTGACAGACTTTCTTGCCAAATAGCCCAAATTACTATCCTTTTCTAAATTTACAGTTTTCTCATAGAAAAATCAAACAAATATTGGAAAGTTGTACACCAAATTGTTGGAAATAATTTTTCTCATCCGAATCCGGCATAAGTTTTATAAAAATGTTGATTATGATGGAAAAAACACATTTTTTCAAAAAAAACATAGGTTTACGCTATTTGTTCATAGGTGGCGACATGTGTATTTTAGCTTTGCTGCAAATCCTCTATTGCAATAAGGTATTTTATTACTAATCGGCTATTAGTAATAAAATTACTAAAAGCGTTTTAGTACGAGAATTCCTATATTTTAGGTATAATTGTAGAACCAAAATACCTTAATTTTAGGTATTTTCTGGAAAAGTGAGGGAACCAAAATTACTGATATTTAGGTATAATCCAAGATGGCGGACCATGGTTATTCCTTATTTCTAGGTATAAATACCTAAATTTGAGGTTTTTTCTGGAAAAGTGAGGGATCCAAAATTACTGATATTCAGGTATAATCCAAGATGGCGGACCATTATTATTCCTAATTTTCAGGAATAAATACCTAAATTTGAGGTATTTTCAGAAAAAGTGAGGGATCCAAAATTACTAATATTTAGGTATAATCCAAGATGGCGGACCATGATTATTCCTTATTTCTAGGTATATATACCTAAATTTGAGGTATTTTCTGGAAAAGTGAGGGATCCAAAATTACTGATATTTAGGTATAATCCAAGATAGCGGACCATGATTATTCCTTATTTCTAGGTATAAATACCTAAATTTGAGGGTTTTTTTTTGGAAAAGTGAGGGATCCAAAATTACTGATATTCAGGAATAATCCAAGATGGCGGACCATTATTATTCCTAATTTTCAGGAATAAATACCTAAATTTGAGGTATTTTCAGAAAAAAATGAGGGATCCAAAATTACAAATATTTAGGTATAATCCAAGATGGCGGACCAATATTTTTCCTTATTTCTAGGTATAAATACCTAAATTTGAGGTATTTTCTGGAAAAGTGAGGGATCTAAAATTACTGATATTCAGGTATAATCCAAGATGGCGTACCATGATTATTTCTTATTTCTAGGTATAAATACATGAATTTGAGGTATTTTCTGGAAAAGTAAGGGATCCAAAATAACTGATATTCAGGTATAATCCAAGATGGCGGACCATTATTATTCCTAATTTTTAGGAATAAATACCTAAATTTGAGGTATTTTCAGAAAAAATGAGAGATTCAAAATTACGGATATTCAGGTATAATCAAAGATGACGGACCATGATTATTCCAAATTTTTAGGTATAAAAACCTAAATTTGAGGTATTTTCTGGAAAAGTGAGGGATCCAAAATAACTGAGAATCAGGTATAATCAAAGATGGCGGACCATGATTAATCCTTATTTCTAGGCATAAATACCTAAATTTGAGGTATTTTCTAGAAAAGTGAGGGACTGAAAATTACTTATACTTAAGAATAATCAAAGATCAAATTAGGTATTATCCAAGAGATATGCAGGCAGAAGAAAACAATGGTTTATATGATATTAATATTTTTATTTATATCAAACACAACTATTTCATAAATGTTCTCACCTAAAAATAAATATCAAAATTCAAATTATATTTTATTTTTTCAATGTATCTATATTTTTAATATTAAATTTATCTTTTTGGTTTTTTTATGTTTTAATTTTTTAATAGTTAAATATTTTAGTATTTTAATATTTCAATAGTTTAATATTTTAATATTTAAATATTTTAATATTTTAATATTTTAATATTTTAATATTTTAATATTTTAATATTTTAATATTTTAATATTTTAATATTTTAATATTTTAATATTTTAATATTTTAATATTTTAATATTTGAATATTTTATTATTTTAATATATTAATATTTTAATATTTTAATATTTTAATATTGTAAAATTTTAATATTTTAATATTTTAATATTTTAATATTTTAATATTTTATTATTTTATTATTTTAATATATTAATATTTTAATATTGTAAAATTTTAATATTTTAATATTGTAATATTTTAATATTTTAATATTTTAATATTATAACATTTTAATATTTTAATATTTTAATATTTTAATATTTTAATATTTTAATATTTTAATATTTTAATATTTTAATATTTTAATATTTTAATATTTTAATATTTTAATATTTTAATATTTTAATATTTTAATATTTTAATATTTTAATATTTTAATATTTTAATATTTTAATATTTTAATATTTTAATATTTTAATATTTTAATATTTTAATATTTTAATATTTTAATATTTTAAATTTTTTAATATTTTAATATTTTAATATTTTAATATTTTAATATTTTAATATTTTAATATTTTAATATTTTAATATTTTAATATTTTAATATTTTAATATTTTAATATTTTAATATTTTAATATTTTAATATTTTAATATTTTAATATTTTAATATTTTAGTATTTTAATATTTTAAATATTTTAATATTTTAATATTTTAATATTTTAATATTTTAATATTTTAATATTTTAATATTTTAATATTTTAATATTTTAATATTTTAATATTTTAATATTTTAATATTGAAATATTTTAATATTTTAATATTTAAATATTTTAATATTTTAATATTTTAATATTTTAATATTTTAATATTTTAATATTTTAATATTTTAATATTTTAATATTTTAATATTTTAATATTTTAATATTTTAATATTTTAATATTTTAATATTTTAATATTTTAATATTTTAATATTTTAATATTTTAATATTTTAATATTTTAATATTTTAATATTTTAATATTTTAATATTTTAATATTTTAATATTTTAATATTTTAATATTTTAATTTTTTTTATATTTTGATATTTTAATATTTTAATATTTTAATATTTTAATATTTTAATATTTTAATATTTTAATATTTTAATATTTTCATATTTTTATATTTTAATATTTTAATATTTTAATATTTCAATATTTTAATATTTCAATATTTTAATATTTTAATATTTTGATATTTCAATATTTTAATTTTTCAATATTTTAATTTTTAAATTAGGTATTTTCCAAGAGCTATGCAGGCAGAAGAAAAACAAAATTTTAAATGATATTCATATTTTTATTTACATAAAACACAACTTTTGCATAAATGTGCTTACCCAAAAATAAATATTAAATGATTTGAATATTTTAACATTCTAATTTTGTATAATATTATACATAATGTTAGTTCTTTAATAGTTCAATATTTATTTATTTTAAATATCTTAATTATTTTAATATTTTAATATTTTTACAACTTCAACATTTTAATCTTTAAATATTTGGAATTGTAGAATATAAGATTTTTGGAGTTTTATAATGTTTGGAATCAGATATTTTTAAAATTTTCTCTCTCTCCCCTCTCTTTCTATTTTCTCGCTCTTCCTGTTCCCTGCTATCTCTCTCTTCCCTTCCTCTCAATTCAACTTTTTCTCTTTCTCTCCTACCCTCTCTCCCATTCTTTCTCTCCCATATTTTCTCACCACTCTCTTTCCCACTTTCTCTCTACCTCTCCTACTCTCTCTACCTCTCCTACTCTCTCTCCCTCTCCTACTATCTCTCTCCCTCTCCTACTATCTCTCCCTCTCCTACTATCTCTCCCTCTCCTACTATCTCTCCCTCTCCTACTATCTCTCCATCTCCTACTCTCTCTCCAACTATATCTCTTATCTCTCTCTTTCTTCATCTTTGCCCCTCTCACTCCCACTTTCTCTCTCTCTGTTACTTTCTATCTCTCTCTTCCTCTACCCTCACCCTATCTCTCTCCCACATTTTCTTTTGCTCTTCCCCTCCAGCCTTCTCTCACAAACTCCCCCTTTCTCTCCTTTTTCTACTTTCTCTCTCCCTTTCCCATTTTCGCTCTCTTTCACTCCCTCTTCTCTCCCACTTTTTCTCTCCCTCTCCTCTTCTCTCTCCCACTTTCTCTTTCTTTCTCTTATTCTCTTCGTCTACCCTTACCCACTCACTTTCTGTCTCTCATAAACACACGAGCACACACACACACACACACACACACACACACACACGAACACTTTTAAAAACGCACTTTCACAAACGCATACATACACACACCCGCAACGTCCAACCAAATCACAAAAAGATAAAAATTGGTTCGTTAAACTCAAACTCGATACAATTTTTCATTCACACAATCGCCACGGTCGCACAATCCCCACGGTTGGGGTCCGTTTATACTTCCCCTTTCCAGCTCTTCCGCAAATATCCGTCCCGAGATCCGTCCTCCAGAGCACGAGAGGGAAGAGGCGGCTTTTTAATTCCGCCGGGAGTTAAAGGTTCCGTCCTCCTCCTCCTCCTCTTCCACAAGCACGCGAGCCACACTTCCTCTAACAAGGATGCTCCAGGTTCCGTTCTCCGTGCAGAACCGGAGAATCACTTTTCTTCCTGCACAAAACTTACCTTGCCAAAGTTCCTAAGTTTTCAGCAGCACTGCGGAACACCAACTCACAGCCACGAAATTATTTTGTTTTGACTTGTCAAAACGTGAATCGCAATTTTAGAACTAAAAAAAATACTAAAATTTAGGAATTTTTAAGAAGTACTTCAGTGTTCTAAAAAAATCCTAAATTTTAGGAAGAAAAAAATACTAATTTTTAGGTATAATTTGACAAGCTAGAACATAAGTTCAAAAAATACTAAAAATTAGGAATTTATACCTAATGTCCGTTTTGCGTGCATCTGTTATCTGTTTATTTCCTTGATACACGCAGAAAAAAGTTTTGTAGAATCAGCCTGTACGAGGTTTGAATCAACAAAATTTTTGTTGAATATAATCAACGCCGATTTTGCGTTGAAACAAACCTTGATTTTTTCGATTCAACAAAAGTCTTTTGTTGTTTTGAAAAAGTTGCTTTGACGTTTAGCGTTGATTCGACAAAAAATATGATTTTCAAATCAACAAAACGTTTTGTTGATTCAAATATGCTTTATTTTTCTGCGTGTACATAAAGGGAAACTCATTTTTTCGTGTTCCAAAACATTTTTTTAAAAGAAAAAGTTCACAAATTCTTGCGCGCTCAAAAATTGATGTTCATTATTTTAAAGCAAAATTTTTTTCTCGTCTTTTGCAACCAGTTTCATTAAGATTGATGCAGGAAATCATGATAAATAAGCGATTTTGTTCATCAATCCAGCAGAAAGGAATGCGATTTTTGGCAAGTAACCTCATTTTGGCGCCACCTACATTTGAAAAACAGTCGCGCTGCAAAACCTCAATTGGGTACTAAAGCCCTATGCCAATTTTTATGTACAACGGTAAAAAACACGATTAAAAACCATTTTTTATCACTTTTTTTCATTTTAATGCAAATTTTTTTTTGACAAGACAACATTTTTTCGATGGATCAACTATGGTCCCCTTGGAAAGACCTGTCAAGTAGGAGCTTTTTTGTCAAGAAGGACCGCGAGGTTAACTTTTCAAAATTGATTTAAAAATCCATTTTAAGCTCTTTATGGTTGTACAAAGGGTCATTGTACTCAGAAAAATAAGCTTTATCGCTGTGAACAATAATATCAGCAATCTAAGCTTCATTTTAGGACCCAATTGAGGTTTTGCTGTGCGCGACTGTGTTTCAAATGTAGGTGGCGCCAAAATGAGGTTACTTGCCTAAAATCGTATTGAGGTTTTGCAGCGCGCCTGTGTTTCAAATGTAGGTAGCACCAAAATGAGGTTACTTGCCAAAAATCGTATTCCTTTCTGCTGGATTGAAGAACAAAATCGCTTATTTCTCATGGTTCCCTGCATCAATCTTAATGAAACGGGTGGCAAAAGACGAGAAATAATTAAGATTTTACTGAATCCTCAGTTAACTGACATTTGTCACTTTGACAGATAGTTTACTGAAATTTCAGCAAAATGGTTGTCAAAAAACTGAAATTTCAGCAAAAGAAACGTTTACTGAAAATTTATCAATTTTCTTGTTTTAGTTTGACAGATCAATTGCTGAAGATTCAGCAATCGTTGCTGGTATTTCAGTTATTTGATTTTGTTTGTTTTAAAAAATGATTCCAGTACTGTTATTTACACAAAAACTCCGATGGTTTGACACCAACTGTTGTCAAACGAACGGGATCAATTTTTGGTTTGACACCCCTTTTACACTACCAAACGTTTGTTTTGATAGTGTGCGTGAGCGCCATGTAAAAAGTGACAGTTCGTCACTTTTCAGTTTGACATTGGCCAACCAACGAGGTACAAACTAAAACAGTGTCAAACGAAAAAGTGACCAACCACCGGGGGTTGAGTGTATCGAGAAATTGAAAGTGAGAGTTTGTGCGTGCAACATGGAGTTAAACTTTTCGAAGTGTCATGAGAAACCAAGCTTCCCTGCACCGTGCGGTACACGCGGTTCAACTGTACCTCGGGTTTGCTTTGCGCCTGCTTTGTTCGGTTTACACCCGTACCCGACTCACACGAACCGAGGGTATTTTGGTTCATCGTACCAGCGCACCACGACACTCTCGGTTTGCCGCGTCGGTTTTGTGTCTGGCACTCACCCATGGCATGAACCCGGTATATGAGCCAAGGTGCTTCACTCGTCACGAGCCGAGGTACGTGCCGTGGTACGCGCTGGCGGTACAAAACGGGTTCAATACCACGACACGTACCACGGCACGCTGTGTTCATGCCATGGGTGAGTGCCAGACACAAAACCGATGGGGCGAGCCGAGAGTGTCGTGGTGCGCTGGTACGATGTACCAAGATACCAATACAAAAATGGGTTCAGGCACGTACCGAAGCTAGAAAACCAAACCCGCGGTGTGCGTTGGCACTGGCGCATGGGAAGCTTGTGAGAAACTTCACAGCAACTGCACAGAAAATTTAACTCCATGTTGCCCACACTCTCACTTTTAATTCCTCGATACATTTATTTCATCAATCCTCCAAATATAAAAAAAAAACAGGTGGTTAGCATAGAAGCATTTGATGTTCACATTTTTCTTACCTTTGTTTCTAAAGATCGCAATACAAAATAAAAAACACAACACATTTGGAAGAGGATTTTCTTTGGGCAGCATCCAAACAGTAAGTCAAATCTGACATTACAGTTTGACAGATATGCATTTACTGATTTTTCAGCAATGTTTTTGTTTTTTGTTCATTGCCGAATTTCAGCAAAAGTGAATCCCAGTCAGTTATTTATATTACTGAAATTGTAATCCAAAATTTGCTGTGTGAATAAGTAAATGCAAACAAATTTCCTTTAAAATTTTCTTTACTTTTTGTGGCAACCAATTTAATCTTGAATTGCAGTGTTGCCATGCACAATTTTAGCTTTAGTACAAAATCTACTGACGCTAGTCTCCGTAAGATGTCAGCGCTATCTCGAAAAATACAGCTGTAAATAAACTGAACTTGCTGCTAGTATAAAATTGCAGCGGTACAGTACGTACACGGAAAAAATAGACCGCATTTTGTGCGGATTTCAAAAGCACCTCAATCCTTTAGTTTCTTTTCAGAAAGTCCAATTCATATAAAATTTGTACCAGCCTTATTGTGTTTGTCTACTAAAGGTGAATTCATAAACACCTAAAAAGGGAAAAGTTGAATTTTGGTTTATTGGTCTCCAGTTGGTCTCCAGATTAGATTCTAATAACAAATATTACAATACGATACAATCCAATAGAGAATTTGCAGCAAAGCTAAAAGACGCGTGTCGCCACCTATGTACAAATAGCGTAAACCTATGATTTTTAGAAAAATTGTGTTTTTTCCTTCCTAATCAACATTTTTATAAAACTTATGCCGGATTCGGATGAGAAAAATTATTTCCAATAATTTGGTGTATAACTTTCCAATATTTGTTTGACTTTTCTATGAGAAAACTGTAGATTTAGAAAAAGATAGTAATTTGGACTATTTGGCAAGAAAGTCTGTCAAAAATCAATACAAATTGTTGAATATACGTTAACACATCTGTTATCAACTATATAACTGTTTATTTCATTGATATATACGGGGAAACTCATTTTTTCGTGTTCCAAAACATGTTTTTTAAAGAAAAAGGTCACCAATTTTTGCGCGCCCAAAAGTTGATGTTCATTATTTTAAAGCAAAAAAATTTTCTCGTCTTTTGCAACCAGTTTCATGAAGATTGATGCAGGGAATCATGAGAAATAAGCGATTTTGTTCTTTAATCGACAGAAAGGCATACGATTTTTGGCAAGTAACCTCATTTTGGCGCCACCTACATTTGAAACACAGTCGCGCTGCAAAACCTCAATTGCCGTTCAAGAGCCAAACGACATGCGACACCTAGTGTTGAGTAGCAGAACAGAGCGAAGAATGTCGATTGAAATTTCCGCCCTTTGAGGTTATGTATGCGAATTCTGTTTTGTTAAATTCCAGCGTTCAAAACAACTTTTGAGAAAAAAATCGAGCTGATACTTTGTTAACTTTTGATGCTCTATCATTTTAAACAATATTATTTTTTTCAAAATTATTTTTTTTTCCAAATTTTTTTTATTGCGTTAATTTATAGAGGGCAAAAAGTTTACACTCGTACTACTTGAATTTTTTCTCAAAAGTTGTTCTAAGAGCTGTAAATTCAATTTTAAGTTTGCATTCCTATGTAACCGAACAGCGAAAATTTGAATCGTCATTCTTCGATGCTTTGCGCCATCTGTCGGAATTTTTGAGCTTTTAATCGCGAATTGTGTTTGTCTACTAAAGGTGAATTCATAAACACCTAAAAAGGGAAAAGTTGAATTTTGGTTTATTGGTCTCCAGATTAGATTCTAATAACAAATATTAAAATACGATACAATCCAATAAAACATCTGATTTTTCAAAAGCCTGATCCGATGTTAAAAAATATCAGTTGAAAATCTACAATTGCTGGCCCTTTTGTCAAAAGAAGAGAAAAACTTATTCAGAGGGTCGAATATCTCAAAAAAGAACTCCACGGCTACCAACAACCAAGAAAAAGGTTGGCTTGGAGAAGGAGCTTCATTATTTTTCCCGGAAAACGGTCGTGAAAAACCTTTCAACGCGCGCGTTTCGCGAGGACAAAAATTGACTCCTGGACTTCTGCAGCAACATTTGAAAGGGGCGGTACGTAAGAGCAATGTCGCACCGCCCCTTTCATATGTTGCTCCATACTTGTACTCGACATTACGGGAGTAGCATTTAAACGGGATTTATTGTTTAAAAATGTTTCAAAAGCTGTATCATTTTTGAATGCAAACAATCTTGCAACAATATTTTCCCATTTTTTCTTAAAGAATTTATTCCCATTTTGCTGCAGGGATAGTTAATTTCTACAATGAACGGAAGTAACTCCGCCGCACCGGAACTGGAAACCCCCACTGTCCGGAAGGAGGAATAATACGCGTGCTTATGATTTAAGAAGGTAGCTTTTATTGGAGCGCCTTTACCCGTCGGCATCTGGGGAAGAGTGTCGGCGGCAGGCGGCATGGCGATGGAAGGAAAAGAATTTTCTTATTTTTCGGAAGGCAGCATCTGAGAAACAGGCCAAAGAGTAACAATAAATCACTCAAATAAGCTGTTTCTTAGGAAGGCAGGAAAATGGAACGGAAATTCGGATTTTGGGGAAATGATCCATTTTGGGCTAAAAGTCTTCTCAAACTAGAATCGGAATAAAATTTTCACAAGAGAGAGAGAGAGAGAGAGTGACAATAGAAATACTTATTTGGCATGATATTTTTTTTACTGTTTGTTACGGAAAAATTTGAAATTTATTAACCTTCTTCCCCTATTTGACGGAAAACAAAAATAAACTTCTGACTTCTGTGGTAATTCAAAGATTTATCCAAGGATCAATTGCTGGAAGCATCAAGCCAAGGTGTCGGGAAAATTTATCACCGATTTATTTTTAAGGAGTCAGAATGACGGCGGGACGTGGGCGTTACGCTTTTCAGTTAGTCGAAATTTGGCAAACCAAGAACAGATTCCTCTATTGGCTTCTTGGAAGGTTTTCTTTCAAAGCAGGACTGCGTTTGGATTAGTCTTAATTTTATTTTTTCCTAAGATTCATGTTTGCTTTACTACTTAAGGCCAATGGATACTTATTGTATTTAAAGTTATTTCAATGAATTTAGTTTTTTTTTAAATTTTAGTTAGGATTAGTTGTTGAAGTGATTTTTTCTTTTTATTAAAGTCTAAAGTGCATAAATGTAAAACTATTGGGTCCTAAAATGAAGCATAGATTGCTGATATTATTGTTTACAGCGATAGAGCTTATTTTTTTGAGTACAATGACCCTTTGTACGACCACAAAGAGTTTAAAATGGATTTTAAATCAATTTAGAAAAATTAACCTAGCGGTCCTTCTTGACAGACAAGTTCCTACTTGACAGCTCGTTCCAAGGGGACCATAGTTAATCCATCGAAAAATGTTGTCTTGTCAATATTTTTATTTGCATTAAAATTAAAAAAAGTGATCAGAAATGGTTTTTAATCGTGTTTTTTACCGTTGTACATAAAAATTGACATAAGGCTTTAGCACTCAATTGAATAAATTTGAAGTAAATAAATGAAAGTGAACAGTTAATAAAAAGGTCCACACTTCATACAAAACAAAAAAGTTTTTTTGTATGGAAATTTTCACGATGGGGGAGGTGGGGGGAAAGGAGGGGGGAGGTTGAGACTCCCAAAAAAGTGTCCTCGTGGTTTATGGATGGTCCCTTGACAGCAACATGTTTTGGAATAAGCTGCTGTCTTAGGACCTTAGGACAGTGTTGCCAGATAGTCAAATAATGTGGCTCTTCGAAGTGGTTCTTCAAATACGTTTCCAATGACGTAAAGAAACCTAAATTTGGACGTGTTTCTTCAAAATTACCAACATCACGTAAACAAGCTCATATATATAAGTTTAAGTTTTCAATGCTTCTGACAGTGTTGCCAGATAAATAAACCCTTAAAACAACACATTTTGCATTTCAAATAAGTGGTGCTCTGGAATAACCATGTCCGTTAGAGGGATATTTTTTTAATTTTAAGAGTGATAGTCATTGCTTTGAAAAGAAGGCTGATGAGAAAAGA